>NW_028185583.1:2103977-2202042 GCF_003343005.1 Rhea americana | reverse complement strand
CTCTACAACCTGGGAAAAGTAAAAGAGGCCGCCGCCTACCTGTGGCTCCCTGAACTGGAGCCTATACCAGAGCTTCACCCTCCCCGGCCAGCCAACAGCAAAGGTAGCCGGTGCCTGCTGGGCCGTGCGGGCCCCGCGCCGCCCGGCAGCGCCGCAGGGACCCCGACCCTGGCCCGGTCCCGGCCGCCGCCACCTCGCCCTGCCCCGCGAAACCGAGCGAGCTTCTCGCCTCGGCCTCCGGCCCTGCCTCGCCGCCGCTCAGGCCGGAGATGTTACTCAAAGGCAGGGGAAAGAGAGCTCGACGGCAAGGGTCACAGTCGCAAACACCCCGACACCTAGTTCTAGTATAGACTGGAGGCACCCGTTTCACGCTTACAGTCCCGTGCCCTTCACCTACGTAAGACAAAATCAGGATGCACTTTATAGAGATGGCTGCTCCACGGGGCTAGTTTCCATAAAACCAGTGTAGTCCACTAGCAAATGTTGACAGCTACTATTTGATTTTAACTGGGTAACAGCCTACTGACTCTGCATTTCTACTGTATGGTAAAAAGAGGAACAAAATCTCAGACTTATTAAAAAAGGAAAGAAAAGAAAAGCAYTCTGGGGAAAAGTGGTCATATGGTCCCTTTTCACTCCATATCCAACTTTATTTGCCCTCCGCAGCTGCCACTGATGAGTTAGTTCTACATGATGAAAAAAAAACAGAACCCGCTGAAGGAGGAAGGACAGATCTGTTTGTCCCTCCCACTGGCATCTTAGGGCAGCAAAATTTGTAACAAAGTATTGTGAACTGTAGTAATTCTCCTATACAGCTTTAGCCTCAGTTACTTGAGGGAAACTTGAAGAAAACAACTCTACCAGAAGTTTTTCCAAAGCTGCTTAGTGCCTGTAGGAGTTCGAAGGCAAGACTACAGGCAATGGAAACTGAACCAAACAACTGAGTGGCCCATACAAGCATTAACAGGAAATACTTTTGCAGCAATAATTCTTCTCATACATTAAGCGAAAGAGGCTTTTATCTTCCATTTTTCTTTAAAAAAGTGATACAATCTAGTGTTAAAGAACAAAAACACCTTTCTCCAGGCATCAGTCCAAAAAAGTTACCAACYGATAACTTCCCAACTTGGAAAACTTCCTCTGATTTTCTGTTAGAGACAGTAAAATTGAGGTACAGTATTTCCAGAAATTGGTGAGAGGGAACATGGTACAAACAGGTTAAATGGTGTTTAATCAGAGGTTAAACACATAAGGAATCCTAAGCTATTGCTTGCAATAGGGAAGCTGTCAGTATCAATTAACAGAAGAGGGAAAGCAGTCATTCTTTCACATTAAATTCTTCTGTTTTTACTTTGGGACATAATGTCTTCATTAGTTCTTAGACGGGTTTGTTTGGCATAGCCATATGATAAAAACTGTAGCCTGTGTCCTGAGATGTTTGAATTAAGRAAAGTGTAGCTTTGTATCTGTATGTATATGAACTGTAGGAGTATTAAGAGGAAGTACTAGGTAGACTCAAATACAATACACATTACAAAGAAAACAAGCAAAGAATGCAGTTCAGGTGACTGCTGGGAAAAAAAAACCCACAACAACTTATCTGCTGAGACTGCAGCTTACCATAAAACCATATGCATATATGTTTGATTGGAAAATACTCATTTYTATTTTGCTTGAAGCTTTAGTAATAGGTAGTTTTAAAAGATAGATTTAGCACTYGAATATCCTTTCATGCTAGAGAAAATTCAGATCTAGATATTGATGTTGCAAATATTTTTGCATGTTCTTTTCTATAAGCAAGAAGAAGACAGTATTTAATACCATTTTGGGCCTAAAGTAGAATATTTGGGCCCAAGGGATAATTCTGACTTAAAGTTACTTAAGTCAAAGCTCTAGGCAATACTTAAATGCAGCCAAGATCCTCAGCTATTGTGAATTAGATGAATTTCACTGGCAGTGGACCTGTTTCACTGGTTCTTATGTTTGCGGACTGGAAATGAACTGCTCTGATACCCTGCATACTTCTGGTAGGAATAATATTTCAGAAAAATAAGGTCTTYTCAACACTGACAGTTAAACCAAGTTAAGAAATAAGTCTGAATTGAAGAAYGCACTGCTATTATTGAAAAAAACAAAGTCTTTATGTTTATTCCAGAACAATACTTTTTTTCTTATTAATTTGCTCAGATCTATTTTTCTGAGGCTATTGTGTGGAACAATCAGGAAAAAAATGTGAAAAATGTAAAAATTGAATCATTATGGAATATGAATATTGATAAATTGTAACCAGTAAAATATGGTCTGGTTCCCTTGCACGCAAAAGGGCAGGGCATAAGAAGGGGAAAGGAGATTATGAACACAGTCACAGTTACAGTTGGAGATTTAAGGTATTCATCGTGTTAGAAAGGAAGCCTTTAGCATTTCTACGCAGACTTTCTTATGGACACCTCTGGATGCCCATGCATTTTGTTTGCCTCAGATGCTTTCCCTGGGAAATACTTTTGCATTTTGGCCGCGCTGAGGATGCTTTTTTGTCATACTCCCCCCGCAGAGCTCCCCCTTTCTGCCAGAAGGGAGACGGCAGGTTGCGCCCGCGGCGCGAAGGGGCCGAAACGGGGCCGGGGCCGCCGGCCGGGGCGGCGCCGCCGCCGCTCGGTGCCCGCGGGGGCTCCGCGCGGCCGCGGCCCTGCACATKCGGCTCAGCACCGGGGGCTGCGGTCACCTTTCGGGGGGATCCGCGGGCTGCTTTGCTTTGAGCTGCCTCCCTTGAAGGAGCTCGAGYAGCCAAGCAGGCAGCAGCAGCTTTCTCGAGGCAACTCAACCCGCAGCGCTGTGAATCAGGGTCCTGGCTCTAATTTCCCTTATACCATCAAACACTCTCTGCTAGGAATGGCAGAAGTTCTCAGGAACTGAATCTTGAAGACAGGAGGTGCAAACAGGGAGGACAGAAGAAAGGATAGTGGTAAGTTTGCTAAGATCTTCAATTCARTATTGATTTCCATGCTAGCACTGGGAAGTTTGCTATTTCTGAATTATAGGTTACTTGTTTCAAGCTTGCTTTTAAGCCTCAAGTTAAATTACCAAATTAAGCATGCAATAACTTTCATGTTCTATTTCAAGAAAGTCTTGTGGAAGTTACTCATTGCCTGTTGCGGGTGTAGTGCTGCCTGCCTTCTACTTGCTTCTGCAATCCATTTAGGCTGTCAGAAGCAAAGGGGGAGCAGTAGTACAGAGAGCTATTTAGCCAACCACTGAGCATTAGACATCAGCTCTTCCTGAAATTATAGTTACATGCCAAGCAGGTGGTTTAGATGTGGTTGTCTGGGATCATCRGGTTCAGCTGAGCCCACAGGTTCAAACTATGTTAGGAAAAAAACAACTGACTTGATACTTTGACATAACAGCAGTATGTTGAGGTTGGGTTTTGTTTTTGTTTTGTTGGGTTCTCAGTTGCTCCCAGAGCAGTACTAATAAGCTCTGGTTTGTAATTTAGAAAGCAAGCTCAATGTTTTGGGCACATGGTCAGCTTCTGTATTTTTGAGCTGCTTTGGCTGTTGAGCTGTACAAGTTTGGTGTAGGCTTAAAATAGTGGCAATTCTGCAAGAGAAATATGTTTTCTGACATTTTATTCTTTCCTGGTTAACCAAAAGTATGTGGATGCTCCCAGTCTTGTTGAGACACTGGGCTCTTTCAATTATGATACATTTTGGTCTTCAGCAAAAAATCTTTTTCAGAGAAGCCTACATAAGATATGCACAAAATACGGAGTCAGTCTGACTGCCTAACAAAATTTCCCTGAATTGTTCATTTAAGTACATTCAAAATTTATAGTATTAGTAAAAGATCCCTGGAAGTCAAATTAAATGTTGCTGTTCATTTAAATGGTACCAGAATTTTACTCATGTTCTTTTGTGATCTGTCACTCATGACTGCATACTTATTTTGTGGTATATAAATATTAACAAATAACCAATTACCACAGAAAAATGCTAGGTGTTCTACTGGGTTTCTTTAAATCTCCACACCAGCATGCTAGATTGAAGATCAGCTGTGGTTGATGATACAGCAGAACTTCTGATTATCACCTTTCTTCCAGTTTGCCAGTGCCAGTAACTGGTATTTTTGTTTACTGGAATCCTTATCCAACATAGTTCAAAAGTCTCCCTCCTTGTCCAAAAAGGGAATCTTGTACATGTTTCTTTTAAACTAATAACAGATTTTTTTTGATGATGATAGATATTTCTCTGATACAGGTTGCTTACAAACTCCCGTTTCCCTGAAAAGGGTGTTTGGAGAGAGTTTCCTTGTTCAGAGTTTTGAACTTCTGTCAACCTCAAGCTCTGCTTTCCAGCTTATCCCAGGGTCATGCACATGCTTGAAGCCTTGAGCTGACCTCTTTTTTCTACTTCTTTCTACAGTATTTTTGTTGATTTCTTTCACTGTATTACCTTCACCATTAAACAAAGCTAGCAATTTAACTCCAACACCTTCAACCCAACTCCTCTGCAAATGTATCCGTACTTTCATAGTAGAAGAGTTTAATATTTTCTTGAGTGCTATTTTGAAGGAAGGGTAGTGGTTTTGTGCACCAGTTCCAGTGTTTTTTTTCTCTCTTCTCTGTCTTTTCTCAATCCTAACATTAAGCTAACTTATTCTTCAAATCTGTCCAGCCTGTGGTTTAAAACTGGAGGGTTGTTCTGCCAGCTGGTCCCTGTGCTTTCCAGAGCTAGAGCTCTGCAGATCTACACAGTGCAAGAGTCAGCACACTATGTTCTGCCAGCTAAAAGGCTCTCAAATCCCTTCTCATTTTTCTATCTTTACACAGCTATCTGTGGATAAAAGCCATGTTAGCAATCATGCAATGGAACGATCAACGCTAACTGCAGTAGGAATGATATCATGAAGAAAGTAGTAGTTGTGATGGCCTCAGGGAATGATTCAACATCACAACTAAACAGATCTCATAGCTCTTTGCCACTAAAAGAAGAGCTCTCCCACTCCTGCTTCCTTCCCTCCATTCCTGCTCATAGATGCATAGTCCAGTGTCCACCCCTATGCTCACTCTTGAACTTCCCAGATTCTGTGCTGAGTTGTTTCATTTCACTAACCCAGGAAAGGCCTGGTCTGTTACCTTATTCTGTAGTTTGTGCTGGTTTAGTAAGTTGAATCAGCTTCACGTGTGATTTAACAAGTGCCAGAGCTGGTGAAAGTAAAATGGTTGAAGGACATGGTCGAGATTGAGCAAGGGAAAAAGGAGGAGCAGGGACATCTGTCTTTTACTGTATAGCTAATTAGATTGGCTCAGCTGCTTCATTAAACTGCATCCTATGGATAGAAAAGTGGAGTTATGGGAAGAGTGCAGACCTTTTAGCGTTAAATGAATAACAATTAGAATTTAAAAAAGGCATAGCAAGACTTAGGGTTGGACTTGCCTTCAATAGATGAGACAAGCTGATAGTGGTATCTGTATGACATGCAATCTGTGCACTTTGTATGCTTTTCTTGCATGTAAAATCTGCAGCAGAAGCTTGCAGGTTCTGGTATTTTTTTTTTTCTGTTTTAGCCACAATAAAAGGTCTAGGAACCAGAGTTAAATTGCTTCATCTGAAACCATATGTATTTATAGGTTTTAATACTGTGATTTMTATAAAATAGTATTTTGAGTTACTTATTTGAAGTAATAATAATAAAAATGCTTCTGCTTCTAGTAAGTACCTTCAATTTGTGCAAGTATCTATGAGAGCTGAAAATAATGTTTCAGAGGTCTTTTTCCCAAGCTGTGCTCTTCTCTAAGCATGGTGGGAAGCTGTGAAGCACCGTAATAACTTTCATTGAATGAAAAAAGAAACTGTCCATTAGAGGCAAGAGTGTAAAGATGGTATGTAATAATACCAATTCTGAAGAACATCTTTAAATGCATGAGAAAATACTTTGTGAACTTAGAAAAGAAGGTCCATTTCTGAGTTCAGCTTCTGTAGCCTGCTCAGCAAGCATCTTAAGTTCTCAGTGTAGAGCTGCTGCAGCTCTGCTGCATAAAATGAGGCTGTTGACACGCTGTGAAGAAATTGCTGAAAAATCTGCTCTCATTATCTGCACTTCAAGCCACAACAATATGTAGTATCATTCTCCAGGGAACAGAATGGTGGGGAAAACTCTTAAGGTGTGACTAGAAAAAGATTTGAAAGATCACTACAAAAACRTAAGCATACCATTACACCCCCTCAGAGCTCAAAGCACACAATGATGTTTAGATACTTTTGGTCCTTGTTTTCAACAGAACTACAGCACAAAGAGATGACAGCCACTATGGTAGCACGGGGCTCAGAGACAACTGGCTTCTAGGACTGCAGTTCCTGTAAAATGGAAACAGCCCCAAGCTGATTCTGCCTATAGAGAAACCAAGTTGCTGAGAGATTATCTCAATGGATTGGTAAAATTACTCCTAGAGCTGCCATACCAATTTTCTTCATTTGGTTGAGGCAGTGCACTTCTGTGCATTTCAACAAAGTGAATTCCTCACTTCCTATGTGGCAGAAGAAACTTCTGATGTAAAGGAACTTACCTCTTTTTTTAACTGATATAAAGGAACTTCTCTCTGTCTCTGTCTATCTGTCTGTCTCTCTCTCTCTCTCTTTTTTTTTTTTTTTTTTTTTTTTACTGAAAAAGTGTTTAGGCTTCTGCTTCACAAGGATTTACACTCATCTAAATACTAATAACATAATTATTAATTATTGCTGACTTAACATAGCTACCAGTATGTATAAAACAAATCACTGTAGGACAGGAATGTGAAAAGAAAAACTTCATCTGGAAAAACAAAGGCTGGAGTGATCACAGGCTGAAAATCAGGCTCGGCATATGGAGATGTTATAAATGCTGAACAAAGTCTTTTGTTGCTGTCTCTAGCTTTAATAAGAACAGTTTGTGTTGAAAGCTTTTGTAAATTCCATAGGAAATTTTTATTTATCTAAGACACTGACTACATTTATATCTTCTCTAATCATGTTATATATGGTATCCCTTGAACTAATTACACAGTTTACATTTTGATTCATTAACTGAATACCTAAGTAAAACCCCCTAAAATAGTTCAAAATCAATTCAGTCAAACAAGACTTGAAATTGCATTCTTTTAACTAGGCTGATTATGTTCCGGAATGAATGGCTCAGGACAAACAATATATCCAGTGAAGAAGAGCCACTTAAATTGCTCCCCTAGTATACAGACTGTACTGTTCACAAAAATAGAACTCATCTTTTCCCAAGGTACTAGCTTCCCATGATCAATCACTACAACTACAGCAAAGTACTTGCCATAATTATGTGCCCCACTTTTTAAAAATGTGCAGCCCTGTTGTGTTTCAGATGAGGTACACAGATGAGTGGTATGCCAGTCGGTGCCAAATGGTTCTTGGTATTTTGCAGCTGCTTGCACCTCACAGACAGCGTATAGGCTTCAGGCATGGAAAAAGATTCCCATTCTCTTCCTTGCGAGTTAGCGTGGTTCATCACTGTGATCTACACCACAGATGAACCAGCTACTGGTAAATTATAGGGGGGCAGTGCTCAGCGATCTGCAACAGACTCTGCCACCGCCTGAAGTTACCTCTCAAATTTTTAAATGTTTTGGATACTTGTTAAATCCTGCAGATAAAAAAAAAAAAAAAGCCAGTATCAAAATATTTCCTAAACAAGTTCAGTGAACTGTTCGTGTTTTGGGTATTTACAGTGTGATTTCTTTGTTACACTCCAGAAAAAGATTTTTTTTTAACTGACTCTTAAAAATATTTATTTGAGAAGAATCTACCACTGTGCTAGATCATTGATACCTTTTTTAGCTTATAGAATCTTACTATGTGCTGTGCATAATTTCACATACCCGTTGACTATTTGGAATGAGTTTCAATGTGTTCATGCTGCAAAGCTCAGTGTTTCTGCCTATAAACCCAATGAATCTCAGAAACTGGCATATTGCTAATAAAAAGTCTAACAGTGAAATATTTTCAAATTCCAAAATAATTGTTCGGAACCCTGACACTAAAGGGTAAAGCTATTTTATGGCTATTGAAAAATTACACTGAGTGGCAAAGTTTAACTGCATTAAATAACAGTTTAGGATCTATGCTCCTTCCAGGCTGGAAACGAAAAGTGATACCTCTGATTAGTGGCACATTTGCATTTTCTGTGACCAGTGTGGTGGTAATACCGCTACTTTATAACAAGTATAAACAATCGGAATGACTGGTGTTGCAGAAGCATAAATGTTAGAATTTCTGACTTGTACAAAAAAAAWTATTTATTGTAAATGAGGGTAGTATTAGAGAAAAACAAAACTGGGACTTTTAGCACGTACTGCTATCTGAATATTCCCAAAAGTTTGTGGGTACAAAATATGTGATTATGCAACTGTGTTTATTTCATTTCATAGATCAGACAAACTCTACAATTCACGCTAAGCATCAGCATGTTGTTCATAAATCAGTAAAAAATGTAGCCCAGTATGCAAGATTTACTCAGACCTTCTTTCTATTCCAAGTGTTTTCAAACTTGGCAGAGTATGCATTCCTCAGAGGACTATGAGTATGCTAAGTTTTAAGCACTTCTAGCAAAACCATTTTTATTCAGTTCAAGACAAAAAACCTATATAACAATTTTCTTAATAACATAGGAAACAACTTTTAAATACAGTGAAATATAGCAAAAATAAGTTCTGTTCTAGCTTTTTTTTTAAAGTTTCTCCTCTGGGGTGAAAGAAAGTTTAAAGAATTTCAGCACAAGGAATAGTTTCTTTAGAAGAAAAAAAATGCTGACTGTATTTGAGCCTCCTTCCAGCAGACTCCCTTATGCTTGCTTTCAGAAATGTTTTCAAATTTATCTCTGGTAGTACTTACATAGAAAATACTTTAAACCCTCTTTTCACAGTGTTGTACTTTGTTTGGCTCTTTAATGTGTTGATTTTTCTATGGTTTATATTTAATGATGGTTATAATTGCAGTTGTGTACTAATACAGTTACTGTGATCTATAACCAAAATTTTTAAATGCACATACTTATTTTCCACTGAACTTTATAGACGTAGTCTTTCCTTAGATTTGTTATTTTTTAATATACTTTGATAAGGAGGTTTCATTTAAACTTCTTATTCCATTAAGATGAACTTAAGGTCTTCAAATAGAAGTCTTCTCATTAATATCTAGTATATCATACTTTAATTAAATATTAGGCTATACACGATTGCCTTCAGTGGAATAGTGCTGAACATGTCCATTGTATTCTATTATGTATTTTAGTTTTCAATACTTTGCAGCAGAAGCCACCTTTGCTATACAGGAATACAGTGTACACAACCACAGGTGTTGTCTGTGGAACTGAGATCTCTTGCTGCTACTGCTCCTCTGTGTCTCCACTGTAAAGGATGCTTTAAAACTTCAACTTCTCCTTTGCTAATTACAGTTACTGGAGTAAAATTGTATTAAAAAGAAATTGTTATACTGTTTAGTGTATGCATTGTTTAGAAACATTTTTCTATACAAATATTTTCTGTATACCTCAATCCTCATTAGGGAAGAAATTTTTGCATGTTTTTAGTTCTGTGTTTGTCTATGCCTAACAAAACAGAGTCTGAAATTACAAATGAGATTGGCAATGTCTCTTTGGCAGATGTCACACAGCCAGTGGAACGACTCAGCAATGTATCTTCCAGCCTAGAACAGAGAGTCAATGTTTTAAAGAAGCCATAGCAATTGTATTTATACTGAGCCACCAAGCGATAGGGGGGAAAGAGTTCTGGGAATTCGTTTTACAAAGCAACTCAGATAAGTGACTTGAGGCCAAATGCAAATCTGACTGAGAAGAATTGCAGACTGCTGGCAACTGGCTGTCCTACTTTGATATAAAGCTAATAATCTCAGTTGGGAAGATGCTCTCAGCATATGTAGTAAAGGTACCTGCATATGCAGTAAAAGTACCTCCTTATCTTCCTGGTTGTTTGCAGGCATAATCTTCGCAGACCTTCTCACCTAGAAAAAATATTGGATTTTCTTGAATTGAATCGAAGTTTCCAAATGAGGCCTGTGATTTTGTATATGGAATTTACCCAAAAAAGGGATCTGAAAATAAGTTTTACATACAGTCATAATAACTGAAATAAAAACATTGTGTGGCTTAAGAAAATAAGTTTGCATTATTTGCTTGTAAGCCAGAAGATCTGTCAAAAAATTAACCTACAAGTTCTTCCTTAAACACCCTGAAAATCTTCCTTGTCTGTGATGCCCACAGAATCTTTGACAGAAATTAGGTTGCAGCTGTGCTTAAACCTTGGTGGATCATATAGATCCAGGTTGTTTGATTGTTTTATTTTTTTAAAAATCTTTTTGTTTTGTATCTACCCATTGTATGATCTTGGTGGTAGAGATTGTCTTTATTTATTATATATCTCTGAGTTTGCACAGATTTCTTCACCACTGGGATGAGGGTATAATTTCAGATTCAGAAGTGCATGCAGATGACTATGCCCACAAGACTATGTATGTGCATACTAGAGGTGAGCCTTAAATTGCTGTGAAACTGTGTTTGCTGGTTCTTCCTCAGAGCCCTTGAGTTAGGAGTCTGTAGTTATGCTTAACTACCAATACTGTTCACTGGCATTTCATATGGGGGAAGTGAAGAATTGTTTATCCTACTGATATTAAATATTAATTCTTATTTATAATTAATATTATAAAAATAAAACAATTTTAGTACGCATTTAGCCAAGCTATTAAACCAACTGAAGTGAGTATTTTATTTCAATTGCTGCCTTAGGACTGTTCTATTCTGAAAAGATCTCACTCCGTTATGGCCCTTTGAGATAAATTATTGAACAGTTAAAAAAAAAAAAAAAAAGAGGCTACAGAAAACAACAAAAGATGTGCTTTGGTTCTTTGTGATACAAGTTGCATATTCTATCTTGTGCTGAATTAATCATAAACAATATTCAATTTCCTCTGTCTTTAAAAGGGGAAAAGAGCAATATACCTGCTAAGGGCAGGTGTTATGAATTCAAGGTTAAATAAAATGCAACAATCCTTTCCACATATCATTTCCATAATATATATCAGAAACCATACTCTGTATTAGCAAGTCCCCAGCTTTATAGAAGAAAGTCTTCTGTCAAGTGTTTTCTGCTTTGTTCTTGTTTCTAAAATCTACCACACCCTTTGGTTCACAGGAGTTTTGTTTTGCTCACCTGTAAACATCATGTTGCTGACCTTGGAACAATTAGGAACATGATTAAATTTATAATGCAATGAATATTTGCTAAAATAATTCAGAATGTTTCCCAAGGATGAAGGAGTTTTCCAAGTTTTATTGTGATTTATTTTAAAAGCACATATGAGATTMATTGTTATCTAATATTGAATGTGCATGCAAACATTTGAAAGAACAATGTCACATTGTCCAAGCTTTCTTTCAAGTCTATCAATGGGATAGTACTGTGAGAAATATTATTTATGATCAAATTTGTAAAATGGACGTTAATGCAGTTTGGTATATATCATTTGATTATAATATTTTTTAACATGTGAACAAACACTGTTTGAGCAAGGGGATTAGAAATCCTCCTGTGTAAAAAGTATTCTCTCTCCCTGCTTTCCCTCCACTACATTCCCTGTAAGTCTTATCCTTCTAGAAACCCTACACATTTTACAGTATGCCAGCATTTAAAGACATGGGAAAGGCTTTAAAATATTTTTAAAGGAGAATATATTAAACACTGGTGAACCTTCAATGCATTTCTCACTAATTTTGGTTTTACCCCTCTGAGAGAGGCTTAAAAATTATGGTACTAGATTCAGGACTATGCTGAGTACATTTCTGAAATACTGGGTGTCCTGGCAGATCCTGTGATAGACTTCTTCCTTTTCCAGCTATAGCATCAGGATTATTAAAACAAATAATGTGCAATTCCACAATGCTTTTTCTGTGGAGTATCTTAACACATGCTACAAGTATTTAAATTGTGCAACAAATCACAAAGAAGGTAAATGCAACTATACAGTAACTTCTATATCATAGAATCATAGAATCAGTAAGGCTGGAAGTGACCTCTGGAGATCATCTAGTCCAACCTCCCTGCTCAGCAGGGTCTATTGAACATACATGGAACGTGGAAAATTATTATGCTTTTATATAGCTAAAAATTCGGACATGATACATAGACAGAAGCTGGTTAAATCGAAGTTGAATACGGAAAAACTTCTTTACCAGGAGGGTAGTGAGTACCAACAGGTTACCTAGAGATTTCTATCCTTGAAGGTTTCCAAGACCTGGCCTGACAAAGCCACACTTGACCTGATGTGACAACAGTCCTGCTCTGAGAAAGAGGCTGGCTACAGGACATTTGTGCCGTTTCCATCCCTGGAGATTTTCAAGACCAGGCTGGATAAAGCGCTGAGCAATCTTCTCTGAGCTCATAGCTGAACTTGCTTTGACCTAGAGACCTCCTGAGGTCACTTCCAACCTGAATTATCCTATGATCCTATGACCCCAAGAGGTGTTTTCCAGCCACTGTTTCAATGATTCTTAAATCTTAAATCCAAACTGATAAAGGAACACATTAATACTATTCTTCTAAAATAATTTTCCAGGCATATAAAATGCCCCTCCGCCTCCAAAAAGATACACTATATTGGGACCTGCTTGCAGGATCTAATAATCAAATTGTTAGATCCTCACCAGACTTCTGGCATCTAAGTCAAAGAAGGAATTGATATTAGCATTAGCATTGTCATTGGGAAGCTACTAAACAGGAATCAGATACTGCTAGTGAATGTCTGACGCTAGATAGATTTCAGGACTCAGAAACCCAAGATTGCCTTTTTTTTTTTTTTTTTTTCCCAGTATAATTTAATGGGTGCAGAAGCGGCTGGAAACTGCCCCCCCCCACAAAGATCTCTTCTTCCCTCCCACCCCAGAAAATTTCAGCAGTAACAAGTGTTCAGTTACATCTCCACAAAAGGTCTGGCATCTTCTCTTTTCATCTTCATCTGTTTAAAACACAGAATATGAATTAATTGCTGCTCCTTCCCTTAGTGCATGCCACAGGCAGGAAAGTTTCAGCAGCAATCATATTTCTGGTATACTTCAGAATGACTTTTGATTACCTTCAGCAACAAAAAATAACATCTTTTAAAGCAGAAAAATGCTATAAACTCATGGAAAAGGTCTCACTATCCATTTTGGGGACAGAGGCTTTTTCCTATTCATCAGGGAAATCTAGAAGGGTATCTTCAGAAAGAAAGGAGGGAGATTCTGAAGAACTGTTCAAAGAATTTATGATGCCCAGAAGACCTTGGGAAACAAAGTGTGGAAGCACTCCCAGCTTAGGCCACATCCTTATCAATAGGATGATATCCCACAGGGTTTGAGCACAGTGGGCAGAGCTAGGTGCCAGTAACAGGGTCCATCATGCCTCCAACATGGTAAGCAATGATGTAGGTCCAAAGAAAGCAAGTCAGGAGCAACAGGAGACAGGGCCGGAGAGGGCTGGATGCAAAATAAAATGTATGTCCAAAAGGTCCAGAAGGAACTGAAGGCAGGGCTGAGGGCAGACATGCCTACATCATAGCTCAGACAGGGCTGAAGGACCAGGCCTGAGCTGAAATGGGTTCCTTGCCACTTGGAGGCAGGGGCAGTGGGGCAGTGGCTGGGAGGGTCTCAGGTCAGGGCATTCAGGCCTGGTAATGCCCTCAGGGCCCTGACAGCTAGCTTCCAATAGACACAGAGTGGATGCATTCTGTTGGGAGACCTAATTCTTGAGGTTTCTGCAGCATAACAGTAATTTCTGATTTCTCAGAATCTTAATAACAAAGAAAGAGAGGTGGTTAGTCGTATGATGGGTTGTTAAACTGTGGAATTCCCTGTCAAACATGGATGCTAAAAGTTTCCATGAGTTTACAGRGAGGCTGGATAAGTTCACAGAGGCTAAACCCACTGAGAATTACTACGCTCATAGGAACAACATCTGAGCCACAAATTTGTTGAAGGTTGAAAAGTCCTTACAGATAGCATCACATATGTTTGCCATCTTCTTATAGTTTTCTGTAGGTCTCTGCAATTGGCTACTGTTGGAGTTAAGACACTGGGCTACATGAGCATTTGCTCTTATCAATGGAGCTGCTTTTACAGTTTGTGTTCTTACAGTTTGCTAGCAATATCATGGAATTCATCAAACATGCCAGGATAAGTAGACTCAGCTCTCATTCCTAGGGATCTCCCAGATTCTAGGAAGATTATCTCACCCACTTAGGGACTGAGTAGGACAACAGTAGAACACAATGATTAGAGCAAGGAGCCAAAGCATGGCTGGAGAGGAGAACTGAAGATCCACATAGGCAAAAAGAAGGAAAGGAGCCATGACTAGAACAGAGAGCCCCAGAAGTGAGGAAGGCTGCAGCAGAACTGATCAAGARGTCACTGGAGAACAGTATGAAGGAGCTAAAGATGTAGATGTGTGTGGTAGGAAACTGGGGCAAACTGAGAGGGAACACTCTGAGCAGCAATCCTACTTCAGAAACAGGCTTAATATAACCTAGAAGATCTTGTCTTCTGAGTGATTCTGCAAATGTCTTCTGTTCTGCTTCTTTCCCCCCCCTCATTAGTCCCATGTGGTTGCCTGACTCACCATCTTGCTGGCCTGAGGAGACAGTTTATTCACCAGGCACATTTTGGCACAAGGTTTTTGTAGTTTTTAAGCAAGTCACATAGTTAATGTTTTGGAAAATGACAAAGTATTGCTTTTTTGCAGTAAGCCAGCACTGGATACACACAAAATAGTGGTGGTTTTTAAACTACTCATGCTCTTGTGTGACAGTACTGACTTCAGTGGAACTATTGATGTTAGAGAGGAAATAATAATATAGAATATAATATAGTTCAATAACAATATAGAAGTCTAAATATTTATATATGCTTATATTTATTCATTCAGATATCCAAATCATGTGTACTCCAGTGGAGTTTCCTGAGGGCCCATCTGTCATCATTGCACAAAGTGGAACATACATGTTGTGCCARATCTACATGATCCAAATTATTTCCTGTATTAATTAATTTTCTCTATGTCTTATTTCAGCTTGGCTATATTATCCTGCATATTTACCTGGATGATAAATACACACACACTTGGTCATGCTGCTAGTCATAATAAAGAAATAGGTACTTCATATGAACAGATACACCTCATACTGTGCATTTTTTTGGAAGGTGAYCCTGCAGCAGTATCATGCTTCCATGAGTATAAGGTGCCACCCTATGAAATACATCTGAGATATGAAATACGAACAAGAAGCTTTCATCACTTCCTTGGAAGCCTTAAGAACCTACTTGCAACCTCATGTYAACTGAATGGGGCTTTCAAAAAGAAGAATCTGATTTTATTTGCATGTGTTTCTCAATACAAACTAGAGACTTTTTTCTTTGAAGTTCTTCAAAGCATCTTCAAAGGTGAGTCTCTAGTTTGTAATGACATATCCACGTGTAAACAAAATCAGATTCAATTAACTTTGTAATTTGCTTCTTTACCAATAAAATGGTTCCTACTAAAACATTGTTACCCTTGGAGTAACAATCAGCAAGTATATGCAAATGTTACCAATGTAATGCTTGTTGGTGTTGTCAGAGAAAAGCCTTATAAAGGAAGAAAAAGTGTTTTCCTATTTGTGAATCATTACCACAATACAAACTTATRCAAAAGTTCATCTAAGTGGAGATAACCCAAAACATACTTTTTTTCTTAGTGAATGTACAACATCATTATTTGACTTCAGCCAACAGTTATCTGCAGAATTTGTAGTATCAAATCAGGACCACATTACCTTTGATTATTTGCTCCTAACTTATTATTATCTTTTAGAAGAAATTAATTATTCACCATAAAATTACTTTCACTTGAAAACTTATAATAAAACCTAAGAGATGCCTTTCCAATTATCTGTACTGTAGACTCTGCTAAATCAGATACAAAAGTGACTATCAGAGAAATTTTAATAATAATTCTAATATCATGTACTGTGCAGTGATAACAAATGCACTTGGAGCAAAATATTACCTGCACACTTTACATTGTAGGGCTTTTTTGAGGTATCCCAGGGCAAACTGCACACTGTTCATATTCTGTTTTATATGAGAAATTATGTTAATCTACTTGATCCCTGATTAGAGAAGCTAAGCTGCAGCAGGGTTGACTGTAGGATCTAACTATTTTCTGAATAAGAAAATAACATTAATTTGAAAATATATTTACATTTGTGGTGGAAAGAATTTCCATTTATTTAAAAAAAAGAGCCCACAACATACTTTATTTCAACTGCTTTGGTAGAAACAAAGAATACCTAGTCACCTTCCATGCTAATAGTTAAACCTCTTTGCTTTATTCTGCATACACAGAACATCATTAACCACAGGAAAAAAACACTATACAACCTGCAAGGTGGGTACATTTACTTGTTTATAAAGCATGAGGGAAAGAGTCAGAGCCGAATGAACACAAATATTTCAGAATTTTCTTTACAGAAACTGTATTTATCTCATAAAAAATTCCCAAATGACTACAAAAACGTGTCTGTAAGACTTACTTTTTCCCATTTCTTGCAGGTCTTCTATATATATAWATATGAGTGAATTAGGATTCTACTTGGGCAGCTCTATGGCTGAGAATTCATGACTGGTTTAAAGCCTTTGTGAATTTTGCTAGCTCTTGTTCTCCTGTAATGTATACCAAGCCAGATATCAGAAGCTTTTGGTATTAAGGAACCAAGATGATGATAAACAAGCACTTTTGTTTCTATGCCTTTTCCTTAAGTCTTACACTACCATCTTTTGTTTAATGTTTCTCCAGTGTTACAAATTTTTCTTTCTTCTCATGTGTGACTTTTTGTCCTACAACACTTGACATTTACATGTAAACCTCCCAAGATATTTTTGTCGCAAGATATTTCCACAAGCGAGCTTTCAGCATATCAGTGATAATCTCTGATACAGATTGCTTGCAGCCACACAGTTCATCATGTATCACAGCAGATTCATCTCTTCAGACACAAGCTGCGTGCTACTATTGAACAATTATTTTCACTGCAGAATGATCTTCAGTGGACAGTTAGYTCCCTGTCTTTCATCTGAGATTCACTGCAAATGCAACCTTCGACAGCAGTGCTTTTCAGACTCAAAGTCACCTTTTGAGTCCTACAAAAGGTACATCCCATAAGAGTCTTTATGAGGCACTGTTATATCTAATAGTCTAATAATAGATCTTGGGTCTAATTCAAAATACATGAGGAGGTTCAAGATCAGTGTACAACTGGAAAATCAGTTGTCTGACATTACACAAGGTCTAGACTGAGGTAGGGACACATCTTCACTGCACACCTCTTAAGTCATACAACAGCTTTATGTTGAGCTCTACTCTTGCAAACATCAATCTAACCACTGGC
Organism: Rhea americana; assembly: GCF_003343005.1. Classification (NCBI taxonomy): domain Eukaryota; kingdom Metazoa; phylum Chordata; class Aves; order Rheiformes; family Rheidae; genus Rhea; species Rhea americana. Next base: position 2,184,571 of record NW_028185583.1, on the reverse strand, counting down.
CAGTGCTTTCAGTCTGAATGACTCAGATTATACTGCCCTTCATATGTACTGCACAGTTTCTGAGGGTTTTCATCAAAAAGCRTCAAGTTATGAGCAGCATGTTTCTTAGATAAACACTAAAATCTCATTGCAAATATTAAGGAAACAAACTATTGTCAGATGGAAATAAACAAACAAACAAACACAAAAAACCTCAGACAAAATACCAGCCATAGCAATGAGAGATTTGCAAAACATTCAAGTCAAAATTCATCAAAGATAAGGAGCTTGGAAGAGCCAAGTAATGACAAGAAATGCAATTGTTTGAGTTCCTCTGCAACAGAGATAGCAACCATAAATAGATTTGGGGAGCCTTAACTTATTAATTATAGCTGCTAGATAGGCACTCTCTGCTAATGTTGCCTGCTTTGAAAATTATGTTCCTACTAACTAACTCAAGATTGCAATCAAGGTCAGACAAGACACAGCTACTAGTTAGTTGCTACTAAAAGTAGCAACAGAGTCCACCTTATTTAACATGGAGCTTGGATCAGTCCAACTCCCCTGGGACCATCTATCACTGGAATAAAGTTGTATGACAGAACAGTGGATCTTTCTCATTTAATGGAAAGCATTATTTATCCCTGCTACCTTTTACGGATCTTCTGAATCTCTACTTTCAAAGACTGAGGTCTGTCTACTTTTCATGAACAATAATCACACAACACTCTTCCAACTGTGGTTTATTCTGGTTTATTATTGGACTAAATTTCATAATATATATCATAATATAAATTCTGTGAATTAAGAMGACCAAAAAAGAAGAGTATTTGCAAATAAAAGTGATTACTGGCACAGCATCTTTGGAAAGGAAAAGGAAAGGAAGTAAAAGGAAGGGAAGAGACTGAGTTTGGTCAGAATTAGGGAAGTTTATTCTACCTCCTCTTAAAATAAGATTTCAGCAAATACTCTGCTCTGGTCTAAAACATTCATTATTTTCACAAGACTAGTAAGCATTGTCTCCGCTCTAGTGGACAAGACAGACCTTGAAAATAAAAAAAGGCAGAAGAGGGCCCACCAAAACGTATGGATGCACATAAGGAGGTGCCGAGAGGACAGCATATGGCAGAAGTTCTTACCTTTTCCTGGAAATCAGCATAACTGGGTTCTTCTCTGTGGCTGTACACTAAGTGCTTGTACACTAAGGCACACAGTAAAGGCAGCAAACGGGAGGAATTAAAGGTTTGTATGCAGTTGCAGGGCTACAATCTCATCAAGATCACAGGGTGTGGTGGGATAGCTCACACCACTGAAGTGCTGCCATCGCTGGATGCGAGCTCTTTAGGAAGGACAGGCCAGGCAGTGAGGAGGGGGAATTGCCCTGTGTGTAAGAGAGCAGCTGGACTGCATGGACCTTTGCCTTGGGATGAATGAAGAGCCAGCTGAGAGCAGGATTAGTAGCTACCCAATAATGGCAACTCTGTGGTGGGTGTCTAAGAAGAAGTAGATGAGGACGGACAACTGGAAGAGTTCTCATGTTTGCAGGCCCAGGTCCTCCTGGGGGATTTGAACTGTCCAATTTCTGCTGGCAAGGCAACGCAGCAAAGCACAAGCAATCTAGGAGGTTTCTGAAGTGTGTTGACAACAGCTTCCTGGCATAGAGGGTTGAGGAGCTGACAAGGGGAAGACACTCTGATGGACCTCATACTTACAAACAAAGAAGAACTGGTTGCGGATGTGAAGGTTGGAGGCAGCCTTGGCTGCAGAGACCATAATATAATGGTGTTCAGGATCATGAGAGGAGGAGGGGGGGAAGAAAAGCAAAAAAAAAAAAAATCAGAATCACAACCCTAGACTTCAGGAGAATAGACTTTAGCCTGCTCAGGGACCTGCTTGGAAGAATCCCATGGATATTGTCCTGGAGAGAAGAGAGGTCCAGGGCAGCTGGTTGATTTCCAAGGATCACCTCCTCTGAATCCAGGAACTGTCCATCCCCACATGCAGGAAATCAAGCAAAGTTGGCAAAAGGCCTGCATGGATGAACAAAGAGCTCCTGAATAAACTCAGACATAAAAAGGAAGTGTATCAGAGGTGGAAGCAACGGCAGGTGACCCAGGAAGGATGTAGAGATACTGTGTGAGCAGGCAGGAATGAAGATTATGAAAGCCAAAGCTCACCAAGGGCTGAATCTGGCATGAGACATGAAGGGCAAGAAGGGCTTTTACAAGTCTATCAACAGCAAAAGGAAGAATAGGGAAAATGTGGGTCCTCTGCTGAATGGGAATAGGGACTTGGTGACAAAGGACAAGGAGAAGACAAAGGTACTCAGTGCCCTTTTTGCCTTGGTTTTTTACTGATAAGACCAGCCTTCAGGTATCCCAGGCCCCTGAGACCAACAGGAAGGTCTGAAGCAAGGTAGATTTAACCTCAGTCTAGGGAGCATTTAAACCACTGGACTTACATAATCCATGGGATCTGCTGGCATGCCTCTGTGAGCACTGAGGCGCCTGGCCTCTTTATCTCATTATCTTTGAAAGGTCATGGTGATTGAGGGAGGTTCTTGAGGAGTGCAAGGAAGCAAATGTCACTCCTGTCCTCAAGAAGAGCAAGAAAGAGGATCTGGGGAACTACAGGCCAGTCAATCTCACCTCAACTCCTGGGAAAATGATGGAGCAAATAATCCTGGAAGCCATGTTCATATATATGAAGGACAAGAAGTTGAGTGGGGGTAGTCAGCATAGATTTACAAAGGGGAAATTATGCTTGACCAACTTGATACCCTTCTACAATGAAATGACTAGCATGTTGGACAAGAAAGGAGTAGCTGATATTGTTTATCTTGACTTTAGCAAGGCTTTCAACACAGTCTCCCATAATATCCTCATTGTCAAACTGATGAAGTATGGACTAGATAAGCAGACAGTGAAACAGACTGAAAACAGGCTGAACTGCCAGGCTCACAGGGTTTTGATCACAGGCACAAAGTTCTTCTGGAGGYCAGTTACTAGTGCAGTTTAGTAGTGGATACTGGGCCAAAACAGTTTAATATCTTTGTGAATGACCTGGATGATGGGACTGAATGCACCCTTAGCAAGTTTACAGATGATACAAAACTGGGAGGAGTGGCTAATATAGCAGATGGTTGTGCTGCCATTCAGAGTGACCTCAATAGGCTGGAGAAATGAACTGACAGGAATCTCATGAAGCTCAGCAAAGAGAAATGCAAAATCACAGAATCACAGAATGGTTGGAAGGGACCTCAGGAGATCATCTAATCCAACTCCTCTGCTCAAGCAGGGTTACATGGAGCATGTTAGACAGGATTGCATCCAGGCAGGTTTTGAGTATCTCCAGAGAAGGAGATTCCACAACCTCTTTGGACAACCTGGTCCAGTGCTCTGTCATGCTCACASTAAAGAAGTTCCTCATATTCAAGAGGAACTTCCTGTGTCAGTTTGTACCCGTTGCCTCTTGTCCTGTTGCATGGCACTGCTGAACAGCGTTTGGCCTCATCCCCTTGACRCCCCCCTTAAGGTATTTGTAGACATTGCTAAGATCTCCTTTCTTCTCTTCTCCAGGCTAAACAGGCCAACTCTCTCAGCCTTTCCTCATACTGGAGATGCTCCAGCCCTCTGATCATCCTCGTAGCCCTACACTCCTGTAGCTCCATATCTCTCTTGTACTGGGGAGCCCAGAACTGGACACCGTACTCCAGATGAGGCCTGGAACTGGATGCAGTACTCCTAGATGAGGCCTCACAAAGAATATTTTAAGAATATTAGATTCTAGCTATCACTAGGTTAACCCAACATCTTCTCTAGAAATACTTCCTTAACTTGTGGGCTGACTCTTTTAGAGTTCTAAGAGAGCTATTTAGTTCAGCACCAAGGAAATTGCTCAGTGCTTTTGTAATGAGCAAGGGTTCTAGGAAAGGAGTGATGAACTAGAGCCACCTCTAAGCTGGAAATAAGAGTCATAGTTAAAGATTTATACCAATTTTGTTCCATATATACTGAAAACAATTATTAAGAAATAAAGATGATTTAGGGCAAAATACTTTCACAAAAGTAATACTAATACATTAATATTTTTAAAAAATAAATATTCAAGATGGAAACCTGGTCTGTGTGATCACAACAACAACAACAAAAAGCATTTGGAAAGCCTAAACAGGTGGAAGCAAATTAATGTCTTGAAAGCAATCTTGTAAAAAGTAATTTTAACCAAAACCTTGCTTTTACTAATACCATACTCTACAACTAATTTCTCTTTGGTTTAAATATGACTTTACATCTTTGTTTCACGTTTTCCCTCTCTAGTCTCAAGGATGCCAGGTCATCAATAACGGATTCCCATGACTTTCTTCAAAGATATGATTTTAAGCTTTAAAGAGATTAGGGAAGTTGGGAAATTATTTCTAGATTTTAAAAATAGGGTTTTTTTTAGGCTATSATAGAATTATTGAAGTTTCTTTCTAAGAAAAAGTCATACCCGTAAATAAAAAAAAAAAGAATGCAGAGTATTCTCTGGAACACGATTTTCTAAGTTACCACCTGAGACTTCCAGTAATTCTCCAAGCATATTAGTATACAGTTACCTTGACCATCTGCAAATTCTTTCATTATTTGAGGGTTTATATTTGTAATTAAATCAGAGTAACACGTAAATACCTCTGTCACTCTGTCAAACTACTAAACAAGAAAGAAAGCAATTACAAATACTGGGAATATAATTATTATGATAGCATTAAGAAAATAATTGTTATACATTAGCTATTTTAAGAGAAGTTTTTACTCTGTTTAGCAACGAGAAAGGTAAAAAATATCCAGGGTATAAAGACATCAAGAGTGTATACTGTTGCTGCCATCTGGAGCACAGAGACTCTCATTGACCAGCATCTATCCAGCATCAGACTAAAGCTTCAAAGCTACAAAAATGTTCATGTTTGAGCTTCTGTATCTCTGTGGGTGACAAAGACAGGTCTTGCCCTAGAAGTCATGTGATATGAAATGCTGTACTGCCCAGGAGAAACAATGTATTTTCTAACCTTTCTGCTGCCCTTACATATTTGACATTTTACTCATCTAAAGAGTTACAGAAATGCTTTGCTGCTTTGATTCTGGCTTTCCCCAACATTTCACAGCCCCATTATGAGCCTGAAAATGCTTTTGCAGACTGCTAACCAGAGGGCCCTCAGCCTGCGAACAGCCGCACAACCCAGAGCTGCCCATCGTGCATGCAGCACATGGCTCCTACTCGGGTGGCCTAAAGCCAGCTGTGAGGGATTAGGAAGTCAGTCTCCTCAGGTGCAGTTGAGGAGCACCTGGAGCTGCAGCGCTAGTGCCAGGCCAGAGAGGCTGTCGAGGCAGCTGGCACAGGAAAGGATGGACGTTGACTGCTTCTTGCCGTAGCACACTGAGTGTGCCGTACCCAAAGTATCTATGGCATTGGCACATTTTTATTATAATCGCTATTAATGTAATGCCATGTGTAGACATTCAAGCTAGAAACAGCTGTTGATTYTGAAAGCAGCCTCGGCTCACCGAAGGATACCGCTGCCTCCCCTGCTCGGCGAGAAACTCCCCCCACTCAGGTCCGCTGCAAGCAGCCGTTAACGGCTACTTCGCCCCCTCCCAGCCCCGCCCACCGCAGCGGGCAGTGGGAAGACGCCCGTCCTTTCACGCATGCGCATGGGGGTACGACGCRCTTTCGTCGCGTCGGCATCGGTACCCCGCGCCTGCGCGTTTCTGACGCGCTCTTAGCGCTTCGCCGGCTTCTTGCCGCGGAGGGTTCTGGGCGAGGTAGTTGTTATGCTCGCCACCGGCGCGCCGCGGCGGGCTCCCACAATGCATAGCGCTGAGGCGGCCGGGCAGCTCCGCCCCTCCTCACGATCATGTGACCAGGGCGCCGGGTCGAGCCCCGCCGGCGCTGTGGTGGGGGGAGCGGGGGACGGCGAGGCCGGGGGCCGCGCGGGGCGCCGGGGGCGGGGCCTCCCCACAGGTAGCGAGCGCCGGGGGCGGGGCTTCGCGCTCCGGCGGCCGTTTAACGTGCGCCGGGGAGGGGGTGGGGCGGTGGCGTCGGTGGCTGTTAGTGAGGGGTTGAGGCGGGGGGGGGGGGAAGCGCCCTTCTCGGCTGCCTCGCAAGTCGGGGTTTGGGGGCGGCAGCCTCAGCCTCTTCCTGCCTGCTACTTTGCTTTTCTGGCGGTGCCAGCGATTGGGACTGAAGGAAAGACGGCGTGCGAACCGTGGCGCCCARGATCACGAGTGACCGTGTTAATAAAACAATGATATCATGTAGGCTTTTCTTCRTTAAAATGCAAGAGTCGTTGCTCTAACTTGTGGCGTTTGTGGGTCCAGAGTCTCCAGAGGTGGGGAAGCTGGAAAGAGCTGGCTTCGATATTTATGCCATGGGGTTTATTTTGGTGTGTCTAAAATTTCCTGTTTGTTCTTAAGTTGATTATAGCGGTCAAAGGAGGTGTTTCCTCAAGTCAAGTGATTTTTTGGGTAGTACCATCTYAGAGAGATTAGGCCCCCCTGCACCCAGAGGAGGTTATTTGGCAAGGATGAGTAAACAGCAGCCACATGCCACCACTATTTCTTAGTATTTTGATTGTCCTGTACTTGAGGAGTYGCAGTGTTTTGTAGTAATAATCCATGAGACACACACAATAATATAATTCTGTAGGTACCTGTAGGCTGAAGCCAATGCAGAAGATTTTAATTTCTGACTCTTGCTGATCAAATGGGCCTGGGCAGCTTCTCCCCAAAACTGGATTCTTTTGTTTGAAGAAAGGAGTGACTGCTGATCTTTGAAGAAACTACAAAATTCTGTGCACTGTGGCTTGTTTTTACTGTGCTTTTATTATAAATGTGAGTTTTACTGGATGTTTTGTAACAAATTTTCTTGACTTTATAGGACAAGAAATTAGATGCAGAAAACTTATTTCTTAAGTCAGAAGAAATGGAAGAAAGGAAAATCAAGAGGAGGAGCCCCAAATCATCCACTGCTCACCCTGCTCAGGTTGCTAACTCCAAGAAAAACTCAGTGCCCGTCAGTAAAAGTACAGCCTTTTCAAATCCTGCACCACAACCTGCAGTACAAAAACCAAAGTTAAAACGGTAAGTTTGAGAGCATCTTACAAGCTCAGTCTTAGAGTCAGAAACCTGCCAGTACAAGACAGACTATTGGATCCAGGAGTCTAAATGATTGGCTCAGACAGAATTAAAAGAAAGAAATTCAGATTTGTGAAAATATTTGATGGCTTGTCTTTTTTAATAACTCAATTTTGTTTAATACATTATAATAGTTACTCAGGAGAAATAAAAGGTGCTCAACATACGCATACTCATAAGCTTTATAAAATGTTACACAGTGTACACTCATACCGATAAAGATTTAGCTGGACAGATGATTGCCTGATGTGATTGGTGCAAGACAAGACTGTGATAAAACATCTTGTCATTGTAAAAATGAGAGGTRGCAGAGTCCTAGACATACAGCTCTGAGGAACAAATGCATTATACAGCATGACTGCAAGGTTAGAACTTACAACTGGGACAGAAAATGAAGGACATGAATARGATGAGCTAGAGCAGGAATTTTCAGCTGTTCTTTGTTTGCAGAACTATCACTGAGGGCAGCAGTAGCTTCTGGAACATGCTCCTATACAGAGAGAAGCATTTAGCTCTTTGGAAAGTAACGCTTTGAAGTAGTTTGCATGTTACTAATGATGCATGTATTTTAGTTTGAGGATATTTTCTTGCAAGTGGGAAACTATATTTCTTGGCTGTGGCAGAAATAGTAGATAAATGAGCAAAGAGGGATTTGAATGTTAAATGTTAGCTGGAGAGAGCCAGCTGGGTTTATTGACTTGTAAGAAAAATATTGAAGATTAAACACTGAGTTGTCCTCTTGAGCACTGAAAGGCTGTTTGAAGGAGCCAGGATTGACAGGATTAAAGTACTGTACATATCTTCAATGTAAAGTCTTTATCCATTACTTTTCTGGGAAAAATGCATTAATATTTTGAGGGAAATAATAATAAACCTCTGTCCTCTGTAAATCTGTGGTGCTTGATGCTCGCTGCAGAGTTCACTTAGGACTAAGTAATATTCTGGAAATCACCACAAGATCATTTCTTGTAGCCCACAATATGGAATAAAGAGGAAAGTGTCCTTGCTTTGGAAATAACTTTTTGTGTTAAGTTCTGGAAGAGGACATTTTTACCCAAGTGCTTAGGGAAGCTAAGCAGTGATCACATGGACAATTTCTATAACTTTGCAAGCAGGAATGGTAATTGATAAAACAGAGCTAGGTGAGGACGAACTGTTGTTGTGGTAATGGAATAGGAGTATATGATTATTTTCACTTTCTCTACATTGTTGTGTATCATTGACTTCAAAATACTGAAAAGTATATTTGCATAATTTATTTCCTGAAATCAATTGTGCAAATGTACTTTCATTTTTATTAAAATAATAAAGGGAATAACAAATTATACATTCTTAGTTAAATAGCTATTTTTGGTATATATTATGAATTTCAAATGTAATAAGTTTCTGTGAGTGGTAATATATTGTATTAAACTTCAGATTCAGGTGGAAAAAATATTGACCTTTCTCTTCTTCAAGTCTAACATTGAAGCAGCAATATYCAAAGTTAAATGCAAGTTGAGAACTGTTGCTGTGAGTTTAATCAGAGCATGATATGATTGTTAGTTGGAAGACAGAAGCTGTTAGGTTGGAAGAGAATATTTATTTCCCATAGGAAAGAGAATTTAAGACTTGCAGAGCATGGAATTATTCACGAGAAGGCTGAATTTAAATATGCTCTAAACACATTGTCTTTACTAATGAAATAAAGTCTCTTTACTAAACTTTTTAAATATCTGATAAAATTCTGATTTTTAATTCTTAGGCTTAACTTTTGAAAATGTTTAGAAGATTGCCCTTGAGAAAAAGAATGGGAGGATGGGATGAAGCTAGTCTAGGCTGGTACAGCTGTGATTTTCTTTTGGAAGGGGCCTCCTCTTGTTCCCTACTGTGTTGTTGCCACTTTACATTGGATCTGCCAGTCTTTTTGCCTCAAGATGAGGCATTTCAGTTACCTGATTTGTTGCAGGAATAATTCTGTTACAAAAAAAAAAAAAAAAAGGGGGGGGGGAAGTGTTTTTCACTGAATCAGATTCTTAACTGACTCACTATGAGGCTGCAGAAGTATCCATTTGAAAGTGAGAGAAAGGATAAGTGCACATATGAATGGGCAAATTAGGAATGAAAAATACTTTGTCAGCATCTGACATCAGGTTAGGATGCAGCCTGACAGTGCATCTCTGGATGGCCTATAGAGATGTAATATAGTAATTCTTGCTGGTAATTGTGTGTTTTGTTTCTATAGTGATTGTATATTCCTTTGGATTTATAATGATTATTCAGTTTCATCCATGTAGTTTCCATGGACACATGGTGCTCTGAGTAAACTTCATTACATTTTGAGAAAATGTGTCTAGGATCTAGGAATTTTTGATGGTATTGTAGCAGTAGGGGGTGGAAAAGATTTTTTTTTTTTTTTCATCTAGTTTGACACTTGTTCAGGCTTAGACTAGTTCTATTTGTTATRTGTTAGTGTACAGGAAGTTTGCTTTTGAGTTTAGCAGAGGTGAGTTTAGCAGAATTTGGAGGTTGTTTGAGGGTCAGAAAATTTATCTGAAAGCAAGGCCATCTTCTCATATAGGTTATAATGAATGGTTTTCCACACAGGTTCCAGAGTAGAGTGGTGCGTGACAACTAGAGCGTATGATCAGTGAGGGTTTTTCTCTCAGGATTGAAGCATTCACATGCTTTTAGTGGATTTTTCTATATGTTACATCCTCATGCCTCCTTAGTCCTTGCTAGGTAGTAGTTGTCAGAATATTAAGATGGTTCTCCTCAGAGCCACTACTGATAGGAAAGCAAATAGTTGGGGCTCCTTCATTTTGCAATATCAAATTGTCAAGATCGTGATACTATTCTTTATTTTTAAGACAAACTTGTGATCATCTTTTTAATTTAAAAGCAGTAATTAACGTATCTATCATATTTTTCATTTCATTTTTAAAGCCCAGCTGTAGAGCCATCCTTCATTTTAAAATTCTTAGTAGAAGAGAAAACAGGAAGTAATCCTTTGTTTTGTTTAATAATTTAATTTCTTTAGAGTAATAAAAGAAAAAGCCAAACCTCCAGGAGGGGAAGCAAAAGGGGCACAGGCAGCACCAATCCAGCATTCTTTTCTGACAGATGTATCAGATGTCCAAGAAATGGAAAGGGGACTTCTGAGTCTTCTGAATGACTTCCACTCTGGCAAACTTCAAGCATTTGGTAAATACATGGATTGTCTTTATATAGTAGTTGTTTTTATAGCTATATGATGGTAATCTTTACAAACAAATGTGGTGTATGGACAGACTGACGGCTTGTCATGTTGGTCTCTGCTGTATGAAATTAAGTTAAATATAACTTACTGCATTTTGGAATGGTTTTCCTGTACTTTGAGCTTAGCTTCAGTGTGAGCTGGGTCAAATGCAACTTCTTTATGCCTTCCAACCAACATGGCACACCTAGGACAGTACCTTGGCTTATAAATTTAAGATACCAAGTTTAAAAACACTTATAATAATTATATATGGTATAAATGTAATAAAAATGATTTTATCTCATTTAGCACCTGATTTTGCAGTGTATTAACCCTAGTACATTCCCTATAAGTCATTACTGAATGTCTATAAAATTTCAGTAATGACTTTTATAGAATCCAAATCAAGTTAGTTGTTACCAACGTGAGTGACTCTTTGTGCCTTAGAAYGATCTATTTTACTATTCTAACTACTCTGCAGTAGATGGAAGTTTTAAAAAGCTATGARAGACTCCAGTCTTCAAGAAGGGCAAGAAGGAGGACCCAGGCAACTATAGGCCAGTCAGCCTCACCTCCATCCCTGGAAAGGGGATGGAACAGTTCATTCTGGATGTCATCTGCAGACATATGGAGGAGAAGAAGGTGATCAGGAATAGCCAGCATGGATTCACCAAGGGGAAATCCTGCTTAACCAACCCGATAGCCTTCTACGATGGAATGACTGGCTGGGTAGATGAGGGGAGAGCAGCGGATGTTGCRTACCTTGACTTCAGCAAGGCTTTTGACACTGTCTCCCGTAACATCCTCCTGGATAAGCTCAGGAAGTGTGGGTTAGACGAGTGGCCAGTGAGATGGRTTGAGAACTGGCTGAAAGGCAGACCTCAGAGGGTCATCATCAGTGGCGTGGGGTCCAGTTGGAGGCCTGTGGCTAGTGGAACTCCCCAGGACTCAGGACTGGGTCCCATCCCATTCGTCGTCTTCATCAGTGACCTGGATGAGGGGGCAGAGTGCCTCCTCAGCAAGTTTGCTGATGATACCAAGCTGGGAGGAGTGGCTGASACACYTGAGGGCTGTGCTGCCATTCAGAGAGACCTGGACAGGCTGGAGAGTTGGGCAGAGARGAACCTGATGAGGTTCAAGAAGGGCAAGTGCAGGGTCCTGCACCTAGGAAGGAATAACCCTAGGCACCAGGACAAGCTGGGGGCTGACCTTCTGGAGAGCAGCTCTGCAGAGAAAGACCTGGGAGTGCTGGTGGATGACAGGTTGACCATGAGCCAGCAATGTGCCCTTGTGGCCAGGAAGGCCAATGGTCTCCTGGGGTGCACTGGGAAGAGTGTTGCCAGCAGGTGGAGGGAGGTGATCCTGCCCCTCTCCTCAGCCCTGGGGAGGCCTCATCTGGAGTAGTGTGCCCAGTTCTGGCCTCCCCAGGACAAGAGAGACATGGAGCTACTGGAGAGAGTCCAACAGAGGGCTACAAAGATGATCAGAGGGCTGGAGCATCTGCCCTATGAGGAACGGCTGCGAGAGCTGGGCTTCTACAGCCTGGGGAAGAGCAGACTGAGGGGGGATCTTATCAATGTGTCTAAGTACCTGAAGGGAGGGTGTCAAGGGGAYRRGGMCAAACTCTTTTCAGTTGTCACATGGGACAGGACAAGAGGCAATGGGCAGAAATTGAAGCCCAGGAAGTTCCGCCTGACCGTGAGGGGGAATTTCTTCCTTGTGAGAGTGACGGAGCACTGGCACAGGTTGCCCAGAGAGGCTGTGGAGTCTCCTTCTCTGGAGACCTTCAAGGCCCGCCTGGATGCAACCCTGTCTACCATGCTCTAGGTGACTGTGCTGAGCAGGGAGGTTGGACTAGGTGATCTCCAGAGGTCCCTTCCCACATTAGTGATTCTATGATTCTGTGACTTCTGCTTCATTGTTTCTGCACTCTGTAGAAGGATGCAAGCTTAGTGATAGGTCAGCATATTACATTACCTCTGGACTGATTGTATGAGAGAAGGTGAAAGGTCTCTGTTATAGAACGTGTTAGTTACAAGAGAGAAAACTCCATGAAAAATCGAAAGTAGGAAGAAGATTCATTATGGTCACATATGCTTTTAAAAATATAGGACCTTTCTAATAGGAGACAAATTCAGACCATAGCCAGCAACTGTATACTTTAAAAGTCAGTATAGTACATTTGGTGGTTATCATAAATTCAGCACAACATAGTATCAGATGGAAGGACAGACACTTCAGTTGTGAAGCAGGATGAAATCATGCAAAAAGTAGATCAGATGTTTAAATTTGTCTTCTCTGATGTCAGTTAGAGTTGTAGGATTTTTGTCATGTTGAGCTATGACTTTACACCTTCACTTGCTCTTTCAGGTTTCTTTCTTTAAAGCTTTCGTTTTGTTCGTTTGTGCCGTTTAGGAAATGAGTGTTCCATAGAGCAGATGGAGCATGTGCGGAGTATGCAGGAGAAGCTTGCTCGTCTCAACTTGGAGCTCTATGGGGAGCTGGAAGAACTCCCTGAAGATAAAAGAAAACTAGCTAGTGACTCTAATTTGGATAGATTACTATCAGATGTAAGTATAAGGAAGGCAGAAAACATTGAAGCTTGTCCACACAACTAGGCTCAGAAATAAAACACTCTATTGGATGAGTAATGATTCAGCCTACATTCCAATAAATTTACAGTTGAGGAAAACACAGCTCTGTAATGAACAAGACGTAAGGTCTTCATATTGGTTTTGAGAAATACAGCACCTTGTTGTTTTCTTTCCTTAGGTTGCTTCTTGTTTTGGTGATTAGAGCAGTGTAACAGTAAACTATGTGAGGATGTAGGCTTATCAGCCCTACATATAGGGGAGACCACACATAACAAGGAATTTAGGTCTATATATTCTAGACTTTCAATTTCTTGTTTCATTAGTGCATTATTTCTGTAAACAACAAAATTGTTAAAATTTCTTTAAATTTCCTGAGATACCTAGATTTAAATTTAATTTGGTACTTAGCTCTGTTGGTGTAGAATTAAGTGCTAGTTTGCTTTGCTTTTTGTAATAAAAATAAGTATTTCCACTTAAACCAATAATTATTATTTTCATTTCACCATCTTAATATATTTGTTTCAGTATATTAGCATAATTGTTGCATTTATTTGACTAACTGAAATACCATTTCTGATACTTTTTACATTTATATTGCAGCTGGAAGAACTGAATTCATCTATGTATCCTTTTTCTTAAATGTCTATTTCACATTATAATTATTAGCTATAACTGAATTATACTATATTTCTCCAATAACTGTGTCTTCATAGGGATCAAATCTCTTCAGTAATATCCCTTCTTTTTAATTAGTATTGTAATATATCATGGACTTTAAGTTTTTCCAACATATAAATGGCTGGATCTTAAACTGCCATATGACAAACAGCCTGTAATTAGAAGTATTATTTAGCAGGTACAGCATATTAGACATGTCGACAGTGGATAGCAAAGCCCATCAGAAGCAGATTTTCTTTACATATATTTTGCTGAGAAACTGAAGCAAACATACATAGCATTATTCCTTCTGTGGTATTCAGAAATATTCCGTCCCACTGATAAATGACTCCTATTACCATTTAGTTTTTCTAAAAATATATGCAACTTTTTATTGCTGGCTTTACTGTGAATTCTGTGGTAACCTGATTTTTTATTTCTAAGGTCAGACTATGATTGAGTCAATTATTTCAACTGAGCTTTGGTAACTGAACACATGTGTTCTTAGCCTGTCCATAAGTCAAATCTAAATAGGGTATTTATCTTCTATATTGTGCTTTTGATGAGCTATCGCTAGAGATGACGGGTGATACACTCAGTCTGTAGTATAGTCTAGCTATTTCTGATTTTACACACTTCCTACTCATTGAGGAAGGACCATCCAGTGGGTGGGACTCTAGTTTGGAATATAGAATATTGTGCTAGTATATACATCCTCTCTGTCTGTGAAAAGCTGAGGCTAGATCTCAAAGAATGCAAGTGGAATGTGATAAAGATATCCCATAATAATGATACAAATCCTCTGGCATCCTCCTTGAATTGCCAGCTTACTCTGGAGATATGTAATGCTTAAGTCTCATTGAGGAAGATTGATTTACCAGTTAAGCACTAGCATGGGATGTAGACCTGTATTTATCTGGGCTGGTATATACCTGTTGCAGGAGTAAGTAAGTGTAGCATAATTTTCTATAACATTACTGTCTTTTTTGTCCCTTACTGACATGTGACAGTTTTATTCCTTAATGGTTTTATCCAGACAAAAATTGCATTTAGCAGATGCTCAAGATATTCCAAATAGTGGAACAGGCTGAAAGCACAGCTTTCTTGATTTGAATTCTCCCAGAAACTTCTGTTTTTCCTATCAGTGGAGTCTGGAGTTACACAACAAAGAATCAAAGTGTAAATTCAGGTGTTTATTTTTACACATTCCTCTTTGAGTATGGCATTATGTCAGGACTCAGTACCTAGAGATTTAATTATGTTTCTGTGATGCTATGCTTTACATAATTGCCTTATTTWATACAAAAAATTGGGGAAACATGGAAGTAATTTCTTCTGCTTGGTGTTCTTCATATGTCTGAAGTGATATATGTATATAAGTTCACTAGTATTTCTCCAATTTTGATTGAGGTAGCAGTGTTGTTACCTTTCTGATTGATATGTAGACAATCTGCACACTACCTTCAGTGTGTTTTGTTGACCAGTGATGCCACTGAATTTTTATTAATTTATTATTAATAAAAGTAAGACTTATAAATACATGACATGTTTTATTTAAAGAAGTTGCTATCTGTTCGGCTATGTTAAGATATTAATTCTTGCGTGATTGAATTTCTTCAGACTTGACTTATTCCACTGCTTGCAATAATTGTAAAATGTCACTAAATTAAAATTATCATACATGCTATCAGTCCACATAATTGGATGAAGTATTGTGAAAAATCCAAAATTGCATAAATRCAGTTATTGTTCAATAAATCCAATATAAACGAATTTCATTCTCATTTTCTTTATTTTGTAGCAAAGCATCCCTTACATTAATGAGAGTTTTCACCTTTTAGTTATTTCAAGGGTATGAGGGGGAAGAACTATATAATAAAGTGCACATATAATAAAGTGTGTGTACTTCTGCTCATAGCTTTTCTGCCCACGTAGCAATATACTTTTTTTCAGTGAGTTGTTAATGGATCAAAGGTTCATAAATCACGCTACCAGCTAGCAAACACAAACTGGCCGTATAGTGTTTGAGCAACAAAACAAGAGCTGCTAAAACAAATCCCTGGCAATAGCAGTCATTCCTGTGTTACAAGTAATCTGGTATAAATCAGTATCTTTGTGTTCACAGCCAGAGGGGGGAAAAAAAAATCCATATTAGTGTAAACCCTGGCTGGTTTTAGATGCAAAATTTCAACATTGTTCCATCAAAATATGCCTTAGTACTGGATTTTTTTTTGTGCAGCTTTTAGATAATACGTTCAGATTCTGTACTGTGTATACTTACTCTACAGAGTGTACTTACTCTACAAAGAGTAAAATCTTTATCCTTCTACTTCAGGGTGAAGCTTTTATCACTCCAGAATAGGCACATGGCCAGGGAATAAAAGATACTAAATTGGAAAAGCAGCTTCTTCAGCCACAAGACGGAGTATTGCATTCTGTTAGCTCCAGCTCCTTTCTGAATCCATGTAGCTTCAAGTCTGTACTCTGGAGTGAGAACATTTAAATACCGGTGTGCTCTGAATACAAATTCCCCCTTTAATACTGATACTCCCTGGCTCATCTGCCAGGAGTATCTCAACAGTTAACCAATAGGACCCCAGGCTCTTCCTTCTGGATGTTCTTGTTCTTTTAATGACTTCATCTTCTTCCTTTTGAGATTTGTTAGGGTGTTTGCATGCTGGCAAAAATCACGTACTACTCCCAGCCTGCTGCTGGATACGTACCTGTAATGTTGTGAAATCCAAAGAGAACTTTGGAGAATGTACACCTCACAAAATGAAGCTGTTTTTTTTTTCACACTTTAACCAATAATTAGGCCTTTATCCTTTTCTGCACAGTAACTTTTCACTGTTGGCACTGTAGCCTAGTTTCTGTGCAGACTTCTGGATGTGTTTCCAAGTGACATGGCGTAAGTATGTCCTGGGATTTTAAAGAAACAATATTCTATGGCATTGACTGCTAATCAGGCAATGCAACAAGAAAATGCTTAAGTGATACATACAGATAATTTCATAAAGTGAGAGTGATTTTGCCAGAAGAGCTCAATTTTCTTACTGGTTCATTAAACAGAAATTTGCTATGTAGAAAAGCAGTGATTGTTCTACTAGGCTAAACAAATGAAGCTTTTTTAATCTCTCCTGGCAAGACAGAGTCACCATTACCCTGGAGTCTTCCTGCAGTTGTTTTAGATTGAATCTGTTTTTATCATTATTGTACACAACACAGATGAAATACTATCGGAGCTCTGAACAGCGGCGCTAATACTTTCCTGTATCCTCTGAACTATTTTGCCTAGTACAGCCTCAAATACTTTTTTCCACGTCTGCCATGAATTAGTGATCCCTTGTGATCACAGGTCACCAGCAAAACCAGAACTATCCCATGCAAGGAAGAAGATTCACATCCTTTGGAAGCTGAGCACCTGCAGGGCATCTGTAGCTTGTGTCCAAAGCTGATGGGGACCACGGGGTGCAACTCATTGTGCGGTTGCTTTTGGGCGTGCTAACCCTCTCCCTACACCACTGCAGCAAGCACCCTTGCTTCTCATGAGATTCTTCAACAGCCTGGAAAGCAAGGCACATTTTCTTTCAGAGTTAAATGGGTATCATAAACTCCTGTTTATATCTACAGGAGGAGAAGGCTGACATTATATTTTTGCCTCTCTTAAAAGTGTTTTWAAAAAAARGGGGGGGGGGGAGCAGCAAGTAGTATTTCTATAGCTATTGCTACAGATTTGTCAAGTGAATTGCTACAGTTCTGCAAAAATTTCATGAAATTCCTTGGAACTAGACCAGCTGTCTGCTTGGATTGCATAAGTGGGACCTTAAGCTATGTCAATCTTTCCCCCTCAAACAACCTGTAAGTTTCAAAGCGTATTGGTGACAATATTTTTTCAGTAGTGTGGACCTTTTGGTTGCACCTTTTTTCTCTTCTTTGTGCACCTGACGAGAAATAAAAATTTTTAAAAAAAGCTCTCTACAATCACTCCACCTAACATAGGAAGAAATATCTTGTCTACTAACCACTACTATACAGAACTGAGAAGATTCCCTGTCCCACAAAATCCCACTCCTGATCTTGCAGTTAGATCTGAGCAGACTTGGTCTATATTGAGCTTCCACAGTATGTATACTTGCAATTTTTGCATGTACATAATGCATAGGTCTAATTCAAGGTGTGCACATAAAAATAAATCTTGTTGTCAAGCTTAACAGTTTTTTAGAAAGATACAGAAATTAGCACTTTTTTCTTCAAATGTCTTAAGGCCACAGGCAATCAGAAGGCAAGGAGACCACATGCATTCCAAATTAAGAAACTAAGATTCTCTCAGCACCTGCAAACAAATGTACTACTTTAACACAATCCATTAATGCAGCATGATCGTTAATTTTCGGATAGATACAGGAAAATTTTGTGACAAGTTCTTTGAGAGAATGAGCTTTTCTTTATATTTACCTGGTAAGAAACTGACCACATTTATAGACCCTTGCCTAGATATGAAAAACATATAATTACAGTCTTTTGCAATTATAAAAGTAGACAGGCCATAAGTGTTCTGAGAGAACTAACTCCTTTTCTGTTATCTTGTTGTTTGAAGAGTTGTTCAGAGATGAAAATGTATTAACCTTGAATGGTTCCTGTCCTACACCTAGCTGACAACAAATACAGTGCTTGCAGGCAGAATATTTCCTGTGGCACCAACTTTTATTACCTCACTCCAAGATAAAGCTGTGGAACCTCAGTGAACCCAAAAACAGAAGACAAGAATGAGGAACAAAAGTTAAAGGCAAAGCAAAGTGTCTAATAAAAGAGGACTTGAAAAAGATAAGAATTAGTACTATTAAATTAACTGCCTCTTTCTTCTAAAATAGTAAGGCAAACTATTCGAACAGCTAGAGATCTTTTGTTCAGGAAAATATATTGAACTCTAAAAATAACTTTTAACATAAAGGAGCAAGTCCTGAAAAGAGATGTTTTTGAGTATACTGTAGTTTTGAAGTACTCTTGGTTGTGTGAAGTAACAGATACAAATTTTTCAAGGCCTGCTGACTGAATTCTATTAGCATTCAAACTATTTTACAACTGGGTAAAAGGAGAAAAAGCATAACAACAGGTTCAGCTGGAAAAGAAATACTTGGTTAAATTTGAAACATCATTTTATGTGAATTTAGTAAAATCACTAACAAAGGGGAGTATTACTGTAGAGTTCAAGGGCATATTAGATCCTCACAAACCATGCACAGCATACTGAGACTTGATGAATATGCCATGTTCTCCATATTTGATGGAGATATATGGATATAGATTATTAATACTTATTCAGTATCCCTACTGATCCCCATTTATGGTTAGGTTGTAATTTAAAGGATTTCACCCTTATACAGACCCACCCACATAAAGATTTTGAAGAGTACATCTTTCAGCATCAGTGTGATACTTAGCATTTTCATTTATTTAACTCATCAAACCACATTATGTTAGAAATCTTTTTAAAAAAAATTTATTTCTACTCATTAGAGAAATTCAAAAATGCTAACTCAAATTCTTCACCTTCTAAAAGTCAAAGAATCTAGTATTTTTCTCCTATTTCTGTATTTCTTGAAACATAGTTCATGACTTGAACACACAGGTTATCACACTCTGCTCTTTCACATAAAAGATAAAATAAATAATTACATGTTTCCCATATAAAGGCAATAAAACCAAACTCCTGTCCTATGATAGGTGCAGCCATGGGGGAATGCTTTGTCCATATGAACTGTCAAGATTCTTACGAGAAATCAATGATTCTGTTTTCACATAGCTAATTTCCCTAACTTTTCCCACATATAAACACACGCTACCAGGAAGAACATCACATACAATACATGTTTTGAAAGTACTTTTTTCTAGACAAGAGTTATTCAGARCTTACCCATCACAGGGAAGCTGGGCATAGAGCTCACTTTTAAAAAGTGACAACAGCCAAAACAGGCATAGACTATTCTAAACCACACTAGAATGCAAACAGGTTTACTGTGTGTTAGGGTAGTTCCTCTAGGCATTTTATCAGCCCTCATGCTATCAAACATGACATCGCTCATGYACAATATTATACACAATAATCATTYTCCCCCATATGCAAACATGGAGTTCTCAGTTCAGCGATTGTTTAACATTGCTAATATAGAACATGTTTTAGCATGTATGACAGGAAATCCACTCCCTTTTAATTATAAGTAATTAAATTTGCTGTCAGTGATTTATGCCTCATGCAATCTCAGTATAGTCATGACAAAACATGGGCTTTATTTCTCATAGCCTTTTTTTTTTTTTTTTTTTTTTTTTTTTTTTTTTTTGATATGACTGAGTACATACCAAATGTTTCTACTGACCTCCAAGAAGTACCTGTCAGCATGCAGTGTAAAACATTTGATAGTGGGAATAAGACATCAAGCTAGGCCCCATATAATTGCACTGTAAATAAAAAATAAAATAAAATAAAAATTAAAAAAAAAAAAAAAGATTTTTTTGGACATACATACATCAATAAAGCAGAACAATCTAAATACATCTCTAGGCTCCCGCTGGCTCATAGCAAGGGATCATAACAGGCTACTGATTGTTCAAGTAAATGCAAACAAGCTGCAGATCAAGGTGATACCTTTTAATTTGCGGGTGCCACTGTAAAAAGACTTCATATCACAGATCACTGAGGGAATTTGCATGTTTCTTTGCTCCTGAGAATGTGTTGGTATTGCTATGAACAAGTTTAACATTTCTTAACAAAAATGTTTCTATCTTCCATTACATTTATTGTTACTCTGTATTCTACAATTCTTAGAAATTTTTTTAAAAACTTGCAGGAGAAAGATACTCCTTCAAAATCATTCTTTCAGCTTTGCTTTTGAAGACACAAAAGATGCATCTAGTTTTAATATGGCAGCAGAAACTGACTGTAGCAACCTCTTTAAAAMCAATGTTCAAAACGTTCAAAATACTGGAGACAATTTCAAAATAAAATACAAAGTGGCTCTCAGAATGCAATGATTAGGAAGGAAAATAAATCATATTGCACATAAGAAGTAACATCAAAAATGCAGATGTCTGTGTTCACATCATCTGGCTTTTTGGAACACACCTATCTGGATGGAGGGGCTGAGCTGCTTTCTTCATCCTAACACACCTTTGATTTTGGTGCAGTGGTGATTCCCTTCCTCTGGAAGCAATTGCAGTAGATGCACTGTAAAATACAATGTCTTCATATTTAATGGGAACTATAAGGCTTTTATCCCAAGAATGTGAAATATGATTTTGGATAGAAACTTGATTTCTAAGCAAGGCAATGTCTGGAAATACCAGCCTTCTCTTTTACATTCCAGATTGGCCTGAAATTATTGTTCCCAGGAGTGTATGAAATTAGTCCAACAGATCTGATTTAAAACTACAAGCATTGATTCAAAAATCCATGCACAGAACAAAAAAATAGCTGTCCCTTTGCAGTAACCCAGCACTCAAGAGGTTGCTAGTCTGAAGTGGAAAATTGGACACCCATTTCTTACTTTTTTTCTCAACAGTGGGATATTAACATATTTTGAAAGTTGTGCTCCCCTTGGACTAAATCTTTGTGAAAAGACAAGTGTGTTCTGTGTGGATTTACAAAGAAAATGATTAATCTAATGTTTCTTTATATACATCAAAAGCATGCTTTTAAACTCCATGCGTCCCCACAGGACAGCTCTGCCATAAAAAGCACTATGACATAGCCTAAAATTAAACAGATTAGCTGAACTGTGTAAGTTTAGAAATCTACATTTCCACATTATTAGGTCATGAAGTTTGTTTTTCTGCTAGAAAAGCTGGCTTTCAGTAGCAAATGAAAAATATCTTACAACAGAATTCTGTATTATTTCTGTAAACATACTTAGCCAAATAAATGTTGGAAAGCTGGATCATGAACAAAAGAACAACCACGAACGCTCTGTTTGGATGGAGTTTCAGAAACATTTTTAAACCAACCTTTATTATATTAAACAGAAATTACTAAGTTAGAAATGTACAATTTTGGAAACACATGTCAACCTGGGACACTCTCAAGAAGAATAAAGAATGGAAACAAGTTGYTCTTTGTCACTATTCATCTTATTAACGCAATCATCAGTCCTATTTCCTGTGGATATGTCTGTTTAGATCRGCAAGCAGTCTTTGTATAGAATTTGATAAATATTAAGGAGTGGCAAACTTTAAAATGGCAACTAGGCCTCCCTCTAACAGGACACAATCAGGGAAATGATGCTTCRTCTCCAATCTTCACCTCTGTGCTGCGGTAATTAAAAGCGGTGAAATGAGTACTTTTGTAATAGCAAGAATAGGTTCGAAAAAGAGAGCCCCAGAAGGCCATTTTTAGACTGCCGGGCAGATCCCATCCATGCTTTGGTGTCACGTATGCTTCACTGTAACAGCACCAATTTAGACCACTACTGCAGGCACAGAAATCATGTGCACATGTAAAATACAGTAACCCTCAGAAGAAGAACATATTTAAAGGCCTCTGGAACTAAATCACTGTAGATACCATGAGCTGCAAGAAAAATGTGTACCAAGATAAAACATATTGCTGTGTACGACTCCCCGTCAAAATGTGAGCTGCACACAGAGCTGCTTAGTACCTTCGCTATAGTAGTTAGCAGTAATAAACCATAMGACAAGTATGTAGTAACTATTTAAAGTAACTAATGTAACATGTAAAACTTTGCACATTCAGCTCTGTTTATCTTTGATACTGACAGTAAAACTTAAATAAACACTGAGCAAGAATTTGACTAGACTTTAGCAGGGGGGTTAATTGAACCTGTTCAGATACAATTATGCAAATAAAACAATACCTAATACCCGGAGGAAACAACAACTTAATGTAAGAACACACACTAACAACTTCATTGTGCTATAAATATATATTCAGTGCTTAGTTAGGTGATTCTGGTTCTGGTACTATGGTCCTCCTCTTTTCTTACTCCAAGACTGGAGTCCATATTAGCAGCATCTTGCAATAAGCAGTTGCTGAACACAGAGCCTGCCTGTCACTGCTTACCAAGTACCTTCTGCTCAGAAGGTCAGTCTATAAAAGGTTCACTCAAGTACAACGGTTGACGCTCCAGCTAGAGCAGCACTGCAGCTTGTTCTACCAAGATATGAGAGCGCAATGGAGCCTCACCAGCAATTCTCACCTCTGGCATGTGTGAAGAGACCTCGCATAAACCTACACCTGAACAAGAATCACTAGTGCAACAAGCAAGTTCAAATTCTTCCTTCAAATATTACCAACGTGATTAAGCATTCAAGAAGGCATCTGCCTGATCCCACATGACTGGTATACTCCAGGAATAATCTGTGATCGATGGTTTTGTTCTCAGAATAAGCGCATGATGTCTGGATCCTGAACAGCAATAAAGTGAAAACTACAAATGAACCAGAATGTGAGGCAAAGAAAAATCAGCTTAAATTTTCTTTTCATGATCCTTTTCAGCTCAGTTTTGGAAAATTGCAACACTGTTTGTTTAACATTTATGAAGGAATTTAAAAAGGCCACACTTAATACATTAAATGTTATTACTTACAGGAAAATAATAATGCATTTTATAATTGGTTTAAGCAAGTCTCAGAGGGAAAGATGCCTGATTAACTGCAGATTCATAAAATGCAGCTTGGTTTTCCAGAGCATCAGATTACTTTTGACGATTTCTTAGCTGCATTTTTAATTTTGACCCAAAATTGAGTTTATAAAATCATTCTCTCATTGTCCATTTTTGATTAGTGAAACAATTGAAGTGCTTTAGTCTTCAAAGTCCTCATAAAAACAGATTCCGACTCCTAGGAAATATGATAATCTTTTGAAAAAATAATGTCACTAGCTTAGTTTTTACTTCCAACTTAATTCATTTCCTTTTAGTTTTGTCTAGGAATCTGAAAGCTGTTAAAGCTTCATCTGACACTTTTAACCCATGAAATAAATATAGTAAGTGGATGAACATAGCTCAATTTTATGAACTCTTCACGTAAAAGTCACCATGGATAAGGACTGAATGATTAATCCAACTAAGTATCACACTAAACCACTGTGGATAAACGGGTTATCTTACTGTTGGTTAATAAAGAAAAATCCATTAATATTTTCTTATTTCCTTACTTCAGAAATATCATATACGGAAAACTCAGAACTTAWCCCTGAACAAAGTGAGACTTGGTCCATGCCATCAGGTGCACTGTCCTCTTTTCAGTAGAAGGTCCCTTGAGAGGCGCAAGCCTTTAGCAGTTTGATAACGCAATCAGATAATGCACTTACCTTGCAGTTCTTGGGGTTTAGTTTCCATGGCTGTTTTAAGTCAAATGAATGTTTTGTGTCCTTCCTTACTTTCTTAAGGACATTCACCTGTGTCAGAAAGCCACTGCTCAGTTTAGAGTCGTGTCAAATTTGTTTATAAATTAGATACCGGACACACAACCTGCCACGGGGCTCTTAAAATAGGAGGGAGGTGTGAATATATATGAGCAAAGTTTACTTTTCATAACTAAAACCTGTCATACAGGATGAGTTGTGACACTTAACTAGTAGGGATGTAGAACCTTAAAAATATTTTCTCAAGAATTTATCACTGCATTAAGTTTGATTGCATTGCTAATATTTCTTTTAAAAAGCTTATTGCAAAAAAATACTTTAAACATATTTCCTACTCAAATGCAAAAATTTTTATATTTAATTCTCAAAGAGACTACAGAAAATAAGATACCTTTGAATGAAAAGACTTGCCACAGAGTAAATAAGAACAACATGTAAGCCAGCTGATACAGTTATAGGAAGTAGAATTAGTTGTTCTAGAGTTTTCTGTATATTTTTCATCTGTAATTTATTATGTAAGTGCTAGAAAGTGAAAATGACCAGGAAAATAGACATAGAAATGGTCACACTAGTACTTTTTAATAATTGTTACTTTTTGCTAAGCAGATGCCTAGAAACTATGATTACATTGGAATATGTACATAGAATTCAGAATCGAATACATTTCAATGATTACATCATTTTGATCTGTGTACTTTTAACAATAAGTAACCTTGCCTTAAATTCAAGCTTCTGTTGTTCTCTAATCAAAGAAAAATCATTTCTAGATAAGAAAGAGCAGAAAAAGATTGTTTTAAATGTGATCAGAAAAAACAGTGAAACTTCGAGGTAGTGCTTCAATTGTTAGTCCCTACTCTATTGAAACTTAACATTATTGACTTCAGAAAGAAAAAAAAAATTATTCAGCCTTAGAGTGAATAAAAAGCTCTGCTCCATGCAGGAATATATAGAATACATCATCCTCAGAAATCACTAACACAACATTTTCATTACAACTTCAGAGCTCTCCTAGAATAAAATTTAGTTTAAAWTTTTTTTAATAAACATATTTCACTGATGTCCAGGACTGTTCATACAGTTGATACTGGAAATTGTGAAGAAGTATTATTTTATTCTGCTGAAAATGTTTAGTTTATTTCACTAAATCAGCATTGAGCCATCCTGTGTTAATTCTCAAATGATGTTCTCCAATATCAAGATCTTACAACTAAATGTGTTCTAGAAGATAAGATAGGCAAGCAAGAATCTGATCAAAAGAGCACTAAAATGGTATCCACCTTCTCAAGTCACAGGAAACCATACTGCTGTCTGAGGTGCAGGAGCAGCTGGGAACCATTACCCCACTTTCGCTCATACTGCTGACTTTTCAGATCCATATGCATAGAAGGTTGTGATTTTTCTTTAGTGACCATATATAATAGCAAAAAATAAGACAGTTCAAGAGGTCTAGCACTAGAAATGACCGCAGCTCTGGCTCTGCCATTAGGCCTGAGTTGGTAGATTTCCGTGTTAGTACAGAACTTTGCTGAAATAAGGCTCTACACAGAGACAGAAGCTTGTGTTACACTTCCACAAGAACTGCACATTTCTATTCTACACCAAAAAGTCCATCTGACACTTCTAAGACTGGGTCAAAGAGCAAATGAAAGATGAACAATTTAGTTTGCAAGGAAATAGACCATCTTGACAGTGCAATATTGCAACACTGTAAGTAAAGGGCCAAAATGCAAAAAACAAACTAGGCCAAGTACAGTCTAAGAGTTAAGTAAGTGCCAATACATTAAGCACTGATATGATCACTTATAATTGCAATGCACCTATGAAAGACACAAGGTATTTATTTAGAAGAAAATGAGTATAAAAGGCTAGTATTCTAGGTTAAAATAGTTTAGACTACCATAAAAGTTGTTTCAATTTTTATGTAAAGATTTTCAATCTAAATGTTTAAGAGATCAAATGTATGCATTTTAGAATGTCTTGAAATTCATAAAGATCCTAAAGATTTTAACAAAAACAAACCATTTCACCTCTCACTGGGGTAAGCTGCTAACTCAAGAATGGGAAAAGGCTAATTTACCTTAAGCAGATGCTAAATATCAGTCTACAAAGAGAAATAAGAACACTTCAATTCAAGTAGACAGGAAATGTTTTTAAACTATTAAGGAAGTAGTTATCCCAAGTAACTTGTTTAAGATTCTACAGGCAACCAGTTGTTTTGCTCTCACTTGAAACCTAGGTAGGTTTTAGATATACTAACAGCAACATTTGCAGAGTGAAGTCAGTCCAGAGTTTAGCAAGTTGTAAGTTTGGACTACATCTCCAAACATGCACAAACTTTTTCAGCAGCAACGCTTCTTCCTACAAGCTCAGTAGTTTGCAGGTTAAAGTCTCTCTCGATCAACAATGAAAACCATATTTAATTTGCCAGAAATTGAAAGGAATGTCTCACGGCTTGTTTGACAGAAGAAATAGTTTTAATGAAGGTTTGATTCCACAGGATCCGATGGCAATACTGAAATTTTCTGAAAACAACTATAGGCAGATTGTAAATCCATATGCAACTCAAGAGAGTTAAATATGTAAGGACTACTGACTTTATGCAGCTTCACAGCAACAAGAACTGGAAGTACTGTACTACCACTAAGAACTGGCATAAGGCTGTACCTCTACATTAAGGCTTCAGCAATGCACTTAAAATAGATTTGCTTGAAAAGAAAGCAGCAAGTATGCACAAATTTAGCATATTAAATGGTGTATTTATGGTGTACTTCATTGAAAGGCTGACTTAGTAACTCTTAAAATGATCAGCTTGCCTTTAATGCACTTGACATGTACAAAAAGACAGCGACCAAGCTGCCGCTGATTTTTGCTTTTGCTGGAAATTTAATGACTGTTTTGCATGGCACAGCGTATCACAAGCTAGAATGAGCTTTAAAGAACACTACTCATGTCAACTTTTAACTAGCACTATGCAGTCCTCAGGAAAACATTTTCATTTCAGTAGGCAACCTTAAGAGAGGTAGTTCTCTAGAATTACAGTTATATTTCCATTTAATGAAATTCAATGCTAATCTCATGTGCATTTTAAGGGCCAGACACATACTTCACCGTTCTTCCTTCATCCATTCTTAAGCATCGTAGGACTGCCTAGGGCACAAACCAACCCATAGTCATCATTTATTGCACATCAAAATACTAACAATGTTGGACTTTAGGCTTCAAGGCATTAATAAACTACTGGAATAAAGAAAAAAGGTTTCTTAACAGGAGGAAAAGACATAAATCAATCACATCAGTATATCTTTGACAGATACATTTGCAATAAATTCTGTTACAGTATGCTGTCCTTAAGAGGAACTTGGATGACTATATAAAGTAAATGTTACAACCTGACTTYTGCTTTTCATAGTACAGAGAGAGTATTTCGTTATTTTCTACTCCCTATGAAGGCATGATAACAATTACTATTCACATAATTTCTATCATAGAAAACATATGGAAGCAGCATAAAACCACAGCAAAGTTTGGAGTAAGCCTATTATTGCAGATCTCAATCCTATTTCTACCTCATTTAAACAGATTAAGCAAATATCCATTAAGACTTATATTTAAACCCCACAATATCAAGTACATAACCTAGCCAATAGCATTATATATAGATACCAATATACACACAGTTGTGAACTTTCTTTTGGAGCCAGTATTCATTCTGCTGGTCCCCATTTCCACCACATCCTTACTGTTGCATTTGCACTGTTGTGCAAGGACACAAACATAAAATAAATTCTTGATCAAATTTAAAACTCAAATTTATAGCTTAGAATCAACGTATCTATTTTTAGTTCAAATTTTGGCAGTATTTGCTAAGTATCAGTTTGAGTTTGAACAGTCCAAGCTGTGACAGCTGAAATACAACTCCAGTCAAATCAATGGATAAAATTTCTTAATAACTGGAAGAAGAATTTTGTTGTTATTCTATAAGCATATCTTTTTGTAAAAGGAAATTTTAAAACATCATCAACAGATTATATTGTTTGAAAAGGCTACAGATGTAGAAAAGTGTAAAAAAAAATCACAAAGTAGTATTTGATTCCTTTGAATATTTTAAGTCCCAGAAGATGGATGACATCCACAAATCCATGGGCCCAGATGGGATGCACCGAGGGCTGAGGGAGCTGGTGGATGTTATTGCTATGCCACTCTCCATCATCTTTGAAAGGTCCTGGAGAACTGGAGAGGTGCCAAGGACTGAAGAAAGCCAATGTCACTCCAGTCTTCAAAAAGGGCAAGAAGGAGGACCCAGGCAACTACAGGCCAGTCAGCCTCACCTCCATCCCTGGAAAGGGGATGGAACAGCTCATTCTGGGTGTCATCTCTAAGAAGGTGAAGGAGACAAAGGTGATCAGGAATAGTCAGTACGGATCCACCAAGGGGAAATCCTGCTTAACCAACATGATGGCATTCTATGATGGAATGACTGGCTGGGTAGATGAAGGGAGAGCAGCAGATGTTGTGTACCTTGACTTCAGTAAGGTTTCTGCCACTGTCTCCCATGACATTCTCCTAGGTAAGCTCAGAAAGAGTGGGCTAGATGAGTGGCCAGTGAGGTGGATTGAGAACTGGCTGAAAGGCAGACCTCAGAGGGTCATCATCAGTGGTGTGGGGTCCAGTTGGAGGCCTGTGGCTAGTGGAACTCGCCAGGACTCAGGACTGGGTCCCATCCCATTCATCTTCATCAATGATCTGGATGAGGGGACGGAGTGCCGCCTCAGCAAGTTTGCTGATGATACCAAGCTGGGAGGAGTGGCTGACACACCTGAGGGCTGTGCTGCCATTCAGAGAGACCTGGACAGGCTGGAGAGCTGGGCAGAAACAAACCTCATTAAGTTCAACAAGGGCAAGTGCAGGGTCCTGCACCTAGGGATGAATAACCACATACACCAGGACAAGCTGGGGGCTGACCTTCTGGAGAGCAGCTCTGCAGAAAAGGACCTGGGAGTGCTGGTGGATGACAGGTTGACCATGAGCCAGCAATGTGCCCTTGTGGCCAAGAAGGCCAATCAATGGTCTCCTGGGGTGCATTAGGCAGAGTGTTGCCAGCAGGTGGAGGGAGGTGATCCTGCCCTTCTACTCAGCCCTGGGGAGGCCTCATCTGGAGTAGTGTGCCCAGTTCTGGGCTCCCCAGGACAAGAGAGACATGGAGCTACTGGAGAGAGTCCAGCGTAGGGCTACAAAGATGATTAGAGGACTGAAGCATCTCTTGCAGCCTTTCCTCACAGGAGAATTGGGCCTGTTTAGCCTGTTTGGCCTGAAGAAGAAAAGGCTGAGAGGAGATCTTAGCAATGTCTACAAATACCTTAAGGGGGGGGGTGTCAAGAGAACGGGGCTGAACTCTTTTCAGTTGTCACATGGGACAGGACAAGAGGCAATGGGCASAAATTGAACCACAGGAAGCCCCACCTGAATATGAGGAGGAATTGCTTTACTGTGAGCATGACAGAGCACTGGAACAGGTTGCCCAGAAAGGTTGTGGAGTCTCCTCTGGAGATATTCAGAACTCACCTGATGCAATTGTGTTCAACATGCTCTATGTGACCCTGCTTGAGCAGGGGTGGGGAGTGGAGGAGGTTGGACTAAATGATCTCCAAAGGTCCCTTCTAGCCACAACTGTTCTGTGTTATATTGGAAGTGTAATTTCTGTGTAACATTTGTACCTATCTAACCATCATTTCTTAAATCCATTCACATGCAAACAGAAAATATCTTCTTTTCATGCAATTATAACATTCATGTCTTCCACACCAAGGAATCTTGCTTTGGATATATACATTAGCAAACTGCAACACTTCTATGATATCAAAAAGATACATCTTGGAATAGCTATAGTAAGAAGAAAAAAACTGCATAATTACCTGGTCTGTGCAAGATAACCAAAAAGGGAAATACTTAGATTTTCACCATAACAAACAGCATACTCAGGAAAAAAAAATTGATTTTAGCTATCCCTTCATAGGGTAAGTAGATGGTAAGAGAAATTAAGTATAAAAATGAGACTGTGAGGATGAGGACTGCTAATAGGCAATCTATTTAGTTTGAATTTTGAATAGTGCTCAGTGAAATCTACCAGAAATACAGGCTAAGGAACTATATATTTCTTTGACCCAAGTCAATACTAGCATTTACTTTTTATAAATTGTAACTATATTAGTTTGCTTGTACGGGTATACAAGAGGAACAACAGATTACCAAGAGAACTTGACCACTTCTGTCCAATAGCTGAGAAAATGAGCAAAAAAAAAGTCAATGGATTATAATCAATTGCTTCTTGTACGTACCATAAAATGAAAAAAAAACCACTGTAATAAATACCTGTAAACCTGTAATAAATCCTTCTCCATCTCTGAATAGGTTTCAGTCCCCAGGTAAAGATGAATCAACAAAACTAAAATATTGTGCTGTTTTATTGGTGTAAAAATCACACAATTGCTAGTTCTGATTCTGCAGAGATACATCCATGCAGTTAAACATCTATGATCCCACAGCCAGAAGCAGCCATTAAATAGAATATCTGCTGTTAGTCAGCAATTAATGCAAATTTACATATGAGATCAAAAGGTGTGTATCATACAATATACAACAAATCCTAATACAGTACATCAACCTGAATAGCAGAATACACTCAGGGAACTCTGTTAATAGTGAAGTCTGTCTATATGCCAGAGAAATAAGGCTTGAAAACAAGATGACAGAGGGTATCCCAGGATTCCTAAGAAACAAACTGTTCATTTATTTATTTTGCTGGGAATTAGAAGTTCATAGAGGTATTGACACATTACTGGACAAAATGATTTGTTATAGTGGAGACTGATGGATGTGATCAGTTATTAAAACGTAATGCGTGAAACATGCAATTATAGGTGGTGCTCAGGAAATGTGCCATCAGTATGTTTGGGATTTATACTCAACTCTCTTCACAGAAGGAATGACTGGAAAAGGTCTGTTTGATAGACTATCAATTGTACCATAAGTCTTTATATGCATGCGGCTGAATCAGGATCATGAATGCATAAAATGTGAACACCCGGCAATCTGTGGTCACATACTCTACAACGTATGCAACAAAAACACAAAATCAAATCTGGCTGATAGAGCTAACAACCTGCAAGAACACTGTCAGCCTGAATAAGTAGGCTTATTGCAAAGAGGTCTTTCTGAAATTGTGAACAATTTCCAAATTGTGAAGGCAGCCTGGGAGATAATTTGTGGCTGATGATAGCCTATTTGTTTTTCTCTTTTCTTGCACAAGAAAACAAATGTCATAGCAAAAGAGCTTATGTGCTTGAAGTCTGAAGTCAACTGATTAGCAACTCTCTTCTGCAAAGATAAGGAAAAAAAGAAACCATTAAGAGATTCCAGTAGGAAATTTTGGCGATGAACTCTGCAAACTCAAGTCCAACAAAGATCACTGATGCCCACAGAAAATGTGAGAGGCAGTGTCACATTCAAGGAAAATTTTTTTTCCTGTATTGAAATTAAAATACTTAAATACAAAAGTGGACAGATTGACAAAACAGAGCCACAACATTTAATGTAGAATAGAGTGCACTGAGCTAAACGCATGGATCTTTAAATAGGCTTTGAAACCAATACCCCTTTCAAAATTAGTAAATTCACAGTTAACGGCAGTAGGCTTTAAAGGTGAGAGAAGGGTCGAAGCTGTTCCAGTTGGACTTCCAGGGAGATTCTTTCTTCAAGAACATCCTACAAAAGAAAGATTTTCTACTCAATGTACACAGAGAAAGAAAACTAAAAATTTCCTTACGTGATGAAAACTGGCAAATGTCAGCTTCAGTTTTGAGAACTATTATGTCCTTTCTAAAATGTGGAAATTTTTCCCATAATCTGAACAGCAGTCTGGCTACTGAGTATTTCTAAATGAAAATCTGTACTTTGCTAAAAATTGAAGTCATTTATTATTTCTTCTTTCCTTTCAAATTACCCACAATTACGAAGTAGTAACTAGCTGCAAATATAGCTGTAGCATTTTCAAATGAAGTCTGATGTATTAAGAGAGGCCCTCCTGTTAGTTAAAAGATTAGTAGCTGCCTACTTTTTTCCCCCCAATTTTTCCTCTTTTGTGAATTTTATGCATCTTTATTTTTTAAATAACCACTAACAAGTAAAATTCAGGTTTGGTAGTATTTAAAATGGCCTATCTTCAGGCTAGATAGCACATTAATTCATTTTAAAATTTGTTTTTATTAACTTGATCATTAAATTTACCCATTGTAAATACAAGATAGTAGGAGTGTAGATGCCTACAAACAAATCCAAAAGGACAATAGCTTAAACTGATAACTATTCTGTTTACTGAGCTGGAAGCTTTGCATTCTATCCTATTTTATTATGTACATTTATTTACAAGAAGACTTTAAAGTCTTCTTTTCCCTCAGAAAAGGAAAGCCACCTCAACTGCTCTTCTTAATACTCTGCTTATAGAATACTAGACAACCACAACAGTTACCCTGAATTATTAATACTAATTTAAAATTTCAACTTTTTGCCTCCTCATTTTTAATGCAGCTGAGAGCAAATCAAGACACTGAAAAGTATGCTTTATAGCAGTAAAGGTATCCTTTGTAATGCAACTTTCACAAAAAATGTCACAATTAGGTATCTTTTATGATCTATAAAAACAACTAAATATTCTAAATTGGTATCTTCTACTACCTATCGTTTCCATGCACAGATATCAGTTATAATACATCACTAACGTCTTGTCCTCTTCGGATTTCTTTTTTCTTTCTTTTTTTTTTTTTAATAGACAAAGATTATGGCATTACCTTTAATTGCTGCTGTAGTTCACTATTCAATCTGGCCAAAACAGTGTTCGTTTCCTTGTTACGTCTGATTGATGCCTGAATTGCCTTCTTGTCCTTCCCCGCTGATCTGAGAATATAATTAGAAATATTTTAATAAGTCATTTTGTTGTTTAACTGAATTTATAACCCCTCATAACCTCTCATTTATAACCCCTCTTTAAGTGAGCAGAAACTCCTTTTCAAAATATAACTTGTTTCAATGAAACAGTGAAAAGCACGTTTTAAAAACTGTAATAAGGCTCTTGAAGTCTAAACGTACTATAGCACATTTACCTCTAACTGACTAATTTAATAGTCTATTCTCATGCTAGGACACAAAGACTGCAGGTTTAAATTTCGCATTGTTAATAGCAACCATTATCTAAAATTAAATACTACATTATAATATTTTCATCACTTCTTTCCAGCATTCTTGCAGAAGTTAAGAGTCCACACTCTAAAAATCAAGCTCATTATAAAGTCTCTCGATAGTGGGGGCTTCAGGATGATTTCATTAAAAAAACAAACGACAACCCTCATCACTTTAAAACATTAAGTGACTAATTCAAACACACTGAAATTGCTCACAATTCTTTCCTAGAAAGTCTGTCTGCTACTAAATGTAAACTTCCCAACAACATATGTATTTATACACTTCTTGGGTTACCTAGGAATAGATGGCTGTGAAGCAAGAACAGCAGCTATGACACCTGTTTTCTGTGCATGTTCCTCAGCTTCAGGTCTTAGCTCATCTTCTGACTTTAATCTCCTGCGAATAGGCTTTGGCGGTGGAGCAAGGGGAGTAGTACCTTTACCCTGAGAGAGGAAACACAGTCTATTAATTCTCACAAATATAGTGCATTTCTACTTTACCGTATCTGTTAATTTGTGTTATGTACTCTTAGAACCAGTTACATGGCCAAATGCAAGTTTATAACCCTATCAGATACATTTTGATAGATCTAGATGCATCCTCATACTGTCTGGATAAAAACTAACTCCTTCTCTGGTAAAAGGGCAGTAAGTTGCTAAATGCTGACATGCTTGATGTGCAAGCAAAAATCCAGTGGTATCACTGACATAACTGCAAATACACAATAGCATCTTGGTTACATTCCTTCCCTCCTCCAATATCTACATGCCCACACCATACTGTTACCAAGTTTTGCACTAAAACAGCTTTGAACTGTTTCTAAAACTTGA
The DNA here is from genome assembly GCF_003343005.1 of Rhea americana. Taxonomy (NCBI): domain Eukaryota; kingdom Metazoa; phylum Chordata; class Aves; order Rheiformes; family Rheidae; genus Rhea; species Rhea americana. Next base: position 2,150,513 of record NW_028185583.1, on the reverse strand, counting down.
ATACTTAAAAGTATTGTAATGCTCTGTTGTTCATCTTGAGAATAAAACTAATTGTGAACATCTTATGATGCAAAAATTCACCATATGTGGGTCTATTTTGAGACTTCTAAGTGTAAGAAAACCGAATTAGAGTGGAAGCGTATAAAATTTGTGATCAATCAAAAAAACATATTTTCATATACATCAGACAACTGCACTCATTTTCCAAATGTACTTTACATACCGCAGTAGTGGGGACATTAGCAGGTGCTTTGTCTTCAACTCTTCCATCTGCTTTGGCAACTCTAAGAGAACTTGCAGAATCAGAGGTCTTTTCAACCTAGAAGAATTTAAAACTACATTTAGAAAACCATTGCTTAACAAATATTCCATTCAGCATCAGTTGGAATAAAAAGGAGGATGCTGTGTTTCTGATGTAAGAATACAGTTAACATCCTAAATTCTAGCTCAAGTCTTCTTTAGAAGCATGTGCTGGAATATAATAACAATACCTGCTTTAGAGCAAAACTCATCCAAAACAATCTTGGTCACAAACTGCTCTGTTCTGGGAGTAGGTTACAGAAAAGGCACAAAGGAAAAAGCAGCATTTCCAGAATCAATAGCCTGACCTGCCTTTTGTATCAGAAATTCAGATTTAGATACAGAATCGAAATTCACTAAGAAAAACCTGCTAAGCAGTTATTTGAAAGTGCTCTTCTCTCAAGCATTGTACTCTGGATGTTTAGAACACCAGAAGATCTCTGAACAAAGTCTGATTCCTGCTGTTGCAAGGCATTTACAGCAGAGGTTGTGACCCGATGATAAAACACTACAGCTATTTCTGCAATAACATTATTACTAACATCTAGCTATTTGTTACTGCCAAAGGCTAACTCCTCCAGTGGAACAGATATGACTGTTCCCCATCCACCTCAGTGCAAAATAATCAGCAGGCTTAGCTTAAGCAGCTAAGTAGCAGCTTAAGCTGACAGCTAATTTTGCGATGAAGTACATGAAAAGTGCTCAAGTTGTCTATCTCACTGATTTTCCCGGGGGAGAGAAGCAGTATTTTCCTGCCTATCAGCAGGAGAATTTTGAAGCATTAGATGCTTTTGCAACTGACGATGCCCAAGCGCTCCGAAGAATTTACAGTCTGTATGGAGGGTGCAAATTATGAGAAGGAAAACATGAAGCAATTCATGTAGTCACAATAATGCAGTAACAAATGGGAATAAACCTTCAGGTTTCCCAATTCCAAGTCCTGTGTCACATAGTAGGGAACTAGCCTTTGTAAATATCTCAGAAAAATCTATTACAGGAAGATTTTGGAGCTCTCTTCACTTCAGTTTGTCCAATGGCTTTGAACTAAATTGAATAACTGGATTTTAGCATCTGTTTATGATACAAGACAGTTACCTCATTTAGAAGGACATACTACTTTGGCACTTACCTGCAAGTCATTTGAAAGACTGGCAGAAACAACAAGAAGAGAACTCTCTCCTGCACTGAGTTTTAAATGAACCAACACAAATATATTTGTTCACATACACACACTAATTCAAACGATTTTGTATTTATTAAGAGCGAGAATCAAGAGCAAAAAAATTCTTCTGCCTAGGTGTTTAGTAATTACTAAAGAAGCACAACAATACATAATAAAATTGTTTTCTAGCAATAGATTAGGTCACTAAGAAAAAATCATTACTTCAAACAGCGTAAGTGAGTTTTAACAGTGGAAGTCTCATAACTATTGGTAGTATTAAGTAAGTGATAATATTGACAATATGATAATATACTTCTGCTCACCTGCAAGACTTCTGAGTGTGTTTCAATTTCATCATCTTCCTCTTTGTTTACACCTGAAACAGCAAATGCCTCAAACTGGCTGAAGTCTGCAAAATTTGGCTGCTCTGGTATTTGTTGAGGTGAAGTACTGGTATGAGCTATTAGGCCTTCAGCATCTACTGGGCGATGCACAGGAGGACCTGCACCCTACAACAGAACAATGAAAATAATTAGCAACAAAGCTCTTGACATAATGGATCTAAGATAAAGAAACTTCCCAAACAGCAGTTTGTGGCAGAACACTAGTAATGAAAATTGCCTTTTTAGCCTCACAATTTATGTCTCATTATTAGAACGAAGCACATTCATCCAAGAAAAACAGACAAACTACACACTGTGGAGAAAAACACACAGAAGACTGCTTAAGAATATTTACATTGCAGAAGCAGCTTCAAGCAAAATAAGAAATCCTTAAGAACTAAGCTTTATTTCTGGTGTTTATAAAACTAATAGTCTTCTACATGTGACACAGAAAATTAATTGCCATATAACTCAGATTCTAGCTGCTGTTGAAAAACAATCGAAAAAGTAACTCTACTTGTCCCATGTCAAATTTGGGCAGCAGCTGAAGGATTCAGCTGGTTGAGGCAAGGAAAAACAACTTTGCAGGACATGTTTTCTACCAGGCTAGCTAACTGAACTGATCCAGGTTAGTACTGCAAGATCACTTAGTCTGTAACATGGAAAGGAGTGGGATCACTCTTCTTGGGAGCAAACACATTATGTAAAACCACACCCTGCGCCTGATATACGGATATAAAGACAAGTACTTAAGTTTCACAGCACTTCAAAAGATCTCTCTCACATTATATGCTATGCACTATTAGCAATGCAGAAACAGAGAAAGAAATGTAAAATTGAAGTTTCCTCTCTTACAGAGTGCTAAAACTGTTCATTCCTCCTCAATCTCCAGGTTAAGCTCTTCTCCATGTTTCCACCAGAAGCAATTCCTTTTTCAGGAAAAGCTAACATATGGCAAAGTCTAGAACATAGGCATTCCACTGTTTTCCAAAAATACCAGCCAATGGTCCACATTTTAGAGAGAAGTTACAACTTAGAGCAAGATAAAAATATTACTGTCTCATGCATCAAGTTAGAGTATGATTTTTTCAAAAGTCATGTCACCTGTGAAGGCTGTGGTCTTGGAGGCACTGCAGGGGGATAGGCAACAACTCCAGTCTGTTGCTGTCCTGTAAGAGAGGTATCGTATTTGGCTAAGATTGTAATTCTACTTTATTAGAACGTTATCTGATTTTTCAACTTGTCAATATGAAAAATCTTGAAAATGATGCCTACATATAAATCTGCCATATTTAGGAGTGTAATCTCCTTTCAAAAATTTACAAATTGAAAAAAACAAGAATGTGGGGGTATTGTCTTTTACTCCACTTTGAAACATAAACGTGGTCATACTTTTCTGATTTTAGCCTTTTTTAACCCCACTATATACTGCTAGCATTTCCTTGCATTTCACGACCCTGAGCTGATAAGTACCTTGCAGAAGCACAATAGAAACATTTACAAGAGCATCAAAAGTGACCTTTAATCGTTTCCTCTTAAGTATTTAATACTAATCTTCTAAATAGCTCAAATAACAAAAGAACTCCTCTTGAACGTAACAGGTAGGTGCAATCCATGACATGCAGATACACTATGAAAATACTATTTCCCAACTCTACTTCACACATTCATCCASAAGACTACAATGCAAGCACTCAGAATTTACTTTTAAATAACCTATTTAATCAAAGTAGCATATATATTTTTGTATAAACAGTAACAACTTGACATTTTCAGCTTGCTCATTCAGAAGAAATGTTTTGAAAACACATTCTAACTGTCTGCTTCAGAGATCGATGTTCTGAAATATAAAATATACAAGGAACACAGTATACCTACCTGGGGTAACGGAAAAGGATCTGTTCATATCTAAAGATGATGATCGAGAATGAGACTGATGAGGCCTTGGAGGGGGTGGAGGTGGCGCAGTATTGTCTGGAGAGTTTCCTGAATGTGATCTGCAAAAAATATAAGTCTCTGTAGTTTTTTTTAAGGCAGTTACAACAGAATTAAAATTCAAAATTTCTTCAATGTACACAATTAAAATAAGTTTGATAGGTGGAAAAGAGTCCGATTGCTTTTGATTTTGAAGAGTGCAAAATCACTTTTAAAGTTCTGATATTGATTTCACAGTTTCTATATTTCTATTTGCCTTAAACTCCCTTCTCCAAATTATTCTTATTTGGCCTCTCGTACTTTATCTTGGGGAAACCTATAGCTTCTAACAGACATCCCAAACCACAACACTTCAGGAATGCAGAATCCTCAATGAGGTAATTCTACCCAGATGGTAGTCACTATGATTTGCGAAATATGTAAGATGATGTCAACGCCTTTACTAGCTTTTAAGCTGTTCAGTTCAATGTCACTGAAAGAGAATATTATGTTTCTTCAGAAATTTTGACTCATTTTTAGGTAGGATCACCACCTAGGGGACATCTCTTAAGTTAATCAAGCATACATAAAGTATGTTAGGTAGGATCACCATCTAGTGGATATCTCCTGTAAGTTCATCAAGCATACATAAAGCATGTTAGAAGGATGAAGTACTGCACTACTCAAGTACAATTTAAGTGGGACTTACTGTCTACAATATTTTTATGCTGTTTTCTTTTAAAACGCAGCTTGCATAAACTTCTTAGAGTAGTACAATTTAGAGCAAAACATGGACATCTGACGTTAACATAGCCACACTTTTATTCTACTTATACAAAAATGAGTCTTCTACATGATCGACCCCTCTAACATTTTTCTACAAACATCATGAGATGAAACTAGGAGAATTAAGAGGTACCCTAAGTGTCACACCAAAATCTGATATTTCCAAATTTATAAATTCAGAYAGAAAATTGAGTTATTCGAATACAAGTATCTGCTTTTCTCCTCCCAGGAAGGTGCGGTGTTACAGAAGCATAACCCCTCTAAGTTAACAAAATACAAATCTAATTACAATGACTCCTACAGCTAGTAGTGTCTTAAAGGCATAGGTAGGATAAAAAAAGGAAAAAGTGGGTTAAGAACACTCCTGAAATATCATTATCTGACAAAGCTTTGCCAGTTTTAGCTTCTTTAAAATATAAAGAGTACTCTGAACTTATGGCAGTTTTAAGCAGAATGCCATGTTTATAGGTAAAGTTGCAATTGGTAAGAGAGATATCAATGGAAGCAAATAAAAGAGGAAGTAGGAGAGTAATTTCCTAGCTAGACATTGCCATGTTTGGAAGATCTGGACAGAAGCTACCTGTGCCAGAAATAAGCTGATCTACATAAGTCAGCAAGGCAGCCCAACCCAAAAATCAGAGACAAGAAGAACGTGCTATGACAAAAAACAACAAACATCATCATCTGGATAGGGCAAAAGCATATATAGAATCAGGACAGAGAATCAGATTTGCCATTAAGTAACAATGGGGTAAAGTTTTCAGGATGTTGTACTGAAAAGTAACTGCAAGTCTGTCTTTGTTATTGAAGTCACCCTAATTATTTTTGTTTTGAAACTTACCTTTGAAACTGATTGTAAGATGGTTAATGGCGTAGCTGGTTTTAATCCTATTCAGGCACAGATTTAATGGGGACAATTAGCACCAGCTGGTAGAGCACATTCTCTTATGTCATAAGATGCATTTTTGGTTATGTGCTTGCACAGCTTCCTCCAATCCCTTAATTCATACTGGGCCTATGGCTGCCATTTATCTTATACAAGCTCATTATAAACAGAGATTGAGTTACTGCCACGATATTTCTAATTTATTTTTTTTTAATCCTATGCTACACAGAATTACGAGGTCCTTCCCCTTAATGCTTAATATGGTGTTTTTTAAAAAAATCAGTTGCAAGCAACACTATGATCATCTATGATTACACCTTGTGTTTAAGGAAAAAGTTTTCATCAAAATTTGACTGATCAGACTCATTTGATTGGCCAATCTCAAACAATTCTTTAGACTATATTATTTTTTGAATTCTCACTTTACACATTAACAGAAACAGCATACATTTCCAACACGTTAGAAAACGGACTGCCTTCAGACTCCTGACTGCTGAAGCAACAGCCCTGGCCATCACTTTAAAAGCTAGTTGTCAAATAACCAAAAATTCGGAATAGGAAAACTAGACCTTAGTCTAAACAGCCTTAGTTTGTTTATTCCGTTGCTGCTCTACTGACCGTTGTCGTGTTATAGTGCTTCCAATTTGCTCTGGATCTGAAGTATAGGAGTCTGAACTGCTGTAACCATCTGCTGGTAGAAGGAAAGCACAACATTTCATATTCATTTTTGCATCACTGTTATAGTCTATCAGATACAGTTAATATACAATTTCAAATTACCAAAAACAATTTAATGTCCTTGTAAGGTATCATCTGGATGGGATTCAAAACTCTTGAGTTCACATAACTGAATGTCCTAATACAAACCAAAACCAATCCCCAATACTATGAGTTGCTGGTTACTACTGTGATGGTTCGAAGAATAAACAGTGACAACAACGTTATATTTAAAACATGAATGGCAAGTTTCCTAAGTGCAATTTTTATCACTTGACATTCTATCACTTCAACAATCTAGCCAACATGAGCAAGGAAAAAAACAAAACAAAAACCTGCAAGCAGTAGGACAATGCTTGATTTTAGAAGCTCTCAAGAACCCTATCATTAACCTTAGAAGTCAAAGGAAGAGGTATGTACAGTACACAGACRAATTCTAATAGTTACATAACTCCCGTAATTTCTTTACCATTGAGGCTAGTAGTCAGGAGTCTCAAAAAAATCACTATATTTTTGTGGAATTCATATTAACTGAAAGAAAAGAATAATTTATCACATTGGATGACTCCAGAGCACCTAGTGAGGCACAATGCAAGATGGAAAGTCACTGGAGCAGTAAGATTCATGATCAGAAGACAGTAGGAAGAAAATTCTACTTAAGAACATCAACTTGTACAATTAATTCTTCTGAATTACACAGACTCAAAGGATTACTTTAACCTCCTAGGATATTAAAACTTTCAAAAGCATTAAGACACTTGAACACCTAGAGGTAAGTTTGTCCCTTCTTCCTGGACAAGRTTTGAGCTACAACATACAAACTCATCATTTCTAGGCTAAATTATGATTAATACAAAGCACTAATAAAGACAAAATGCAAACTTCTCAACATCAGGCTGATGCTCAAAAATCTCTACTGGTTCTCAGTTTCAGATACTATTTTAATATTGTGACCCAAGAAGAGTAGACTACATGAAGTAAAATACGCTACGTCTAAATTTTGAGTAATAAAACCCCCAGAACAAAATACTCACAGTTAAGAATACCAATGTATGAAATAACACTTCTAAAACAAAAATAGACAAAAAACTTTTTTAAATAAATCTTTTTCTAAGAGTAAGAATGAGACTCCCTATTCTTAAATGCTTTCTGGCACAGTTACGGAGTTGGTATGGTTGGAAGGGACCTCCGGAGATCATCTAGTCCAACCTCCCTGCTCATGCAGGGTCACATACAGCATGTTGGACCGGACTGTATCCAGGTGGGTTTTGAGTATCTCCAGAGAAGGAGACTCCACAACCTCTTGGGGCAACCTGTTCCAGTGCTCTGGTACTGTGTTTCAGTTTGTGCCTGTTGCCTCTTGTCCTGTCGCGTAGCACTACTAAAAAAGAGTTTGGCCCCATCCCCTTAAGGTAAACCAAAACACACAATTTAACACTGAAATGAGACCAGCCCAATAACTCAAAGAATGCACTACCAATACTGTCACTGATTTAGCACGGGAAGTGCTTAGATACATTGTCAATGTACGACTGAAGAACCATAAGAAATATAATTACTAAGACAGCAAGCCTGCAAAGAAAATCCTGTCAAATTCTTCATTGTCTTTAAACACTAGAAATTCAGTTTCTGAAGTTAGACTAAGTGATTTCTTCAGGAGTCACCACAAAAGTGTTAAGCATCCAAGTTGCTTTCAACACCTACAAGGGCCATTTCTTCAGTAGAAGGATGGGTTTCCCACAACAACTACAAAGAACATTTTGAGGTGTTACAGAGCAGCCTCACTACGCAGCAATGAGATCTGTTTTATTTCCCTACAATCTTCTGAGGGAAGTGTCATTCTTGGTACAACTAGAATTACCGGCCTATTATTTTATCAAAACTATTGCTGTTGTGTTGGAGAATTAACCTATATTCAGATAAATGAGGAGGAATGGAAGGATTCAGATAAATGAAAAGGTTCTCAGAGGTCAGATCCTGCTTATAGTAGTAATTTCCCCACTAAAAGACCATTTTTGCTCATTCTTTCTCTTGCTTTTAAACTGCTAAGTTCAATATCACTGAAATAGAGTATTAAGTTTCTACTGCATCTGCCTCTAGGTCTACCAAGCTTAAGTAAAGAGTATCTCAGTGTACAAGGTAGATATTCTAATATTCTGCCTGGTATTTTCCAAGCCTCTATATTGCTAGGATTTTTCTTTTGCATCAGAAGACTTCCTAGTAAGAACAGAGTTCTGCTAGGAAAAAAAAAAGACAGAAAGGCTCAAGAAACTACCATGAAAGAAAACAGTGTCACTGAAACAGACCTCATGAGCAACAGAAAAACTGTTTCAGAAAGGCACCTTCTAGATTACTCTTGTATTACAGACCTACTAAAATACTTCCACATCTTTATCCTTTTGCTGAAGGAAAGTTCCTGAGTTAAAGAGAAAACTGTTTCTGAAACAGACTCTAGAGACTCAGACTGCATGTGATCTAGGACTTTTCTCAATACTAGACAAATAGRCTAACTAAACCAAACCAAACCAAAAAGTTATAGATGTAGAAGGTGCTTAAAATAAATGAAAGCTATCATGGGCAGCTAAAAAGCTGTACCTGCAAAAGAAATCTGTAAGTCTACCACATTTTGTTAAGAGCTAAAACAGAGGAGAATAGCCTATTTTTTTTTTCAAAAAATGTTACATGGGTCTGAAGTAGAATCAAATGTTACTTATTCAATTTAACCTTCAATACCTTTCAATTTCTCATTCTGAAATTAAAATAGAAAACAAAGATAAAGCAGTTGACAGGAAAYGTACTTTTTTGAATAGAGCTAGCAGGAACGTTTCCAAGGACATTTATTTTAAATATATATATGTGTGTGTGTATATGTATGTATGTATGTATGTATATATATAAAAAACACACACATACATATAAAACTAGTTAAAAAATTATAATAAATACTTTATGTGAGAAATACCTGTATTCTCATGTTAAGTTTAGGCTCATTTCAGGGCTTCTGCATCTAGCAAGGTTTCATTCACTGAAAAATAATCAGCTCTATAGTTTGCTTAATTTAATAGTGATATCCAAAAATACTTTGATACTTACTAACTGTATTTCCAGCTGTAAATTTTACAGATGAACTCATTTTGTTTTCTTCCGGGAGATCAGGTGGTTTCACAAGTAATGGACTAGTAGGGTTAGCATGATCTAGACAAAAAAAGTCTAAATAAGCAAATGTATTCAAACTAGTCTTCACTTCCCAGGTCAAAGCTTTACAAAAAATTTTCTCCCCTAGACTGAACGCTTTATTTAAACTAAAAGTGTTTAAATTAAATAACACTTTTACATAAAAGTGTTAAGTTACACATTTCAATAGTGTACCTTTATTTCTCAGTGCTCCGTTATGAATCTTTATTTACAAGGTCAGCAAAATGTTGAAAGAAATGTGTTGTGTATACTTGTTTATTCTCATACACTATAAGCTGTACAAAAGTTAAATGAGTTTATGAAATATTGGAGTATTAGTTCACATTTATAAATTGAGACTGTGGACTCCACTATTCCTAAAGAAAATATATCAAGTTTGTTTGTTGTTGACCACAGTATAAAAAAGGCCTTTCAAATGCTATCAGGTTTCAAAGGAATAAACTTGGTATTTTTGACTGCAGCAGAACATGCCATTTCTCCACAGCTCAATTTTATTAACTACAAAACACAGAATTTACCAAAGCAGGCAATGTTCTCAATTTGCACAGTCTCCTTCAGTATTTAATGAGGAGACCTAGGCATCCTCGCAGAGTCCCCAAACAAATCTATACTAACATGCTTCTGAACTCCTCCAAGCAATCATCTCCTATAGACGGTGAAATCCTCCCAGCACTGAACAGCCAACACAAACTCAGCATATATCAGAATGGTAGTCTAATACTTAACACAATCTCATGAGTAATTATACTGCTGCAACTCCAGATATTTTTATTTAAGGACATAGAAAAGAAATGTCAGAATTTTTAAGGAAGCAAAGCCAACTCCAATTGCACAGAACTCTCCCAATTAGCAAGGAAAAACATCCTACCACTTCCAGTCCTTTTAAGCTCCATTTCCTGCATGTGGATTTTGCTTGGAGTCATTCTTATGGGAACTGGGTGCACAATTGCAGTATCCTGTGGAGGAGATGGAGGAAGCAGTGTCAATCCAGTTTTAAATTGTTATATCTCTCATATCATGTGAAAGCAACTTTCAAACAAAAATTCATAAATTTAATTTTTACAGAGTTTCAGGGAGTTACATCCAAAGCTCTATGAGCCAAGGTTACTCTAAACATCTATAATGTGTACCTAGCATTCAAGTTTAAAAGGGCACTAGAAATATTTTTATAGTTAACTCTAACTGATGTAATTAGAAGCTCTACTTTGCTAGCTTTCTGCCATTGCCTGGCATACCAGATTATCTGTCGTTGCAAATGCATCTTCAAAACAAACTTCAAAACCCCACTCCTGGGTTTTACTTACAATGTCCCCCAAAGTTATGGGCTCTTTAAAACAGCGTGAGTAATTCTCTGTAAAATACACTTTGTAGGAATTCAAGCCAAATAATTTCAGGTATTTTAAAATAGAAAAATTCTTGAAGCCTTAGTAAACACTATGAAATATATAAGCATAGATAGACATTGACTTTATACCTAGGCATTTTCTTTGTATTTTGAACAACAGACTACATTATTACAATGTACTTTATAAACAGCCCTTTCCATTTGATTCGTATATCAAGTCTATATAGCTTAAAAAAAGACCCTAAACTTTTACGCTGGCCCACGTGTAACAAAAATATGGACACACTCATTTGAGATTTTCTTCTGTCATCAATCTTCAGAATATGTGAATGTAAAGGCCAATGATGGCATAAAGAAACAGAAGGTATTCCGTCTCTAGGTATATATCAAGAGGTTTCAAAACTGTTTGGGCTAACCTCATTTTGACTATTTAAGTAGAATGCTTTCACAAAGCATAGTACACTTGCACAAATAATTTGCAATAATTGTTTAAACTGATCTGTATTACTCTTTTGCTGTAAATATAAACTTTTAATAACAGGTCAAACACTCTCGTAACATAACTTATGGAGGTCAATTAAAAATACACTGGATGTTTCAATAAAATAGGGGAGAAATGCCATGCAAATATCACTCTTGCTGTAGCTACTTTGTTCCTGTGCTCAAATCTAATAAGCAGCTAAAACAAAAAACTTTATTTGTCTGAAAAAGTTAAAYGAACTTCATACAAAGTATTAATACAGATCAATACACACAAAGCAACTTAATATGTTACCAACTTTCATTTAAAATAGGCAAATTATGTTCATATCCCTAAGGAATGAATGTGCCCTTTTTTTTTTCTTTTTTTTCTTTTTTTTTTTTTCCACTCCTCCCACTTATCTTTTCCCTTCAAACAAGCTGCTTCTCCAACAGTAAGAAAAAAGAGTCAGAACTGACCCTTTAGTTAGTTATTAACAAATGCTCAAGAAAATAGATTCTCTCCTTTGGGAACACAGGAGAACAAGTTGTTTTATAACTCGGGCCTATATCATTACTATAGAGATTAAGATAAGAAGTCTGCAAAGTACTAACAGAAATTTGATGCAATTTGTTTTGTATTTCAGTAAGAAAATAAAGCCTCTAAAGTAGTTGTCCCTAAGACTTACTTTAGCATGCAAAGGTGCTCACTGTTTTTTTAAAAAACCTACCATGATTGTAGTTGTATTGCAGAGAGAGTAAGTAAAAAAAAAAAAACTTTCAAAAACGTGATCTTCCAGTATTTTTATACATACTCTTTCCATATACTATCATCACAGTTCTACTTTTAAAATTATCCACATACAGGGAAAAAATTTATACTTCACATTTCTCCTACTTGCTAATTATATGTAAAAATAAATTACTATTGTAATTACTATTGTAATCTGTTGTGGAAGCAATACAGTGATACTGAGCAATTCTATAAATTAAGAAATAAAACTAGGAACTGATTTCAAATATGTACAATTCTTTAAAACTTTGTAACTGTAGAACAGAGAACTGAAGACGTTTATCATAGAGATGAAAAAGGGTTGGATTTTAAGTATGACATTTCAATTTCTTTGAATATATTAAATAAGGGTGATTCTAGAGGTTAGAATTGAAATTGCACTGTTTCTATTTTCCAGCACCTAGAAACGTTGTTTCTAATAAATATTAGCGTTAATTCCAAGAATACAGACCTCCTATATACATATTTTTTTCACACAGGTGACCTGTTTAATATTAGAAACAGTGAAATGTGCATTATGTGCCTCTGTTATACAAATAAATTAAAATGAACACTAACACCATGATAATTAAATCTGTGAGAAAAGCAGGATGAAAGCACTTAAGTACCAAAGTAGTTTTAATGCACTTTAGAACTGTTTCAGTGTCACATGCTATAAAGTTTAAAACCAGCAGAACTTGAAGCACTGTAGTAAATTTCTGGCTCCAAAGCCTGGCAAAATATTTAACTACATAATCATTCAAGGCAAATATTTAACTACACGATCATTCAGAGCACTCCTCACTAAAGAACTAAAACAGCAAAAGATTTAGCCGGAGAAATACTAAAAGCCCTACTAATAAGTAACATGGTAAAAACGTTAACATATGAAATACCACACCCAAAGTCTGATAGTTTTTTCCCTTAGATTGGCACTGTCAGCACTAAGGTTTTGTTCTAATTGCAGAGCTTGTTTTGATTTATTACTGGGAGAGGCCTTTAAGTTATCTTATGAATATTTTCAGAAAATCCTTACATTTAAACATTTTACATAATACAGGTTTGAAAGCAGTGTTGTATTGCATCAAAATCAAGAAAGCATTTTCTGCACTTTGATATTAAGTGAGTAGTACCAGAAAAACTTATATTCCTAACATAAGCAAAAAAATTAATAAGCCTGCCACCATTCCCAAAAAAGCAGTCCATAGAATCATGCATAACAGCTAAACACAATGTACAGAAATTCAGTGTTAATAAAATTAATTTCAAACAAGCAAGCTAAGTGATTGACTTACAGGATCAGCTGGTGCAATGTTAGAATCAAATTGGGTCAGAGTTTGTGAGCTTGAAGAGCGTTCGCTAAATGTCTCCCACTGCTGAACAGACAGAGGAGAGAAGTCAGCATGATGAGAAAGATGGGAGTAAAAGATCACTGAGGAGATTTAGCATAGTAGTTTGGAGGTTGCACTGGAAAGCGCTGTATTCACATTGGACAGTATTTGACTTGGAAAGCACACTAATATACACTGAATCTTTTATTTCAATTTGAGATTGCTGTGCAAGCAAGTGTATTAYCCATCAACATTAACCATCTATATTCATTTTTCGTAATGAAGATACAGGTAAGCAGTCAGTTCAGAAGTATTCTAAGAGTATAATTTTCACTGACAAACACAAACAAGTTAAAAAAGGTGCTTAAGCCACTAACATATCTTTACAATATGATCAATGTCATATGTTGTGGGTGTTCATAATTACAAAGCCCACAGAAAGATTCCTCAGTTTTGTAGTTGCCAAGTTGAAAATCCATTTAGTAAATGTGATTTTTCTTCAAAATCTCAGTTAAAATGAACACTGAGCAGAGTAATCTAATTAAACCAGTTCGCTTGCCAGTGCAACCCCTGAGAAGTGATTCTATTCTGTAAAAAGAGTATTTTTACAAGACTAAATCACTGACAACACATAGAATTAAATTCAAATATACTGTTGATTACAAAAAGCAAATGAGAATCTCTGAACAGTTTTACAAGATATAGGCATGCTGTATCAATACATAATTCTCAGAGTCCTCATGCTTAATAAATCAAGCTACAGCCACAGTTGGATCAATGAAGTACTAAAGTACATACAATTAATTTGTAATACAGAAACTAGATGACAAATCACACAAGCAATGCTAAAATTGTTACATCTTGGTAAAATAAATAAACATTAGTCAAGTTTCAAACAGTACAGCAAAAACTACAGATACAAGATTTTTAGTGCTCAGAGAAATTGACAAAAATGACATTAGTATAGCTATGAAAACAAATGAATACTCTTGTCCCACCTTTAAAGGCAAGTAACTGTAAATGTTTCCTGAAGACATAGGATGGCCTATATGGTTGTTAGGAAAGCTAATCTCATGCATTCCTTTCTATCACACTGTATTCAGTGAATAGCCTGTATATGAAACTAGTTTAGAGCAGTTATTCCAGAAATAGTTCTTTTTATGGAAACTCCTAAATAACTTTTTAATCAGCTGAAATTAGTTACAAAAATTCAGGAAAAGACCCAAAGTTTTTAAGTGCCTTCATATATGGAAATGTTTCTTGTATAGACAGAACCATATCTTTCAGAAAGATTCTGAAATTTCAGAATTTCAATTAAGGCATAAATCATGGGGCATTATTCAGCTGCCTTCCCTCCCCCCACAGAATTGTCCCTTTGTCAGACTCCAGTAAAACTTTTATAACAAGAATGTAAGCTCTCCCTAAATACGCTCTCCTACTCCCTGTATTAACTCTTAACTCATCTCTGTGCTTCCCCTCTCCTGGGCAAGAAGGGGCAGCATAGTACTATTGCTTTGGAGCTATATAAACACATTGAGTGAGTCAGTCTTGACAAAGTCAGAAACTTAACAGCTGAGCTCTGCTAGCCTTTTCCTTGGCTTGGCCTCTGGCCTTCACACAGCTGCTTGTTTCTGCAAAACCTGCAGTAGCATCTATTTTGAAACTTGTAGTTTTGCAGTAGCATCTATTTTAGGACTACTACTAGTCAAACACAACTTGGTCTATGGCTTCAAAGTTACTGGTGAGACTGGCAAATAGTTTGACTATAGAAATCTTGCTCCTTTACAGAGAAGTTTYTTAAAAAAATTAAGACATACAGTATACACATTACATCTATATCAGTGCTAAATCTCATTTAAGGTGGATGTCAGAAATGCTGATGTACTTTTTATTTTAAAACCTAAGATTGCAGTGTGCTGAATATACTTTTTATTCTGCAGGATCCTGCAGGACATTTATTAATTGGCCTCAGGTTCTCCAGCTAATTCTTTCTGGCTGCTCAGGGGAACAAGCCATTTGTGCTCGATCCTGAAATATTACTAAGGRGTAGTCATTGCTAATTCCCCAGTTAACAGAGAAACACATATATTAAGTATCCGCTGGATTGCATCTCAAGCACTGTGTATAGTTTAAGAAAGAAGTGAAYTGCAGCTGGTTAGTTCCAAGATTAAAACTCCCACTAATTAAATTATATCTTCCAGACTCTTAAAAATCTTTCAGGAAATCCTTTCAAAAGGTTAACTACTAGCAACTAAAACTTGCAACAACCTGTTACTACAAGGTCTAAACACTAAACAAGGTCATATAGTTGTGAACCCAAACCAGCTGTCCATATCTGTGTCAAAGCTACTATGATCATATCATCGAATCGGTAAGGTTGGAAGGAACTTCTGGAGATCATCTAGTCCAACCCTCAAATGAGTGGCCCATACAGGGATTGAGCCCGTGACCTTGGCATTATTAGCTCAGTTGGTTAGAGCGTGGTGCTAAACCATATCATACTAGACAGTTTTCAAAGAAACTAAAAATTTAAAAAGGCTTCTTTTTTTATATATATTCTCAGAACTAAGCACTGAGACTTGAGACTGGACAACACAGGTGTCTAAAAATGAGAAAGAAGTGAAGTGATGAGTAAAAACATGAGAATGCATGCATAAGATAGCATCAAGAGTAAGGTAGACTTTTATGGTGCTATTTCTTTTGAGGTTTGAGGCTGATGCTTTGGTCCATACTCACGAGTTTACACTGACAGAGTGTAGCAATTAGAGTCTAAAAATCTACTCTGAGCTAGAAAAAACAGAGGAATCACAGCTTTTGAAATCAAGTGCAATGAAAATACGATCAACTGTCATTTCAGGCAATGTTGCGTAAGTTTTCAAACAATCCCTTTGCAGATGACAGTTAGAAGAGGTTCAAAGAGGAAACAGTTATACTAGCGCCTGAAGTAATACCAGAAATTCCTTCATGGCATTAAAACCTTGTGGACTTTGACCTGACTCATGATGGAAGGAAGGATGAGGAGCAAGAAACATGCATAACAATGTAGGTGAAAAAAATCCAAATTCCTTGGTGTTAGATGAAAACCTCCTCATGCATTTCACCAATTTCTTAATAATTTTAAATCATTTTAGTATAATTAGTGTTTGCTAGTATATTTAGTCTGAGAGTTTTTCCAAATCTTTTAAAGTTTGAATTGATATTCAGAGAGAAAAATACCATACTGTGTATTTAGATGGAGAATGTCAGTTATGTAAGGGAGATTTTGGCTCACAACACAGTTGCATTAGTGGAGCAAAGTTAATGACAATTTGCTACTTTAATTAGTTTGAGTTGCACTGGCCACTGGAGGAATTTGTTCAGTTGTGTTTCAGTTTACCCAATGATTAGCCTATTAAACCTTCATTACAAGTACAGGGGAATACATCAACACAAGATTTAAAACAGTTGCAGGTATTTACAACTTCTTAGCAACAACTGAGTATCTGCTCACCTCCTTTCTAAAACAGCTTCAAACAGCAGTCTAAGAGCCACTCTAAGAACAGCTAAGAATCACTAAATCACATCCTTAGGTAACTTATTTAATGATAGCATCACTGMAAGGCTTCCATTTGTCATTAAAAGGCAAGGTAGGCTCTCACAAGTCCTTCCTTCTAAGAGATAAACAAAAACTCATCTGCTCTTGCCTTTTAATGGTAAAAGGCCTGCTTATTTTCATTTTCATCTTGACTCCTCTTCAGTTTGTCTAGGTTTCCTACTACCAAGTCTATTCACTTGAAGGCTAAAGAGGAGAAAAAAGGCACAAGAAGTCCTTTTAGTATGAGACCCAAGAAAGACAGTTCTACCTATAGGTAGATATTATCTTAGTTGTTAAAAGAAGTTTTAGATTCTTGCGCATCTCAGACTATTAAATGAAAAGACTTTTCAACAAATACTTCCAGTACTTTCCTCTTGTTTTCTTATAATTTAAAATAAGCCTACATCTTTACAGTATGACTGCATCCAGGAGTACCAGGTGTAGCTCATGCCCCCAACTTTGACAGTCACTGTACAAACTGTGTAATTTTCTCCTTCTGTTTACCATTTAAGTATCTGAAATAGTTCTTAAAATAAAACACTGATTTATTCAGAATACACTGCCAACCCCAAAATCTGTTGAAACAGATCAACAACAAAAAATTCTAGGATAATGAAACTCTTACAGATTTTTTTTTTCTTTAAATCAAAGGCTACTTCTGAAAGAATCCTCTTGGGCAATTTAGGTTTCAAATTCTGACAAAATATAGATTTACTATAAACAATCTTATCTAGATGATAAAATGAACACTAGCAGTACAAGACAGCAGAAACGTAATATTTAAATAAATTTAGCCAGTGGTTGGTTTCAGATTCAACTTTGAATCTGAGCTTCTGAAACAAACACAGAGCTACAGCTTCTCTACCTTACCAGCGAGATGTTTTACATTTATTTGCAGTTTTGCAAAAGTTGTGTCTATAAAAGTTTGAGAAAACCCCCAAGAAAATCAAGAATGGATTAAAACTCCAATAAATATGAAACAAGATCATTTTATCAGTCATATAAAGCTTAATTACTGTCAACATTTAAACAGTAGCTCATCTCACCATGGGACAGTAAACATTACTTTTATTACAATTTAATATATGCAGAACCTTCCTCTTTTTTTAATGTCTATTGTAGAGCAGAAGTTTTTTCAATGCATTCAATCTGTAATCAATACTGCACTTATGATGAATTATGGATGCATATATAATTTAGTTAACGGCTTTGGCAAATAAAGAATTCTTAGATAAAAGCGTTTTCTAACCTCACTGCTCTGATTCAGTTCTGGCCAGGTCTGGTTTAGGGATGGCATAGATGGTGACTTGCTTGGAGGTGCTTCTGCTGGAGAGCTGGCATAACCTACCTCACCGGTCTGTTCCCCAGCTTCTGAAATGACAGGAACCACTATAAACCAAAATCATGACTTGCATTCAGTTTAATCTCAGAAAAGCTGCTCACCATTTCATGGAAAGTACAAGTACCTTTTGTTTTTGACTTTTCTATGTAAATATTTAGCAGCAGACAAAACACACTCATTCAAGTCAAATATGCTATTTATAAGGCACTGCACTCATTTTGAGGACCTTCCTGAAAAGCACTTTGAAGATTATTCCGTGTCACACTACCTCTCTGCTTGAGATTTTAAGTAGCATGAACACYGACTACATGTAGAAATAAATATAAATTACACTTACACTATGAGCAATTAACTTCACACTGCTATTTATTACTTCAAATTCAGAACCACTGAGAAGTTTTATCTTACAGTAAAGAAGACTCCCTTGAATGAAAGGCTAATGCAGCAACAATATATTAACACACACACACACAAAAGAAAACAGAGCTGAAGTAAACCACTAGTTCACGTATAAGATTATTCTCTGAAGAATATCTTGTTTTAAGACTTCCTACTAAATTATTGGTGTTTAAATTCACTGCCTTTTGCAAACTAGTCTAGCAGCTGTCACATTTTAAATTATTGTAATTCTAGTTTTTCACAGGTTTCAAACAATTACAATCCTTTGAAGATACCCTTCTTCAAAGTGATACAAATTTTTTCATGAAAAATTGCATTTTTGTTCTGTCCAAAATATAATAAGATGGTATAAATGAAATGCAAACAGTAGGTTAAGTGTTCTGCACAACTCGGTGAAATCCTGCTTAGAGTGTCTTCTAATTTGTTAGATCTAATAATGCAGATGAAAGTAATGCCATGAAAACTTCAAAAAACAGAAGTTCAGATTACAACTGTGCAATTTAAGTAAAAGCAGCAGTTGGGAGTGTGACTGATAAGTAGCTAGACAGACTGATGGATGACTGCAGTCCAAAGAATTAAACTCTGAGCAAAGAAAAATATTGCCTAAGAAGAGCAAGCTTAACTGAAGTTATCCACTTAAAAAAGCTTTTAATGTTTTTTAATGATCAGATATATGACTGAAGATGACTGTCACTAACAACACATGATACAATGTACGAAAAATTGATTTATAATAAAAAGGACAAACAACAAACCAACCAATCAACTAGTAAATGTRCTCCCCCAAAAAAGCTTGAACTGTAGACACTTGAACGGTCAGTGGTGACTACCGGCACCTTGGAAAGTCAGTAATAGGCCACGGTCTCCAGCAAGAGAGGCAGGACAAAAAATCTCGCTAAAACCCATAACGGAATTAATGGTACTGTAATGCAATAATGGGAGGCTGAGATGTTACTGATAAGAAAAAAAGAACACATGCACATAGAAAAAGCAGTAACTTAAAACAAAGATCTTGTAAACTGTCTGTGAATAACCAGGTATCAGGTCTCAACCTTCCTAAAATTGTATCAAGCACATACATCTCGTACTGCTGTCCTTCAGAAAAAAGTTTATATATTATTCAAGACAGAAGCTCCACCTCCTTCAGGTTAAAAATAAAAAAAGGCAAGCAATAAAAAAATAGTTTACAACAAGCTAGTGTTTATAAGCAAGTAGCCAAGATTACATACCGTGACCATTGTCCGTAACACTCGTACTAAATTCAAAATATGCTAGTGGTAATGCTTTGAGAATACTTAGTGCATATCAATTGCTTTGAAGTGCAAACTAAACAAAAATTTTCTAATAAGTTAAGAAAAAATCACTCCAAATTCTGATTTTAACTGTGCTATTGTAGATACTGAATGAATACTGTTAAATGCAAGGTCAAAAGATAAGGCTGAAAACTCCTGTGAATAGACTATCCAGATTTTTTTTTAATCCAGGGAATTTACAAAGATCTACACAAACGACAGACATACAGGGAGAATGTTAAGTGGTTAGAGTTATTAARCTGTATAAGACACAAAGCATAGCAGATTCTCCATAAAATACCATCAATAAGCAGCAAATTTGAATTATATGCTGCGTTCCGTAAGACTGAAAAAGTTTTAACTAAGCAATAAAACAAATCAAGACTAAAATTTTATTTCATAAGAAAAGCATCCTGCGTAGAGAAAGTATTCTTGGAAAAATTCTCAGTCTATTATCTATTAATAAGGAAGAGAGTTACAACCTAACTTTCCTTTTCTTAAAAGGAAATGGTATTGTAGCAGCAATCTGAACAAAGAACAAATTCACAGAAAGAAAGGTAAAAACTGTCTTGAGTTTTGTAAAGACTTTGTAGCTTTTCTTGACTTAGATAAGTGATTTTTTAAGAGAAAATACTCAAATTTTTTTACATAATAAGAACTGGGATTACTACTCTTTTCAACTGCAGATCAAGAAAATATTGTCTCAAGACAGTTGCGAGTCACAGTACTCAATCGATAAAATAAATGCATATGCATTTAAATAGAAAAATATTTGTATAACTAGTCTTTGTGGATTTTCATCCACTGCAGTTTTTCCTTCTAGAGATTCTTACCCAGACACATCTTGCTTGTTCTGAAGAGCCRACATTATATAACTACAAATACCAAAGCACAACATATTCTTAAGTTTAATTGGAGCTGCTGCAATCCTAATAACTTTGAAGTATATGATCCAATTCAAAATATGAAATGATTCAAAYGTATTGTGAAATTGCCACATTATTCCAACATCATAATTTCCAAGAACTTAAAATCAACTCAAAGATTAAAACCTCTCTTTCTCTAGTCATGAGAAAGATATATTAATATCTTTCTTTTCAAAAATTGTGTTTTTCTTTTTTTTTAAACAATTTTCAGCTGAGATGGACCACAATCCATAGTGCTAGAGTGCTAATCTGCCATAAAAATGACCAGGTATACAGGTGCTTCACACAAGAGCAGCATATATGTGCTTGCTTGCAAGAGACAGCAAGTATCAAGCAGAGAGCGCTGCAGTGTGGAAGACCAAAGCAAAAAGCTCTAACAAAGGGACAGAAATTTATCTTCAGTTCAGAAGTTTTGAGAATAAGCTTAAAATTGATATGAAATAGGTAAACACAAATTTAATCAAACTTCTTGAACCATTTGAAAATGTTAATCACCTTATAGCTTCAGGCAGCAGGAAAGTATCACTAACACAATTTCTTTGAAAAAGCTGCATTCCATGAGAAAACATACTCAAAAAGATACTCCCAGTGCCCTACTTCACAGTTCTTAACTCTGAAAAGGCTGTTGGAAACAAACTTTATTGGAATATAGCTTCAAAAGAAACACTACAAAAATGTAATTGGTTAACTTCTCCAGGCTGACTTCATCATCAAATTGTACCTGTATAACTTAACTTGCACGCTAGCCCTCACATAGATCTCTTAGTAGCTTTTTATTTGGATTAAAATATTAAACGTATATTGGAGATTTGGACTGTTGTAACTAGAAATAAAACTGCAGCCAATCATGTAACTCTTCCTGAATTCTTTTAGTCAACTTAGAAGTTCTGGTGATAAATTTTTTTTTCTAGAGCCTAACATGATCTGTTTCCATTACTGGTGACTCAAATTAAAAAATTAATATTATTAGATAAAACTGAACAAGCTTGCAAGAACTGCTGCTTTTAATTTCAGCTATTAATGACATCAGTGGACAATTTTTTAAAGCATAGCTTACACAGTACAGTAACCTTATAATATTTACTAGAACAAATCAAATCACTTTATCAGAAGAAAAATATTTTTTTTAGAAAGCTGTTTTTTTTCACCTTTAAGAAACTCTGTACCTCACAAAGGTCAGTCACAAAAAGTTTTATATTAACCAAGCTGGCTCTAGAATAAAAACACCATATAAAGCTTTTTAGTTTAACAGCTAATTTATACCTTAAGGTTTCCAGACAATTTCAGTTAAAAATGACACAAAACCCTCTGGATGGACTATGCCAATAAAAGCCCAGTTGTAGATGTTTAGTTATAACAATGGTTTATACAAGTGAATGTTACTTCATTTCCTATCATGACCCTGCTTGGCCAGCAACTTTATACTAAAATCAGTAGAGCAGTTGAGTTTTAGACATTTCTAGGCATTCATTCAAATTCACCACAGATATTTCTTACAAGTATTTTAGCCATAGTAATGTGCTTACTCATACCGAAAATAATTACTGCTGAYTGCTGCTGAGAGGTACTTTCAGGGACCAAGATACTCTCATAAAAATAATTTAATTATTAAAACAGATGTATCTAGTTTAAGAACTTGTCAATAGTTATCAGGTGAAAACCTTGCAGCCTAATTCTCTGATATAGAGATATACTGATAAGATGTACTACAAACACAGGATGAAACTACTCCTTCAACATGTTTACTAAAAAGAAAACCAAAAARAATCTGTACACTCACCATATTCACCTGGCTTTCCAAAGCAAAGACTGCTTGCTAAAAAGTGATCTACTAAGGAAATTAAATTTTTACCATTTTATGATTCTGTAGCTGTCAATGTTTTTCTCTAGTCACCATATCTTGCTTAAAAAAAAAATCCACCCACAAATACAGAAATAATCAGTAATTCATACACCTGAAAAGATCTATCCTCCTTGACTGTAATAAACTGGAAGCAAGTACAATAGTAAAAAGAATGTCAAGTTTTAATCTAAAAATTCAAAGCCTCATCATCTTTAAAAACAAGTGAGAAGTAGTTTTCTGCAAACAGGAAGTAATGTGGTACAAAATGGGTAGGGGGCTTGAAAAGGGTTAGTGTACCTGAGGTTTATTCCAGGCTTTTATATAGGTTGTGTCTCTCTACGTCTGTAAACATCCACTTTGATAAGCATGGAATTTTGTAATGAATTTGTATTTTTGTATTATATTTGTATGATTTRTAATTTTAGAGTTGTTATATCGTCAGTTCTGCAAAGATTCAATATTCAATGTAAATACACTATTTACAAAGTAATTTAGAAATACTCAGCTTCTTTTATCAGTTTATTATAATAATGAAAAAATGGCTACAAATATTGTTTTTAAATGTCACTTTACACGGAACAGTAGTTTGCTTTTCAGCCATGGGAATTCAAGTATTTTTGACAGATGTGAATAGGACTCATATTCAATGGTTTATCTGAGAGCATCCAAAGATAAAGGACTATGCATAGAAAGACTAGGTATCACAAGTATAAATGCTGTTATCAATTCAGGAGTAGAGTAASAAATTCTGCACTACTGATACTGTACTTCAGAAATGTGAAACTATCCGACCTCATTTTAAATGGGAATATTCTTTAAGTACCTTCAAGACTTAGAAGCTCATGCTCTCTTTTCAGAAGTGACTGCAAACAGAAAGCATATTTATTTGAAAGCAAATCTGAAGTATGATCGGATTGGGATTTTGGAATTCAATAGCTGATCATGAATAAATCCATATAGCAATAATCTTGTTTTTCTTAAGCCACTTTTAAAAGACACAGGCAGTATTTCCAAATGAGTCCACAGATACTCTATTCCTAAATAACATCTAGCTGTACAGAAAAATTCTGAGCACTGATTAAAGTTTCTAAAAAGCACACACAGCTTTGCTTTGTGTTGAATAAAACATTATGCTCAGTCTATTTACAATCCTATAAATATCAGCTGTTACACTATAACAACCTTAACTACATGGTCATTTGAAAATAGTGAAATTTTGGTATTGAAACATGTCTTACCTGCGGAGTCTTCCAAATCAATCAGTTTGGGCATTAAACTTTCAGGTAGTTTTTCTGGTAAATCATATCCATTCTTCCTAGCAACTACCAGATGAAAAGCAGCACAGAACTCATCCAAAGTCAGTGCACCATCTTTATCAAAATCTGATAGTTCCCTACAAGAAAAGCTTAGTATCAATAAAATGAAGTTTCTTAAGGTTGTTTAATTTACAAAAGACATTTTTACTGTATTACCTGGAAGATCAAAGAATGTAGACTGCAGTCAATTTCACCCTATTAACACCATGTAATTTGAAGAATAGAGCATATAACATTCTAAGAATGAGCCTTCATTAATGACATTTGAGGCTAAAAATGAGATTTAAACTCAGTTTAATCTTTGTTCATCCAATGATGCAGTAGGCATTCCAAAATACAATGAAAGACAAGCTTTATGCTAAGTCAAATTTGTCGTAAAGTACCATCAGCATTTAAAAATAYGTTTCTGCACATTCTATCTACTCATACTAGCTAAAACAAAACTATATAATTATTTATAATTAAATGTGTCTTTAACAGTAACAAACCTCAAAGTACTACTTATACTGTGAAGTGTTTGAAATTTCTTCAAAGCTCGGAACACCTTGTAAACAGTATTTTGCCCAGACTCTTAAGTCCATAAAAACAGTAGTATAAACATGACCAAGACTGAACACTGAAACAGAAGTAAAATTTTACTTAAGGAACAGCTTCTAAAAAGTAGATTAGATGACTGATTGCCAAACAGCTGCCATTCTTCGAAATAATTATCCCAGATAAAAACACATCATACTTACCAAATATGAGAAAGCTCAAGAATAGGTAGTTTTGACTTAGTGAAAAATTCTTTAGCTGCAGATCCTGAAAGATTRTAACAACAGTACTTAATATTTAATGCAATTTAAATCATTAGAAAACATAGAAATGCACGGTAAAGGAGGTAGGCTACTTAGTAAAGGTTTTGGGGGAAAATAGCACTAATTACAAAAGTTAAATGAAGAAAAGCCAAGATTCAAGTCCTTTCTTGAATTACACTGAACTTTACTAGAGTGGTATCAGTAAAATGTGTAACTTTCTTCAAAATAGCATACAGACCTACGTACATAACACTGTCTTTGTAACAAAATCGCTGCACCCGTAATTGTATTTTTAGAAAAGAACTTACCTGGTATAAATCCATTTAGATCAGGTTGAATGGTTTTAAACTGATTAACATAATACTGCCTTTGTTCATCAGTTATTTTCCAGGGATCATCATAACTACTTGATTGCCTACGAATTTCATTTGCTGTTGTAGCTGACGCTACAGTTCGTACTGTTGTCTGGTCCTGAAATGAAATATTTTTCCTCAGTATTATCTACCTAAAATGCTCCTATGAATTCTAAACTTCTTGCCTTCAAAAAGCAAAGTATAGTTAAATCTCATGGTAGTTTAAGAACTGCAGGAAACTAGATTGCATCTACAGGACAATGACAGAATATTTTTGAACACCAATACAAATGGGTAGGAATGATCGCAATTATGTAAGCAAAAACAAATACATGAAGCATAGGCAAAAAAGCTAAGCACAAATATTTTAAAGTCATGATTACTGACATTTTTTAAAATAAGTAACTTTCTGTCAAAACATTGCAAATGAAGTCAACTCAATGAATGAAATATCTGTTGGGTAAATAGCAACAAATGGACTACAGCCCAGCTCCATAGTAAGCAACTGCAATGAAAAAAAATGTACAAAAAAACCCTGCAACATCAATCTGAATGAAGCAAATCAAATACCAACAAAGTGTCACACCTGGACAGAAGCAGGATGCATGGCTAAAAGAGCACTGGTTGGTGGGGTATCTGCAAAACTGACCCAATTTTCTTGATGAGGTGGTGGTGAATGGCCAGACCATATGGGATCACTAGTAGTAGATGAGCCTGAAAGCAGAAGAAATAATTCCTTTTCAAAACACAATTTTTGGAAAACTGAAATCTCTGGATAGGGAAAGCAGTCACAGGAGACACAAGCTCCTCTTTGATCCTGAGAGTGTAGAGCTTCTTCCACACTTGTAGAACTGTGAAAAGGACAGTGAACTGCACCAAGGTAACAATGTTCACCTCCCATCCACTCACTCACATGGACTTCTATAATTTGGCCAATTTAAATCTGCACTAAAAAGAAAGAAGTGAGCAATAAGCTTATTGTAACATTTGTAAAACTAAAACTAGATTTTACATATATAATGGTTTTGAATGAGCTAATTAATACTCCATGTTTTCACTTAACTGTAATGAATAACTTGCATGGACAAGCAGTTATTTAAAAGTGGTATACGATATTAACACATAACTTCATTATGTTTTTAACTTTTCTTTTAGGTTTTGGTTTGGTCAAAGAACTCTGTCTTGAAATTCATCTTAAGAATTATTTCTCTTGGCACAGATCACATTTTTTTTCCCTGAAATAATTTCTAGACCAACTTACTCAATTGTTTAAAAATAGTCAATGAATAGTAAAAGGCATCCATATATGGCACTGACAACTACGTGTTAAGTATCTAGAATACAATGGCTGAGATTCAGCTGAAGCTTTCTTATAAGCTTCTTCTGAAATACTGCTGCTGTTCAATATCTTAATATTAAAATGATGATGAAACCATTATATAAAGATTTGGCCACCCACTGCTCACTATACCAAAGACTCTAAATTCTCTTAAGTTACAATTACAAATTAAAAATGTGAGTTAAACCAGGGTAAAACAAACGCTCTAGAAAATTCTAGAAGAATCAGAGGACTCCAGTCTACTTCCTAACTCATAAAAGAAATGTTGAGCACCTGACACCTGAAAAAAGCAGTTGTGACACTGAATCCTTATATTCCAAGTTATTTTTCTTGTACAACAATGCTTTGTCTTGAGATCTGTTAATCATTCTCAGACAGTAATACTTAGGAATTCCTATCTCATGTAGAAGCAGATTTGCTTTCAAGCAGGTCAATTTTTTGTGACTTTTCCTAAGTATTCAGTACAACCCACAAACAAGCAGTGAGACATCAACATTATAACCTCAATCTTTCCACTCACATCCGAATTCAAGCAACAAACCCCAGGAATTTTTGACAAGATGCTGACTAAAAACATAGCCATGAGAAGTCCATTTATATAGGTGATTTATTCTATGAAATTGACAATGTTTTCAGTATCTTGGAGACTAATGACACTTCTAGTACCCAATCTACTGCAAACAGTAAAGGAAGTCTAAAAATCAGTGAGGAACACTGATGACTAACACCTAAAGTACCCTTAACACTGTTAGTATACAGAGTTACTATTTAACATTTGGCAGGTGGCAATTATTCTTTAGATTGGTAATTGACTTTTTTTCCCCCCAGAAGAAAATAACGAGAACTGCTCAGAATTGGTTTGTCTTTTCTTTTGCTATGTACAGTAGCCTTATTTGGGTACAATGAGTTTAACCTTGCATTATATAAAGCAAAATAAGAAGAGATAGGCCTGGATCTCTGGTAGGAGAAAGAAAAACTCCTCCAAAAATCTTTTAGGTAAACTGAATACATAAAACTGAGAGGTTACATAATTTCTGAATTTCATCAAGATACCAGAGTAACATCAACAGTATTTCAAGCTTGCTTTTATTAGGATAAAAAGCTGTGGATAGAAACCCCCATTAAATGCTTCCTTTGTTCCCCAATTTGCCTTCCACTTCTGGAAGCTCCTGATGTGACGATCTGGAGCTTCTGGTAGCTTTATCCAAAAATTGCTGAGAATAAAGGCAACGAGTTTCACAATTCTTGACTTGGGATTCTTCCTCAACACTTAGCCTACATCTAAAAGATTAAAAAGAAACATGCGAAAAAGCTCAGAAACTCTCTCCACCTTGTCTCACAGAGCACAGGGTTGAGAGACAATAACGTTGATGCAAGTCCTTCTCATCTCTTCCATGGAGATATGGTACTACAAATTCATTTTTGATGCAGTGGTTTTCTCCTCCTCTGTCTCTAAGTCACTGACATTATTACCACTATGCCCATATATAGTTACCCCATTTTTATTTCCTCCAATAGGTTGTTTTAATGCAGTCTACTTTGCATATCTCTTAGCACAGCACCTCTTCCAAAAACATCACTGTGATAGGAATGAGGAAGCCAACAGTACCAAATGGTTATATTTTCTGAGTACTTTGCAAGTATTACAACAGATTTTATTTTCTGCTGATCAAATCATCTCAGCAAGAATACTGCTGCTTTACAGTTCTGGTTACTTACTCTGTGATGCAACTTTTAAGTGATAGGATGGGAAGGTTGAAAAAGTTACTTCACAACTAACTGCACACATCTGGCTGTATATATACTCAAYGCATTGCCACTAGCTGATACTTATACTCTCAAAACATCAAAGCTACATCTATTTGACATTTGAACTGGAGATTGCTGTCCCTCAATTTCTCCTTGTCAACCACAAAGCCAGACTGAGATTACTGAAATAGAAGGGAAGTTGGAAGCATTTACAGCACTTTATATAGACGGTAGGGTTAAGACTGATTATCAGATGTCAGATTTGAACTAACTGCACTATTTAATGCACTGTTTAATATGAAGACAAAACTTGAATTCCTGCAGCTGCTATATTTCCCTCTCCTGTAACTTACACATCTTACCAACACATTGACTACTTGTGGAAAACAGATTTCAGTTCCTATGAGATGGAATTTATCCCTTTGAGCTGTAAACATAAAATGTAAGAAATGGTCCATCTACATAACATCTGAGTATAGTCTGTACTTTTCTATACACACTGTGCAAGTATGGCTTCTACTTACAGAAGTTAAATTTAAAAATAACTTTTTAAACTAGCATCAGCTTTCCTCACCACTGCTTTGTGGCAAAACATAACTAGAAGGGGAGCACAAYTTTGGAAAGAAGACAAGGTGTTGCAGAGCTCCTCCCTCCTTGAATAATCATGTCTAGGTAAAAATACAATCCTTTAATAAGGAAGGTCAGTTATCAGTAGTTGCTGAAACAGACACTAGGAAGCAAAGCACAATTCAGTACTCTGAAAGCACAGCAAATATTTCAGGACTGTAAAGATGTAAGTGAATTGATAACCACAGTACATATCTTCCAATTTCACAAACCTTTCTGGTTCCTGATTTCATGAACTGCAGCAAAATCACTTAACAAGGAAAAGAAACCAGCGTAGTTTGGGGGTGCAGATTTTCCTATATATTTGAGCATCAAAATAGAGCTTTCTTGTAATGGCAAAGAAAGATGACAGAGGTTCTGTGATTAAACAGACCACCTCAGATTTCTCAATTAGCTTGAAATTATTATTTGGATACTAATGTTCTGCTCTTTTATTTTTCCCCCATTGAGACAAGCAAACTTAAAAGTAATTTTTACCCTCTATTCTGACACGCCACTCAACTATCATTTGAGTTGGAGGATGAGGAAGCGGTTGTTCTTCCCAAGTTTGGGATAGTCAGTATCCTTCTAGTTGCTGAAGCTGGAGCATAAAGTGAGCTGAAAAGGGAAAAGCATGCAATTTTTTCCCCTCTCCTATAACTCCAGGAACAGGAGGTTCTTGTCTCAGATACAATTCTGCTTCCTTGTAATATAAAAAGTTCAGTCTTCCACTTTACTGTTCTATGAATACTAATACAGAAGAAATGTTCAAGACTGATCAGAGACGCAAGCCAGAACTCAAGTAGAACATGATTTTTTAAATAGCTTTATGTTAACAATATATTAAACACACGGAAGATGAGCTTCAGGTTTTAATAAAACTAACTGACATTTGAAAGCTTACTTAYATCTAATCCTTAAATGATTATTACTAAACTTTTCATTCCTAATATTAAAATACACATACCCCTTCAAGCCCTCTTTGCAGAAAGACTCAACACAAAATGGCAACAAACTTTGGCTGCTTATCTTAGGTCAGTTACATATAAGCAAACTGAGCTACTCGTGACAATGTCTTATGAAGCATCCCTAACAGAATCCTAACTGAAGTACTGAACARAAAGGTGAGGGAAAAATTATAAAATCCAAATTCTGCTTTGCCAGAACAGGTTTTCTTCCTCAAGAAATTGAGGACCACCACTAGAAGCTATGATTTAGACTTCTAATACAAGATGAGGTGTAAAGTTTTTAAAACGATTTTTTTAACTGGGCCAATTCAATACAGAAAGCATCATTTAGTTTTATTTGCAATGGTAGTATGACAATATATTGGAGTCTTTACTGTGCTCAAGTCAGAATTTTTGTAAATACGTATTTTTAAATCAAACGAATTTATACTATGATTGTTGTTTTTCTTGATAAAGGCAATATGCTATGTATTATTAGACCCATCAGAAACTTTCATACCTTTCATACCATAATTGAAAGTACACCGTGCTTTCAATTGACAACCTCACCATTCTCTCCAACCTAATCTTTCACCCACTGTTATACAAGCAGAGACCTGGGTTCTTGTTTTTCTTGGATCACAAGTGAAATGGCACAGTCCCATCTTAAATTCTAATGAAATAATGTCACATACTTGTAAATTATCCRACTTCTCAAGACTGCTTTGACAGTATAGCTCGTATCAGAATCGAGATGAGCTTGCACTGCTTGTCTAAAGAAAAAGTAAACAGCCCACCTGATTCTACCTAAATTAGCAGGTAGAACTCCGTTTTTCTGCAAAGTATGTTCCTTAAAAAATATCCTCAAGAGAAAGGGGAAAAAATGCATGAAGAACTGTCTAAAATTCAGCTAGAATTCAAAGGAATAATTAATGGCGAAAAAGAATCATCTACAGTTAATCAGGATGACAGTTTTTGTAAAACTAGTATGATGAGAAAATCCACTCTTACAATATTAGCACTGACAGAACAAGCAATTCTTCTGTAACAGCACATCCAAATTATTTTAAACACACTAAGAATTTATTTCAGTGTGGAATACAAATTTGACAAATGTTGAGTTCAGAAAGCTTTTCAGACCTCTTAAAAAAGTATCTGCTAGACATCACAGAGAAAGCATTGCAGTATTAAATGGCATTACAATTTTATTTTTAGAAAAACCATGTGGAGAAGTTCAATCATTAGGAGCAGCTTCCATGCTTTCTTTTAGTCCTTGACTTCACTAGTTAAGGAAACTTCACAAATTAGAAAGCAGCTACCAGACAAACTTATATTGCAGCCTGTAAGAAATGTCATTCTCAAGAACTAAATATGCAAGAAAAAAGTCAAGAGATTGAAAGCTGAAAAATCATTAACAATACGTTTTAACTGTAAATTGATTAGCACTCACTAGCAAGTCATATTCAGGAAAYGGGCATAAACCTTTCTATACAACCTATTTCATGCCCAAATGCTCATGAAAACAAGTTTTATTTCCTTTAAAACTGTAATTCAGCTAATTTTAACAATGTAATACTTGGTCCTCTATCAATGGTTATAACTTTAAAATCAAAATATACTGAAAGATAATGAACTCACTTGGGAATATCAATACTGAAATAAACGACAATTCAATCTGAAACTATGAACTACAAAATGCAACATATTATTTAGTAGTATTGTCAGAAAATGTGAGCTGAATTAGAATTGCTTTATTGTTCCCAAATTTAATAAAGTTAGCAGATATCAGAAAACAACCTGTTGCAATACGACATATTATGGTGGAAAGCTTTTTACAGTTTGAGCACAGAGAAAAAACAACAGTGATGATCTTCATGTTAAATGAAGAGCAATTAATACATCATGAAAAGCCACATACCAAAAAACAAGTTATCATTCCACCTTGACGTATTCAAGATACTAAGCTTCAGTTATGCTTACATAAACTTAAAGAGAAAAAATAGCTTAGAGAATTAGTTACTCKGACAATTCATCTAATCTA
Organism: Rhea americana; assembly: GCF_003343005.1. Taxonomy (NCBI): domain Eukaryota; kingdom Metazoa; phylum Chordata; class Aves; order Rheiformes; family Rheidae; genus Rhea; species Rhea americana. The sequence continues at coordinate 2,118,739 of NW_028185583.1, read as the reverse complement.
CCAGAAACATAATTAAACCAAGCAATACATTATCTTTCTCTTTCCCTTGAGCTCCCCATGTTTTGGGGAATACCAGCAATTCCTGCACAATTTCAACAGGAGGTCGATTCTATATTGTAACTTTTGACTGGGAAGATTTCATACTTTCCCTCCCTCCAAATTCTTAGCATTTTCAGTATCACACTAAGAAGTGGATCCGCCATACACAAGACCACAGATTCCACATTGCTGACATCAACATGGATATTTGAATCTGCAACAAAGTTTCCAGATTTGAAAAATATGGAGATAAATTGTCCTAAACTCAATTTTTAAAAATTGTATTTAAAGAGTTCCGTAACTTCGGGTTACAGCTGAAGCGTAACAGAAGACATTTATACCTGGTTGTGCTTCACTAAATGGAGCCCAAAAAGGCCCAGGTCCAGCAAGAGGTCGTTCATTATTCCCTCCGCTGGGATGGCGGTTGTGCTTCCTCCATGTATGTGGAGAGGTTGGTGGGGATTGCTGTGGTGAAACAACTGGAGATGTGGACTCCTAATAAAACAAAGGAACCTTTTAAGTTTTGTACTATATAACTAAATACATAAAAGCCTATCTGAAACCATTATTTCTAGGAACAACCATTCGTTATGGTTAATTTTCTTTCTTTTCTTTTTTCTTTTTTTTTTTTGAGATGGAAAAGTTTAGTTCTTACCAAAATGAGATAACAGGAGAAGTCAGCTAGAATATGATTGACACTGAACACATCCACTTCAAAAAACTTCATCTAACATGTTCTTGAATATAGCATTCTTAAGACAGTCATGTTGAGTAAAATGGCTTTGCTATAAAGAAAACTACAAGATTACAAGACTCACTTTCACTTGTGATAAAAGCTACGTCTGAACCCAGGTCTCAAAAGAAAAGGTTACTTACTGTACAACCTAACTTTCATCAAGTGAAATACAATCACAGTTACTTTCATTAAAAAAAAAAAAAAAAAAAAAAAAAAAAAAAAAAAAAAAAAAAAAAAAAAAAAAAAAAAAAAATTTTTTTTTTTCAAGGAATGATTCCATCTAGAATATATTTTACTATGTACAAATTGTAAGGTAGCTCTGTCACAATTTTAAGGCTCAGGGTCTTTCTATTTTTGTTTTTTTTTTAATCTCATACTCTAGTCTCTCTGAACAAGCAGGGGAAGAATCACAGGTACAATTTCTACCTAAAATCAGTACTTACTAGACATTTAGATTACTAATTTATTCCATTTCACAGCAAAATATGATGGAAGAAGCATTTATATTATAGAAACCAAACTTCTCACTACTTCTAGATCTTTTAAAATCYCTGTTTGCAAGATCTCCCAGCTTAAAACTACATCAGTAAAAACAAATGCATCAAGAAGGCAAAGCTTCAGCTCCGCGTTTCTCAAAAAGTAAAAACAAAACTAAAAATCTCAAAATTATTTCAGCAGTAGGAATAAAAGTCTACTTGTTTGGTTCTCTGTTGACTGAACAGGAGCACTAAGTAGTATATAATCTTCATTTTCCTTTTCAGCTCACCCACAAGGCACAGAAATTAACTCTGTAAATATATTTTCAAAAAAAATCTACTAACACACTTGAACGTATGCTTTGAAGTTTGAATTACTTTCGAAGAGAGCTATCCAAACAAGCCTCTTTCTGACCTGAAAGTGCATGAACATCTAGGAGGTAGTTCCCTGTCAACTGTTAACATATTATCAAGCACCAACAGCCAGACTGACTGAAGGTTTCCATTTAACTAGATTTCCAATACTGAACTTGTTTACCTTGCCAAATATTCCAAGGCCATTATGCCTTTTATCAATATGACATCTGTAAAGTCTGAAATTCAGGAAGAAACCACCATTTTTCCAAATAAGGTACATAATACAACTACACACATCCTACTACAAGAGCTTTAGGGCCACGATAACTGACGAGTTTCTAATGTGTTGATGTGAACAGTCTCTCACTGTTTTTTCCCCACTGATTTTCACATTTTCTTTCACATTCAGCCATTTCTTGGCTGATTCTGCAGTTGAGGTATTTTCGAAAGCCTCTGGCCACAAAGTCAGAGTTCAGTAACAATTATCTTTTTAGACAAGTTCCTAGACCACAGGATTTTGAACTTTGTATTCAAAGCATTTAAATTATGCCTATGCGCATATTTGTGAAAAGTGTTACAAAGTGGCCTAGAATAGTACTAATTAACTCAAACATTTAATTCAGGGACCAGACAATTGCATAGCCAAAGTCATCATTTTTCTGTAGTACCTCTACTAGCTCAGGATTTTTTGTTGCAGTTGCTCACCCATCTGAAATTTGCTTCAGGAAGATGCTTCTTAGCATCTTATTCAATGACAGGAAAACTATTTTAGATAATAGTATATTCTTACCCTTACAGGTATATGGGGGAACAACAGAGAGAAGTCAGAGTATTCAGTGTCACTTGTAGCCTGGAAGCTAGAACTGAGGTTGAGCAGTTAAGGTCATTAAGAGCATAGTGCAACAGGTGCTAGAAGTGGCAAGATGATGCATAACTGAAATCTACATGAAAAGCTTCCTCTTTCTTCRTCATTTTTTTTCAGATAAGATAAGAAGGATATTTGAATTTTTTGGCAAAACACCATGAGCAGACTTTGGGACTGCTATCCTGGGAAACAGTCATTGTTTGTATTCTCAATTTGATGAATCAGCTGGTCCAGAGGGACACAGAAGAAATTCTAAAGCAGACAAATGTATCATAATCTACCTGAAGGAGACTACTCACTGTTTCCAGAAACTGGATATGAACATTTAAACTCTGACACACGGCTCTCACAAAGCAGCTTTGTCCTAAACATTCTGACAAACATCAGTATCCAGTAAGCATTTAACATTTTGCCCTATGTCCACCCATAGCCATAAATAGTTAACAGGATCCTCAACCTCAGTTTTGCTAAACATTTACTTTGTATCCAAAGCACATAATAGAGAAAATAAGAACATGTGAAGCACAAGAAACATAATAAATATTTAACTTTTCAAAGTTCCAGTCAGTGTTAGATCAGAATTCTGAACACTTTTACAGATTTTCCCACAATTAATCTGGTACTTCTACTTACAGACTCCAAAATTAAACAGTAAAACAAACAAACATGCTACTAATTCTGGTATCAAAAAGTTTCTGGAAAAGGAGCAGGCCACATCTTCAGCTTTACTTTCATTATGAGATAGATACTCCAAAAACAGTTTAAATCAATTTAAGATTATATTGGCACCATCTTTCCCCTATGCAATCGCACTCCCTCTCTCATATCAGCATTCACTGACTGAGCTTATAAGAAGCTCAGAAGAGCTTCCCCAGAACTAAAACAGAGAAAGAAAAAAAATTAAATGGCTTAGCCAAAATACTGATAGGTCAATGCAAAGAAACGAGGATTCAGGCCAGAAAAGGCTGAGGAGACAAGACTGTAGCATCAATGTTGACTCAGACTCAAATGCAGACATCGAAAAATACAGTGGGTAGGCATTTATTGAATTTTGATTCTATATAGAATTTTAGGTTAATTCATCCTTTATAAATAAGTTAACGTCAACTACGTATTTGCCTTTGTAGGGAATAAGTTCACATTTTAATATACTAGTGCCTAAAAATGTTTGATGTAGAACAATTTCTGCTTTAATTTTGCACTGGTCTTCAGTTTCAGCAAATAGAGGCAGTATGTTCATTAGAACCACCTCTCTCTAAACTGATTGTATTTAGCAGTTGAGAAAGTAGGAAAGTTCACTTTTATCTAATTCATTAGTAAGTTGTTTTGAAAGCCTGAAATGTCTGGGATCAGTTTTTCTGACATTATTAAGGTATCTAACCTAACTGCTTTTGAAATTCCTAATAGTTGATAACTACTACAGATTTAAAGGCAGTTTTGCAGCTCAGGTCAATGATTAACTCATCAATTTTGAATTCCACCAATTTCAACATAAGTTACACATCTAATCTCTTTGGAAACTTTGACAATTCTATTAACCATCTGCGTTTGTTTGATAATTGACCAAAGATCTGGCACAAAATTAACTACAGTTAATGTATCATTTATTAAATCAACTACTATTAGAAACTGAAATTGATAAATTGTTTTAGCACTTTTAATATAATTCTATTCATTGTATTAATTTAAAACATTAGATTCTAATTTCCATCCAAATAAAGCTTCATAAAAAAAATGAAGTAAAAAACCCAGAAAGTTATAATTACTATCAAGAAGGTGTTCTGCAATAACGTAAAGGGGAAAAATAAGATCTAAATAAACACCTTTGTAATTCATATCAATTTTAAATGGAGATCAGCATATTTTCATGTTAAACCAAACTGCTGAGAATACTTTCCTCAATATCAAAAAATAAGGATACACACACACACAATAAAATGTAACAGATCTTGATTAAAAAATACATTTAAAAAAATCTAACCAATCTAAATTGTAAAGTTTTCGTTAAAGTGGAATTACTAAACCAGGACACTATAAAGTATTCAGAACTTGAAYTTCATTGGATTGACAAGCAGTTACTAAAAATATCATGTTAATCACAAAAAGGTGGTATAACGGATGGCTCTAAAAGGAGACCCTTAGTGAAGGTAAGTCAAACAAACGAGTGAAAGGCAAGGCAACAGTGTGCTAAAGCAACTCTGGGGTGACCTCAATCTCAGAAAGGAACTGCAAGCATACAGGAGTCAAATGAGTTTATAAACCTTTTCCTGGATCTCACACCTCAGGCCAGAAGAAAGTCTCCTAAGGAGAATTCCAGAGACAAGGAAGCCAGACATGGTATCCGAAGAGTAGCTCTAAGGATGTTGTGATCCAGGTCCTGATATCACACAGCCTGCATAAGAGTCAGGGAATAGATCCATCATGAAGAAAGATTATGCTAGAGATGGCAAAGTATTGTAGAACCCGTGTTTTTTGTAATTAACCATCATTCATACTGAAGAGCAAAAYAGTCCAAGATTCACTGTAAAATTCTTTATATGTAGCAGGACATATTTTTAGACAAGGGATGGGTGTATCAGCCAATTGCAAGCTTGTTATTCTGATCTCAACAGTATGAAAGCTTTTAGATTAAACTCTGAAGAAAATAATTAAAAATATAGAAATAAACGGAAAAGGGATAAGCCACTCACAGCACAGGTTAGTTCAGTTGGCTGATACTATTCTCAAAATTTTCTAAACAAAGAAACTGCACTACATTTAACCTGAATTTCAGTAAACTTCAGCATGGTGTCCTACAAGATAAATTCAACAATGTGTAAATTATTAAAAGAATCTAAAGAAAAAAGGAACTGGCTACAGAGGAACAAGGCTGGACTGTATGAGAAAGGGGAGTGTGAGACTGAAGGGAAGTTTTGATAATGCTCCTGAAAGACCGGTTAGGGTAATGATCTTAATTCATACTTTGGTAACTCTGGCACACTAAATAGGAGCACGCAGATACTCCTATACAGTTTAACAACAAGTGTAAGGAGGCATTAATGAAGATGACCTGCATTACCTCAAGGACATAAATAATGGTAACAAAAYCAAATCTAAAAATACAAATTTCAAAGTTTCCTGCATAGCTGAAGTTAATACCAAAATGCATAATGAGAGTCAAACAGCTGAAAACAGAAAACAGTGGATGCACAGGTCAACTGTTGGACCACCACAATATGTCAAATATGACAGAACTGCTTCTCAAAAGTTGTTGAAGCGTATGAGATGAGACATAGCACGTGGAAGGAAGGACATATCTTTTTTAAAAAACATTAAAGCTAGTGCGATCTCAATTGTAACCAGAAGTACAAATCTAGTTCAGATATTTGCAACAAGAACCCATTCAAGTTGGATCAAAGGCAGAGAAGGGTTACAAGGATTACAAGGAACTATCTTATGAGAGGAAATTGAGAACATGGATTTTTTAGCCTAGCAAAATGAAGGCTAAGAGGGAATACAATGGTTTTCTAGTACATATGGTGGTGATCTGCAGCAAATACTAAAGGATAACATTATTAAAGGAAAAGGTATTACTTGACCTAAGTAAATTTAGATGGGAATTGAAATATTCCCAGGCTCTAAAATAGCTTTCCCAATATGGCCAGTGTAGATAGAAGTTCATAATTTCAAGAGAACTTGATTATTTTTAACTTATCTTATACAATTGCCTAYGGTAATAGAGGATTAGACTCAGGGACACTAGAGGTCTTTTCCAGTTCTGTGTTCCTAAACAGCTTCTTTGATACCAGATGTATTTTACCTGCAATTAACTGTTCATTCTACAAAAGAGAACGCTAACAAAAGAAACTAACAAAAACGGCCTACTGTCAAAACCTTACAAGGTGGTCACACAACTTTTCATATAATTTAAAAAGTTAAAAGGATCCAATTTGACTGCTGGGGGGATAGAGGGACAGATCTGAGTTGTCCTGTCCTAAAGCTGAACCGACACATCAATAATTTGGATTGCAAATACTATGGTTAATGCCCATTTCGGAATATGCATACCTTCAGCCCTACTTCTATTTTCACCTAGAAACAGCAACAGGTCAGCCTATGAAGATGTGACACATGTACAGTATTCAGCTGTTAGAGCAGCAAGTTCTATTCAAAATAGTCACTCCCCACTCCCCTATTCCTCGGAAAAGATGTCAGGCTAGGTAAAAGTATTCCAAAGTGCTATCTGGCTCAACATTTGGATCACATTTAAAGACACTGGAAAGTATATGCCCTTATGTGCTTTAACAATAAATCACAAAACATCCAAAGGCAACATCTAGTAGACTGATGTTGAAAAAATTTAGTCACACCTAAATCACAATTTCAAAAAGCAAAGTAATTCCTAATCTTGACACTGTTGCTTCTAAGAAATTGCTTTAAGAACATACAGATTTTTAAGGAATTAATTTTGCTTAAAAAAAGTAAAGGGAGAATAAGAAGGAACTACAGTGATAGCTCCTAATCGTACTAGGAGGATTTCTTAAAAAGCACAAGAATGCTAAAGAATCCCGACTCTCCAAAATGATCTAAACTACAAATTTTTAGTAGTACAGCTACTATAATCAAGGTATAAAGGTATACAGAGTCCACAGTAACATACCTGTATCAACAAAACCGTTGATATAGATGTCACAATGTCAGCATAAATGTTCTCATTTGCTTCGTGTATTATTTAGGAAGACATTATGCCAGCAGAGAAACTGTTTTCCCCTAAAGGTGTTTTATCTCCACTGTGCAGTCAACACAGCCTCTAGCAAGCAAAGGTACCTTTCATCATTTGGCTTAACTCCTATAATCAGTTTTGCAGTTTTGACAACAGTTGAGCTGTTGTCTAACTTCATACTAACTAAAAAAAAACAACAACAACAAAAAAACCCACAAACATCTTGTAAATGCAGCACTGACATAATACTAACCTACTATTAATGACAAATGTCATCATAAAAATGGTAAGAGATAAAAAGATGTTCCTGAATTTGGCTTGTGATTGCTTTAAAAGATGATTCTATGACCTCATTACAACTACTCTTTGGAGTCACAACACGATTGCTAGCTCCTGATACTCCCCTGCCTCTGGGTGAGGGAACATACTAAAACAATGCATTGATAAAGAAATCATTTTAGCTAGGACATTTCAGTACACAATACCCCAAGTGAAATTCCATTATTTATTTGAAATCATGATATATTAACCTATGCATGACAAAAGCCTCATCAATATGAGAAGTTATACATGAACAGAAGAGGCTTTTAAAGACAAAGGTCAAGATATCTTTTAGTTTCATACAAATACTTCAGCTACAGTATTTTAAGAAACTGATATATTTTGAAGGGGCAGGCACACTATCAAAGCCAGTAAAAAGTATTTGTTAAAAATCAAAACGCAGACTCCTCAACGATCTATCTAACAGCTAAGCAGCAAGCTCTAAGAACAAATTCTACAAACACAACCTAGACACTTGGAATTCCTCAGAAAAGAAAAATCCAGGAAAATGATGCGTTGTAATTTGCTGCTGTTAGACTTCAGCCCTTTCTAACTTAGTTACTGAAAAAGATGACATGCAACTGATATTCAGTCTGAAATTCTTTCTAGGTCTTAGAAACCTGAGTAACATCTCTAGGTAAAGACAACTAAATCACATATTTCTCCAAAAATATGGTTAAAAGTTCTATCCATCTTTTGGAAAATAATCTAATTGTAGTACTCATCTGGAAGTGAGAAACTTATTTTCAAGCTCCTTCTCAGCACAAGTGGCTTCAAAATCTCAGCTCATTTCTGATATGGTATCCTAACCAAAAAATATTAGATTGGGGCTAGGCTGATCTTCACTGGTTTGAAAAAAATCTATTGCACAGTCAGAAATTTAAGAATCAGCCACAGAAAAACACAGTTTTACAACGGGGTGCAAAACCAGACAATATTTCCCTAATGTTCTGGGTCCCAGACCATGAATACAGCTTAATACTACTGGAGTCAGTGTTGTATTGTCTGTTTTATCTGTTCCAAGTCTGGTTTCCGGGCCAGAGTTGTATACAAATGATTCTATATAGAGCTTCCTTATTTTGATAAACTCACACAGGCCTCTGCAGAAGACAAATACCAGGCTGCTTGCATCAGCCAAGATGGCAGAATGAAATTTGGATGCATATGTACATGCATTTGGATGCAGATGTAAATCTGTGGCTTCTTTTACCAGAACTTGGGAGACCTCAAACACCCAATTTTTTGTTATTTTAAAGTTAAACCAGTAGGGAGTCCTGTATCAGACTACAATTGTCACTAAAYAATATTCTCTCATTGTCGTGTTGAATTTATTTCAAACAAATTAAAAATTGTCATCTCTGAGTGATTATTACAGACAAGACAAGCAGGTCTGTGACTGGTGATTTCCCCATGAACCTCTGAGGGGCTATGACAGACACACCGATCCAAAGCTAGATAATGACAAATTATCTTCAGATCTCCTGTCACTCCTCTTCCTTTCACTGTAGTCCTCATCTCCTGTTTTGGAGGTGTGGGGGAGGGGGGAAGTGGCAGAGGTGCTCACTTGTCAAACACCTATTACAGATGGCATCTGCTAGTTTGCTTTTTCTTCAGTACTGGAAAGTCTGAACTATTCTTGGAGAGGTAAATAAATGTTTTTGAGTGAGTTCCTTTGTTCTCAAACACATTAAGGAATGTTTGCAAGTTTCATGATTCCKTATAAAACAACTCTGGAAAGGACACACCACAAGGAGGAAAACAGGACAGTCAGCTACACAGAGAGACATGTATCCAACAACATAATATTTGCACTTAGTGTTCTCATTTTGATAGGAAATACTGGCATAAAGATTTCCTATTGGAAAGAAAGTGTAAAGCTCTTAAGTGAATAAGCAACAAAGCTTTTAAACCGAGTTATGAAGAATAATATTCAGAGATGTAAGCCTTTTCAGTTTTCATTCATTCAGTTATCCTTTAAGCTGAAGATGAAAGAGCTAGCGAGCAAAAGGAATCAGTTTCTAGTTATCTCATTATTAGTGCACAGTGAAAAGCTATGTGAAAATTGTCTATCTGTTCATTTCCAATTCTCATCTTCCCTACTTAAACTGCTGAACAATCAAATATAAAGAGTCACTGTGAGGTTTTTTTTCTCCCTGAATAAAGTATTTCAGATTTAAACATAGGATTGCATTTTGAAAGACTAAATGCTTAGTCTTCAATGTCATTCAGTAACACTGGAAGTCCAGGATGTTGATGTGAACCATCTAATAAACCAGACACTACTATCATAATGATTAAAGATTGATACTTTCTATCATATATTACACATTAAAATCTGTATTCTGTTTTCTGTCTCATTCTTTGTGAATTAGTACCAATATTTCAATACAAAGTTGAAGACTACAAAAATGCTTCTCACATGTAAGTGTTTCAGAAGCATAAGCAGTCCTCATGTATATATTAACACCCCGGGGGCTGGGAGGCATCTGAAGAAACTGTATCAAATGTAACAGAGTTCAGAAACACTACTAGTCTGGTATCTATGCAGCAAACTAGCAATTAGGAGTCCTAGATAATCTTTTAAATTAATTTACCTGAGTTAATCCTTTTAAATTAATTTACCTGTTGATCTGATGAAGTACGTTGCTGAACTGCATCATGGCTCACAGAGCCTTTTTTGACTTGTATCCTGCCAGGTGGAGGAGGAATTACACCTGAATATGAAGCTGGGTTATCAGCATCTGAAGAATACAAGGCTGTGTGTCTTGATTCTTGTTCATTCTTTGACACAACAAATCTGGGAAGAGGGAGGTCCTTTACTGTTAAAAAATAGARCAGGCCATATAGTTATGATGCTTAAAAATAAATAAATAAAACGCATTTTTACTTCCTGGTTAAAATTTAACATGTGCCACAATTAAACAGACTGCTGCTACAGTCAAACAAATATCTGTCAGTTGAAAAAAAAATACCTTTTCTACATCATATTTTATGATTCTGCTACCCAAATTCTGGTTTTAATATACGATGATTTCATCTAGCTCCATAATCAGCCCAATTGCCACTGCATTTAAACACAATCTGAATTCAGCTCATTTTTCAGTTTTATCAACAATTACTCAAGTATAATTTCTCAAAAAAAATATCTACCATTTCTAGCACATACCTAAAATTAGCYTAAGTGTCTTCACACAGAATGAATCATCAGTAAAAACAAAAGTAAAATACTGCAGTATATTCAACTTCAGTGAATGAACTGGTATTATGTTTATCTTCCACAGCAGAAACTGTAATTTAATGTTATTGCAAATAATGCGGGTATTGCTTAAACACATCTGTTTGCACCTTTCTACATAAGAAGCTAAATTAGTTGTTTTACTACARTACAACTGGAAATGCTCCAATATCAACTGTCACTTTGTAAAAAACATCAATGAACTTAGGATTTCTACAAAAAGCTAAGAGGTCCTTAGTTTTATGCACCTTGGTTCAGAGTTGTCCAATATAAAAATGAGGTTATATAAATCTCTAATGTCTCACTGCAAGATGTCTACCACTTTTCTGAATCCTGACTACAACTTTCTCACAGATCCACTGCTAATCAAAATAAACTGTAAATTCACTGTACAGCTTGCTTGTAATTGCCCCCTCCCCCAAATTAAAAGCATGGCCAAAATTTAACTTCTCGTGTTGACTTCTGTATATCTCTTAATTTTGGTATTAAGTACTGGTCAGTGGTACTATCAATATTAAAACAGACAAAACTACATACAGTTTATTATATAAAAATTGAACATTAAACTTATTTGTACTTGAAGAGTCTCATTTGAATCCGTAATACTCAGGAACTAGAGACATTTATGTACCCTGTATCAAAGAAAAACACTCTAGTAAGAACAAACTTGATTTAAGCCTCTCTCATGAGCTTAATTCAATATGCCAGATTATTTTCATCACAGAGAAGAAGCATGTGACACAGTCTAATTAAAGTTTGTGGTTACATATCAGGTGGAAATCTTGATGCCTTCTTCATTCCTAGATGCTCATTTCCACATCTGTATGGCTCCCTGTGTTGTACTAGAGAAGTCATTCATGTGACTGAACAGTGAACTAGAACTTGCCATGAAAAAGTGGGAAAGTTCATTGCATACAAATGAAAATTTTATGCTTGCAATACAGGGCATAGTACAAACCAAGAACAGGCAACTAGCACGGGGGAAATCTATGCGGTCAAGGCAACTGATTGTTCCAACATGAGGCTTTGGTATGAGATATTTAGCACTATCTCACAAAACAGGGCTCAAAAAYATTCTAGTCATTGGTTCATTTAAAAAAGACTGAGTATAGATTTTCACTGTACTGTATACATTTTTACATAGACATTAAACTGTCATTGTAACCTCTCCCCATCTCTAACTTCTCCCCATAAAAACAGAATAATTCATTTTTAACACTGCAACATTTGTTACCATTCAGAAATTCTTCAAATACACTTGTAATAGCTCTATGAATGRAATTAAGATCTTAAATTGAAACTAATCAGAAAGCTCTCTGTTCTTTTCACACCTACATCATTAGCATTTTCTTCCACATACACACAAAGAAGTATTCCATACCTAGAAAAAAATTTTAAATTGAAATAGTCTGAACTAACTAATACTTGGTCATTAGTTTAAGTTTTTAGCTTCCTAGAAAGAAATTTTTCTAGGACAGCAAAGGAGCAATAGGTTTATGGTTTGCAGCACCATAACAAAAGCCAATATTGTTAGTATACTACATTTGAGTAATCAAAAAAGCATTTAACCAAGAATCATTTGGATGATATTTGCATTGGATGGGCCAAGTACCCAAAATTTGACTGTAGCCTCTATTCAGCAATTCATATAAAGAAAATTTCCCATCTACTGAATAAAAAGATAAGGAATCAAAAGCAAGAGAAACAAGGAGAAATCTAAGATGAAAATCTTAGATGAGAAGTCTTAGATCTAAAATCTAAGGATAGAGTGAATAACATAAGAAAAATCACTGAATAAAAAACGTGTGGACTGCAGTGAGAAAAAGYAGATGTCCTAAAATACCAGCTTTAACTCTTGTTAAAGATTTTACTTTGACAAGAGAGTATAGTTTATTTTTGGTTCCTCTTCCAGATCTCTTGGAGACAAGACTGTGGGCAAAACCCAGCTGTCTAGGCTACAGAACCCCAGGGAACAAAGGAAGGTAACCCAAGTTCAGAATCATTTTATGAGTCTTCAGCATGCCATATTTCAACTGTTTAGCAGCTGCTACAACAGCAGGTGAATCACCCTAGGAGCAGCAACTTCAGCAACAGGACTGGAACCACTGCAACCAATGCAGCAGACAGCCAAAGCTAAAAACAGTTAGGGTAAAAATAAATGTTCCATTAATGATACTTGTATTTGGTAGGTTTGGAACCAGTACAGAAAATTATTCCTAGAATCCAGAAACCACGGAAGTATTCCTAGCATTGTCATGAATCAAGGAAGTTTATCCTATCACACAAGTTCCAGTGGCTCTTTGCTAATTTTACAGAGTATTTTTTGTATTTTGGAATTAATTTTGTACTTTCATTCTTTCATTCCAATTCCTTCTTTCAAATTTCTTCTGACATTACAGACCCCCCCCAATTAGAAAGCCCCCTCCCAGGCTTAAGGTGTCTTGCATTAAACTAAAACCAAGCATATAAAAATCTGAGTACAGTTATATACACAGATTTTAGTCCTTGCCTTCTCCAATGGATGTTTGATGAGCAATCCCATAACTGTTGTCATACCAAGTTTCAGTTCTATCAGATACTAAGAGCTGAAGGTCCCATTTCCAAATATTGAATTCCAGAATTTTCTACTACAACTCACGGAAACTTTAGATCTTATGACTGTCCAACAGGAAATATAGGGAAAATTCATGATCATATAGTGGCTTGGGTGCATAGAACTAGAATACTAGCAAAGCACTGGATAAAACCATGCATATTTCCAAAAAGCTAAAAAAGCCCCATGAAAGCAACATCTACCGTTTGTAGATGCACAGCTGTAAACAAACATAATTAAAAATTTACATGATAATTTCTTGCTCTTTAATAGCTTTGTCCAATAATTTAGGTCTATCATATTTTGGCTTTAAAAAAAGTCTTCTTATCAGTTCCATTTAATCTACATCCTTTAGACATAASGACTCCTAATCTTTCTTTTAATTACCAGCATCTATAGATTCTATCATAACATGTATTCCACAAACAAAATCCACCAGAGAAGTCACCCTGATGCAAAGCTGTACTCCAGAGATRATACCCCAAGCTGAGAATTGCATACTCTGTTGCAAATTACTGCAATGGCTTAAAACTGCTTACTTGATCTTTCCAAATCTCTTTTCACTCCACAGAGCAACCTGAACACAGATACACTTACAAAACAGAAACCAAGCAGGCTACTGTAGAGTCTAGAATCAAAAGCTCTTTGGGGTGTCCTGAACCCTTCTCCTACAGCCAGTTTTTATCCTGTTCCTACTTCATTATCTCCTCCATGGTCTTTCAAAAGAAGGATGACAGCTATTTTGGCTGATAACAGACCATTTACAGAAAGATCTTTTGCAAGTCTTTTTTTTTTTTTTTAATTAGAAAAATGCTAATCTTAAGACATTAATCTTTCTACTTGGAACTAAGAAGAGAGAAAATTGTAATGCCTAAGCCAAGTGTAAAACAAAGGAACGTAGTGGCTCAGGAAAAGATAACCTCTCTTTTGTTGCAATAAATTCATTAACTACAAAACTTTGGAAATGTTGCATTTGTCTTTTCCTTCAAATTAGTCCTTTTAGTACTTCTATTTATGGGATATAGCACAAAAACAAGTTGTCACATGGCAGTCTAGGAAATTAACATATTTACCCATTTGCTCCCATAACGAGCAAATGCTTATCTCAGTAAAGTAAGGCATCTTACATTCAGTGCACGGAAAGAATACACACCCTCATATTCTCCCTAAAATTATTTTCAGTCTTTAGGGTAGCAATACATATTATATTAAAGAGTCCAATAATTAACAAGTTTGCTCTATCAGAATTTTTGAGCCAACTACAGTAATTCTGCTTATTKACTCAATTATCTCCCACCCTTTCATTTACCTGTATTTAAACTTTCCACTCTTAGAGGGAGACCAGATTGGGCCACAGCAACAAGTTTCAAAGCAATGTAAAATTGACTTCTTCCAAAATAGCCAAGTCTTGTTGCACCACAAAGCTCCATAATCTGCA
>NW_028185583.1:2085656-2103967 GCF_003343005.1 Rhea americana | reverse complement strand
AAAAGTTAGCTTTATAAATAAAGTTAAAATACTAGCCCAATTTAATAAATTTAACATCAGCATGCCTTGTATGAAATGTCCACATTCTTTATGCAATTTTTCAATAACAACTTCACATGCAATCTCTAAATATTAATGACAAGGGTCAAAGAGTATGAAATTCATGATAATCTGCAAAAGTAGCAAGTCTAGAATTTAAGGCTTTCCTAATTATCCACCTTTTCTTTCACCTAGCTCTAAAGCCTAGACTTTAGAGGTTCTACAGAGATATGATGTGAGATGGAACAAAACAGACTAGCTGCTGGGATTATGTTCCCATTTTCCAACTCTTTTACAAGAAACCACCTAATAAACATCCTAGGTCTCTATGAACTGGTCAATTAGCAGCTGTAATGTCTTTGTGTCTCCAGTTACAGCTATAGAAAATGAAGGACACTTTTAAGAGTATTTAACACTGTTAGCATTTTATTGGTTATGTCAGATGTACTCCAAAAAACAAAGACAAAATTTTTTCAGTGATTTTCAGCCAAATTTGTACAGTATGTTACTGAGCAAGTTAGAGAAATGCTCCTGCCTCCAAATATCTCCCAGAAGAAATTTCAATGGAGAGGTTAGAATTTATAAAAAGTGAAAATCCTGAACAACTGCAAGCAGTACCTGGCAGCTTACTCTGACACAGGCTTGCTGTAGCCCATAACTTCCAATTTGTAAAACAAAGCTATAAAGCATTCATTCAGAGCATACACAAGTATCCATACATATGCATGCATTTCAGGACTGACTGAGAATACAGAACTTCAAGTTCTCACAGATGCTCATGTTCATTTAAGAAATGTCACTGAGAAGAGTGATGTTCACAGGGAATCAGATTATTCCCTTTTCTTTCCTAGTATTCTATATAACTGAAAAGAGAATACTTTTTATTATGAATCTTAAGAAAAATCTACTGAAATCTTCACCCTGCTTTTTCTAAGACGCAATGATTTGGGGGTGGGAAAACCGTAAAACAGGACAGAGCCACTGCGGTTAAAGTGGGGAGGGGATTAGCAGTTGCTCAGAACAGTCCTAGCTTCTCTATTATTTTGCTGTGGCAACACAATCATTCTAATTATTTTCAAACTGAATTCAGAAGTTTTTAATCATTCTAGGGGCCAGAGGCTGGATACTGCTGATCTCAATGGCCTAAGTCAGCAATAAAACACTCTTGTCAGCAACTTACTCCACTATTGTTTTTTCCTTGTGTTCTTATGTACAAAACAGCACAGCACAAAAGATGAACTTTATTTTTTAAAAAATCAAGCTGCATATTTTCAATATCTTACACATATACAATACAGCTGATGTTTAAAAGTACTTTAGACACTTCTTTGTACTGCAAAACCAAGTCAATTAAAAAACTAAAATTCTACTCAATGTGCTCTCCCTTGCTTGCAAACAGTAGCAGAGAACTGAAATTCATATATCTTCTCTATACTTTAAGTAGGTTTATACACATTTTGTCATTTCCTAAAAATCAGAGGAGATTCATCAAGAGTAAAAAGTCTGRAAGAATAAGAATGTATATGAGCTTGCCAATACTATGAGCTTTACAAGCTTTCTTTCCATATTGTTCTTCCTCATGATTTCTTCTGAGGTTTACCATGAGTACTGTGAAACACCACTTTAGGTGCTGTACACCGAATTTGACTCAAAATAAGATCAAACATTGCTTCAAAAATCCCAGTAATACAAAGTCTATTCTGAAAAGTCTTATGCATACTACTGTTGTAAACAAGGCTAAAATCTGTGTATGTAGCTTTATTCAGATTTTTACATGGTTGGTTTTATTTTGATAAACCAACCGGCTCACTTAGCCTGACTAAGAGAAGACTTAGGGGATGAGAAAACGACCTAATGGCAGCCTTCCAGAACCAAAGAGGTGGTGGTTATTGAGAAGACAGTCAGGCTCTYTACCAAGCTGTACAGTAGGGAAAAAAGAGTCATAGAATTGGTAAGGTTGAAAGGGACCTCTGGAGATCATCTAGTCCAGCCCTCAAACAAGTGGCCCATACAGGGATTGAACTCATGATCTCGGCATTATCAGCACCATGCTCTATCCAACAGAGCTAAAGAGACCATGGTTATGTATTTTAAAAGGGAAGGTTTCAACTACTTATTGGGAGAGAGAGGTTGTCACTATGAGGATGATTATGCATTGGAATAAGCTGCCCAGAGAGGCAACAGAATTTATGTCCTTGGAGGTTTTTAAAACCTATCTGATTAAAGCCCTGAGCAACCTGGACTAAATTAAGTGCTGGTCCTGTTTGGATCAGAAGGCTGCAGTATATGACCTCCCAAGGTCCCTTCCAAACTTGACGAGCCTATAACAACGTTAGCAAAGTTCTTCAACTCCTCTGATTTTGTTAAAGCAGGGGATCTGCCTGCTTCTGTTAGCATCACTTTGCAGTAACACATCTGTCTAAAGGCAGTTTAGTTACCAGTCTGGTACTGCAATTATTGCTCTTACAAAATATGTAATTTTTCTATATGAATACATACTTTGAGTTTCTACCAATCTTTCCTGGATTATAGTATCAGTTTCTACCATACAGTTGTCTTTTTCCCTACTGTGCAGCTTGCTAAAGAGCCTGACTCTGTCTTCTCAATAACCACCTCCTGTTTGGTTCTGGAAGACTGCTATTAGGTTCTCCTCAGTACTACCACAAAGTCTTGGGCTAAATGAGCCCAGTTCCCAGTCTCTCTTCAAAGGCCACGTGCTACAGCTCCTGATCATTGTGATGGCCTTCTCTTGGCACTGCTCCAGTTTATCAACAACCTTTGCACACTGGGGAGCCCAAAACTGGATGCAGTATTCCAAATATGATCTAACAAGTGCCAGGTAAAAGGGAACAAATCACTTCCCTTGATCTACTGGTGATGCTCTTTTGAACATAGCCAAAACATTAGCTTCCATCACTGACAAAGCATGCTGTCGACTCATATTATTCAGCAACTGTCAACCAAGACCACCATGCCCTTTTCTGCTGCTACCCAGTCAGTCAGCCCCTAGCCTATGCTGTTCCAGGTAGTTAGTCCCTTCCAGGTGCAAGACTTTGTACTTTTCTTTTTAGAATTTCATTAGACTCCTGTGGACCCATTCTTCCAGCCTGCCTAGGTCCCTTTGAATGGCAATCGTGTACTCAAACGTATCAGCTGCACCCACTACTTTGGGTGCCTGCAAACTTGATGAGGGTGCATTCCCACTTCTTCCAAGCCACCAAGATGACATTAAAAAGGAGGGGTCCAAAATCAGGCTCCGAGTTCAATGATCTAGACAGCTCTTTAGCAGTTTCATCTAGACTATAACATCCCAAAGGTTATTCCACAGACTGCTGTGGGACACTATGCTGAAAGTCTTGCCTGAAGTCAAGGTAGATAACATCTATTGTTCTTTCCCCCTCAACTACAGGTCTAGTCATTCCATCACAGAAGGCAATCCGATTGATAAGCATCTTTGGTAAACCCATGCTTGCTAATCTTAATCATTACTTTTTTTTTGCCCAGAAATGGCTTCTAAGTAGACTTGCTCCAGGATTTTCCAARACCAGAAAGAGACTCACCAGCCTACAGTTCCCTGAATCATCCTTCTTGCCCTTTCTAAAAATTGCTGTAACATGCCTTTCTCCAGTCACTGAGGACCAGCCCTGATCTCCACAACCAGTTAAAGATAAGAAAGAGCAGCCTCACAATGACACTAGCCAGCTCATTTAGCACCCTCAGGTACATCTGGTCCCATATACTTTTGCAGATCTCATTTTCTCAGGAGATCCATGACAATCTTCTTGCACTGCTGCTGTTTCTTCTCCTCCTTCAACCCTGTTTCCCAGCACAAAGGCCAAGCAGACCTCATCTGTGAAGATCAATGTAAAGAAGGCACTGAAAATCTTAACCTCATCTGCATTCACTGGCACTAATTTCTCTCCCCACCCCCAAAGAGATCAGTTATAACTTCCCTGTTTAGCAAAGCTAGTCTTTTGGTATGTCTTCTCATTTTCCTATTACTGTGTTTATGAAAAGCTGTGATTTCCCAGCTCTCTTGAGAGACAGTTCTGAAGAGCAGAGAAGCTCACAGTTACTGCTTTCAGGCAGGTTCCAAAAAAAAAAAAAAAAAAAAAAAAAAAGTCAACTGCACTTTCACATAGCAGTATCTAAGCCACGAAGTCCATGAGAAGTCAGCCTCAGTGCTATTAAGGCAGGAAAGACACTTTAGTAACTATGCACAATCAGACAAATTGATGGGTTCATTAATTACAGTTGAGCTTCACATGGCTCAAAAAAGGCTGCTTGAGTGCTTCCTTACTATATCCTGTAATTCCAGGACCTGATCAAAACAAGCAGGCTGTTGTGAAACCTAGTACAAGAAGGAGTGGGATGCTGACAAATACTTACTTCCAAAGGAGCCCCCAGAAGACCAGCAGGCCTAGGACTGTGCACAGCAATCAAATCCTGCTGAACAGAAGCTAGCTTCATTAAATCACTTGGTTATATCTGCATTACACTTCCGACGTTGTCCTACAGAACCTGCGTTAATTAGCTTTCCCTGCTATACTATCTCTGCAGCGTAATATCTAGAACAGAAGATAGCAGGGCATGTTTCTTAAGTTCATTAATTAAAAGGAAATAGTTCAAAAGCTCTACAACTAGTTGGACCGCAAAGACCATGCCACAAGAAAACAAGTCATAGCCTAAATTGACAGGCGACAATTCAAAGGATAAACTTCAAGGCATCAACATCTAAAATAAATTGCCCACACCCAAACCAAAGTTGAAAGTAATGACTCATAAGTGCCATAATTAAAGCACTGAAGATTCAACAACAGTCAGCTAACAGTCAAAATCAGGACAATGGCAAGAGCAATGCCTTTTTTTTTAAAAGCACTGTTTCCTGGAAGACTGATGAATATCCATGTACTTGACTACACATAAAACAGGAAAAGCTTGTAGATCCAGTGGTCTAACATTGACAGATGAATAACTGAGCAGACTCTGGAAAAACTCTTTATGACAGGAAGCAGTGATACTGGTATTTGGAACGTATGTAATCACCAGACAATAACGGCCTTGGGCAATTTCAAAGCCAGTGCAGAGTTAAAAATTGTCTTTTTCAGAGCTAATAAGTAGCTTGTTAAATACTGAATTAATAACTAAGCTATTATGGCAGATAAGTAYGATAAAAGAATGAAAAACAGATTCAAAGGAAAGAAAAATGTTGAAAAACACCACATTTAAGTATCAAGAAAAGGAAAAAGCTATGGATATAGAAAAACAACTAATCACATAGAATGCCCTTATGCTATTGAACAAGTAGCTGTCAAATCTACCCATAGTTAAATGAATTCTCTATTTCAAAAGCAGCATATAATACTATCAGAAAGACAACTGAATGGTGAGTAAAATCATTAAATGCAAAGATCTAGTGGAGCTCCTCTGTGGACTGACAGCATGTTTGAACATACCCAGACAGCCTATCTATAATCTCCTTGAAAGAGGATTTAAACGTTCAACAGGCAATAAGTTATACAGACAGAATAAAATATTGCGATTGCTTCTCTGAGATTTGTTTTATGCTTACAACCTTCATCTTCCTAGGATTAGAGAGGATAATGAATTTCTTTAAACTTGTTAAGGAATGTAGTGCTATCTTCAAGAGACAATCCTCCATAGCTATTTGCATTTCCTTAGCTGTGAACATCTTCAGGTCACACTACTGCAATTAAGTGAGTAAGAGATGACAACTCCAGAACCGCTTGTGATTGATGCAAAGAGGAGTGCAAAAACCATAGAATACGAAATCACACACTAAAGTCACCATACTGCAAAGAAGAAACAGCAGCATCAACAGTATTAGGACTTGATGCAGAGCAGACACACAGGAAGTGGTATTTTGACAATGAAACGCACCTTCTAAAATTCTTGCAGATTTCAGATGAGAGGTTCTTGAACTAAGAAGAGTTTATGAACCAAAGATCTGAAAGACCTAAGAGCCTTAAGACTCTAGATGAAGCAGAACAAATGACATTTTTTCCATTAAGTTAAACCTCTCTTGGAAAGGCTACCAAAATACCACACTCCCCTACAGATTCTTCCACAAGGTAGATCGAGCCTATGACCTGTGAGCACTTTGCATGCAAACAAACAACAGTATGCAGAGACTCCTCCAGTGGTAAAATAATAAAGGAAGCAAYATACAGGCACAAGTGCCACACACATGATAAAGATTTTTCATTCGTATGCTTGTAGGAAGTCATTAAAGCACTAATTTTTCCATAAAAGAGGAAGATAAGAGGCAAGACTGTGAGGCAACTTTTGAAGGCTGGCAGTGGGAACACATGTAGTAGGGAAGAGTGAATAAGCACACTGGAGARCCTTTTGTGTCACTGCATCTGAACTAAGATATTAACACAAGTCTGCTCTCCACTAAAAAAAGATTTATATATATACACACACATATACAAAGATACATATAAATATATACACACACACACATATTCAGGATATTAAGGGAGAAAGAAGCTGAACCRGAATTTAAAATAAAAGTTTTGATCCTGTTTATAAAAACAATCTTARTTTGAGGTGTTTTAGAAGTCCTACTGTGACTTGGCATGAATCTTTAGCTCGTATTGCTGGTGTGAGGTTTTGTCTGTTTGTTTTTTAAGTTATAAACACAAAGAAACCCTACACAGAATCATAGAAAAGCATGGAAGGGACCTCCAGAGACMATCTAGTCCAGCTTCCCTGCTCAATGCAGGATAAGCTGGAGCAGGTTCCTCAGGACCATATGCAGTCGGGTTTTAAATATTCCTAAGAATGGAAACTCTACAATCTGTCTGGGCATCCTGTTCCAGTGTTTGATTGGTAAAAAAAAWTTTAATGCTTAAACAGAATGATTATCAGGAATGATATAAAACATGCCCCAGGGTTGCAAAGATAAGTGTACCCCTCAGTTTTACAATATCTGACAAAGACTTAAATTGACTTAAACTAGATTAAATGARTATAGGTGCTGTTCAACGTTTATCACGATTTTCCATTTTTGCTATGCATATTAACAGTAACTTCTTAATGAAAAGCAAGCAATACACTCAAAAACAAGCTAAGAGCCTTCTTCAAATAAAAATGCTAAAAAATTTGGAAGACTAGTCTATAGTTTTAGGTTGTATATTAAAAATTTAACTGACTACAAATTGATTTTGATTCACAATTTAAAATGAAAAGCATATCAATAATGTTATTATTGTATCCAATATGTAGCCATTCATTAATGAGAATGCTAATGAGAATGCACAGTGGAAGTAGACTACTAAAATATCAATAGAAAAAAACCTACAGATCATCTTTGACAATTAATACTACATAAATACTTAGAGCTAACCTTTCCCATGCCATCGATCATTTCAGGTTCAACTATACATGTTTCAATCAAATGTAATTTCAGAATTCATTACACCAGAAGTAAAAGAACAGAAGTTAATTAGCTGGTCAAAGAATGACCCAACATTTTTAAGGCTCAGAGGAATGATTCTGTCCCCATACTTTGGAATTTGGTTTAGAAGGGTGTCCAACCCCTGAACAAGGAAAGGGTGCTCAGAGTGAGGTTCTTCTGGAAGGAMGCTTGGAAGGTTTGCAGTCCTGCTTTCACTCAATTTTTCAGTGCTTTTTGTCCGCTGCTTTAATATTAACAGAAACTATGATTTGTGATAGATGCACAAAATCAATACACATCTTTCAACAAATGAATGCTTTAAAACCCAACAGTACTATTTCAAAAATTTAATTAACAAAATTTTCATCTACTGTAGATAGGTAAGAGACTGCTTTAGACTAGTTATGTCAGAAAGATGGATTTAGAAATGAAGGATCTAAAATATATCTTAGTTATTTATCTTGGTACCTTCTTAAGTTGAGCTATGAAAACTAATTTTGGTACATGCAGAAGTTAGTGATTTAGAAGCCCTACTAAAAATACAAAGCCTAGCTTCAAGAATCGGAAGATTACAATGGGGAGGTGAGTGCACTATGCTAGAAACATGATCCACTTGAAGTATGTCAACCAGTAGATACCTTCCTACAGCTAACAAGAACTAATCGCAGTGAGTCTTTATCTGCTTTAGGGAATCATCCATGTTATAAGATAAGTGTTCCTGAGCACTAACTGCTGCTCACTTATCTGAACACTCCACTCAGTAAACCAGCAAATCCCTATTCACCTTTCTGCTTGCTTAGTTATCTGCAGCTTTATTCAACTGAATCAGTTTACTGTACAACCAATGAGCAACTCAGTAGCTACAAGACATGAATGTGAGCACATGGTTGGTGGAAATGCTTTGTTCAATTGGCTCTAAACTTCTTGTAAAGCTACAGCCTCAAGAAAGTCCTGTGATTTGCATTCGAAAGTGGCAGAAGTGGCACAGCTGAGGCAACTGAATAGGATGTCATCTTAATAGTACTTAAAATCCTACAAAAGGTATTTTAGCCCTCACTCAAAGAAACCCTCCTTACAATCACTAGGGAGGGATAATGGTAGGAATCTAAATTCACGTATGAMGAACAGCACAAGAACTGGAGCAATGCTGATCGAAACCTTTTATACATGACACCTTTCCACCTCTCAAACTAAAGACACRTATTTCTAGGTATTTGCAACGCAGTAATAAGAAAGGTGAACATACATGTTATTTCTCTCCTAGTGCCTGGCAGGGGCAGCCACCTCATTTTGCAGAGGACCAACACAAAGCAGATGCCTACTAAACCAACTGGGCAGGATTCCAACATTTCACTGCTGGAAAAAACAATACCATGGATAAGCCACATGAACATGTAGTAAGCTGAGATAGACTTTGCCTTCTTCAGCATATGTGAGGAAGCACAAGGAACCAACCATCCACTTAAGACAATTCTTAAGATATTCACTGTTCGTGTCAGCATAGGGTCTTTCCTGGCTTAGAAAAAAAAAGATCATCCACAACCTCTCATGTGAAGAGCAGGAAGACAAACTGATTATGTGCCCCATTTATGTAAAGATGATCATCTGACTGGAGTTAAGATACAGAAGACAGCGCAAATTCTTTAAGTAAAAAGCTGCAAGACTCATCATCAAAACCATCTGAAAACATGAAGCTAGAAAACAGGCATAAACATTAACATCCAAAAATTCTGCAAAGTATTTTAAGTACTGTAAGGATGCTATTGTGTACTCATTCTAACTTGAAAGTCGCTCTGATAGAGCTGAAGGGAAGATGTACCCATGTATCATGCTGCTAAAAATTCCCCTCCAAACAAGGCTATCTCCTTTCTCCTAGTGCTGCCACTGGGAGCGGCCATGCTCAACCATGATGAGGTCAAGCAATAAGGAGGAAACACATTTTAGCACCAACTCTCAATGCCTGAGCCAGTCTGTGCCAATTTGAGACTCCCAGGAATGATTCTGTGACACTCTGTGATCATTTGTTATGGAACAGAAAGTAGCAGCCAAAGTATCCACATAACTAATTAGAAAACATCTATCTTCTATGGGCACCAAAGAGGAATTTTACAATAATATATTTAGTATTTCAAATTATTAATCCAGTAATGAGTCAAGCAAGCTGCTTCATGAGAGGCCATATGGATGTCCTAACTATGAATATTCCTGCCCTGTAATATTAAATTGAATATTTTTCCTGCAAAATTTCTTACATGCTGAACACTGAACAGAAGGAACATGTATATTGACATTTCAACTTCTTTCAGCCATTCTATGCAATTGTAACACTCCACTGGAGACTGAAGAAAATTGATATTCTAAGCAGGTAATTGATATATCCTCCTAATTATCATTTCCTTACTTTTTGGATTTTAGTATTTTCATTAAAAGTCTTCTTTCATCACCATGGCAGAACACACATAAGACAAAATGCCTTAAAGAACGAGCACAAGCATCTGTTTGTTTTTGCTAACATACAACGTAGATTAAGGCTTTCTCTTATCCCATCCACAGTGGTCATGCTGCAGCCTAACCAAATATGACTTCTCAGATCAGACGTTGGTATTCCTGAGCACTTCCATACAACTTTATCTGAAGTTACTATCTCTGTTATTTTATGCTGCTCTCCTACTTCTATTTAGTTTCCTCTGAGTGTCAATCTGACCAGGTAGTGTCAATCAGTGACTTAGCTTTGCACCACTTTCTTTTTCCCAGTAAGAGCTACAAGTCTTAACAATATGTCTATAAGAACTTAGATTAAGTTTTGTTTAAACTTTTAAAATTGCATATTTACAYGGCTATATTTAAGAAAAACTTGGACTAGAGCTACTAGCACTGGTCTTAAATGATTTAAGACATTTCAATTCAGAAAAAAAAAATCCAAGTTGTATAAACTATTGTGGTAAGAACAGGTTTCTACCAAATTCACGACTAATTCTGAAGAAGGAGCAATTTATTATCCAATACTAAATYTTTTATAGTTCAGTCTTGGTTACTTTTTTTTTTTTTTTTTTGGAATTACTGAAGTTGAAAAGGTTGTTACTTGAAACTGGTCTACTAATTGTTCTGTTAATGTAATTCAGGAGCACTTTAGACTTCGGAAGTTAATCCTTCCAGAAATTAAGATCTTTTCCAAGTCCTTTTACTTAACAAAATGCAAAAATGCAATCCCTATACAGAGACAGATAAGTTTAAGTTTTAATAGCTTTTTTGTATAGCTAGTGGCAGGGAATAGTCTACAGTGTCTATAGAAGCCAGCCACAGTTAGAAAACATGTAAGCCACAAATGCAAATAATGGACTGAGTTATTACTCAACTGAAAGAAAAACACTGCTCTTTAATAATATTCCTATGATCTAAAGAAATGGTAAAGCAAAAAGAACAAATGGGAAATATATCCTCCTAACTGTCATCACTACTAAAATTCTAGTCAAAAGAAAATCTGATAGTCAATACAGCAGCTATATGGAGCTATGAGATAGCTCCATACTCACTTATGAGAAGAAAATTTTCAGAAAAAAATAATAAATTTGATTCTACAAGGCAAGAGGAGCACTGTTAGAACACATACGCACACATATTTTTCCATACTCACAACTTCAAATTCACCTAAGCAAAGAGTAAAAGAACTCTTTAAAGTCTAGGATTTCTACAAGAAAGGCCTAACTTAAATAATATATATTTTATAATATTTTATAATATATATTAAATAACATATATGCAAATTTCTACAGATTTATGAYCTTTTTGATAGGTATGAAATCTGTCTGTAAGGACTAATGCTTCGAAAACTAGTAAGTATAACTGGAGTTAAGTATGGCAGCAAAATCCTGCAATTCCACAGCATCTGCAGGAATTTTTACTGATGATTACACAAAGATGAAGATATGTTTGCAATTTTTCATAGATGGCTAGAGAAGTGCTCAAAACAACTAATAAAAAATGATTTCCCTTTTTTATAGGGAAAAAAATCAAGTTTACAATACATAATCCTGTACAACTAACTTGATTATATGGYAGCTGCATCTAATGCAAAGAACTCTGGCATTTCTGAAAAGATTTTACAATTCTATCCAGCCATGTTATAATGGGTATTAATCCTCTGATGGTACATAAAAAAAAAAAAAAAAGTTTTCAAACAAGTTCAGACACGATACTAGAAAATAGTTGTACTCTGTGTTGGCACCAGCAATTATGAAGGGATTACTAACCATATAAAACACTGTACGGTAGGAATTCTGGGTCAATTTCAAAGGCACAAAAACAATTATATTGAGAAATCAGCTAAACGCAAATACAAGTCTAATAGGCCTTATCTTGAATACTAAAGTTTTGCCATTAACTTCTCACCTTTGCTTTAAAAAAAAAAAAAAGTGATTATTCTCTGACTAAATGCTGTTGAGAAACAACACTACTCAAACTAATTAAAATACTAAATGTAATTATACATTTCCATACTGGAAGAATACCTTAATAATAAACTGTTATGAATATTCCTCAGAAGAAATCTAAATTAATTTTGTTTTTAAATGGCATGCAGAAAAGCTGTAAGCTTTAAAATAAAAAATATATACTCCAAACATAGGAGAGTTTTTGGTCCAAACTAGGATTTGATACACAATGAAGTGATCTTAAAAAAAAAAGGGGGGGGGGCAGATATAAATAAAGGTCATCATTAGGAAAGGAAATCTTTTTACATAGCTTCCTCTGGAGAGCGGAGGAAAGGAAGGGTTTTAAATATTTTAAAAAGCTATACATTTTTAAAAATAGTCTAGATCCAAATAGTTGAAAGGAAAGCATGGAACTTGTAGTGCAAAAGCAATTCCAACTTCTTCCTCCAACAGCTCTAAAAAGATATTAATCAGAACTAGGTTGACTTTTCTGCATGTCCCCACCACACAGGTAATCTTAAGCATGCTTCTCAGCTCAGCTTCTATTTGCAGTTGGCATTTAGTGAATTCTAGTGATTTGATAAGCAGGTAGTCTTTCTGTAGGAAAAACTGAAACATTAACTGCATCAATAAAATGAAGAAATGTTTATTTTCTTAGCCCCTTTTCTCTGTATATCCAGTCTCTMAAAAAAGAAATCAACATTTTAAATTGAGAACCTATTATTTTGTTTTGCCATGTTCTCCTTATGGTTTATAATTCAAGTATCTATTGAATTCAGATTAAGTGTAATCTATCACAGCTACCACCAGCAAAAAGACAAAACAATGATTGTTTAAAAAAAATCTGATAACTAAGAGAAATCACAAGCAACATTCTTTTACATTCAATGAGTAATACAGATATTTGGAAGGCTATCACTTAAACTACAGCACTGAAAAGCATTACACAAAGAATGCTACAGGCTGAGAGATGAGCTCTGGCAGCTCAGGAAGTTACCATTCCCTGTTCTCTGCTCCCTATGTCTGCCAAAACTGTCAACCCAAGAACAACAGAAGGGAACACAAGCTTGAATCTTGGCCATTTTTCTGCACAGTCCAGAAATCATAGCTGATGAATGAAGATTTACAGTATGAGTCTGGACTATACAACGAACAACCTGCATCGCATATGTACACTTAAAAAAAAAAAATTCTTGCAGTGAAGGCAGCAACTTCTCACAGAAGGTTGAAGTAGGCAACTAGTATCAGTAATTTCTTATATCCATGACAAGAACAATCTAAACTGATCTGAGCATAAAGACCTTTGGAAACAAAAAAAAAAAAAGACTTGCATCTTGCTACCAAAATAAAGACTAAAATAGCTTTTACATTACATTTTTAGTGGGTGAATGCAAGCGTATTTGTAACTGGAGAAATCTGGCATAATTGTACAATTCATGTGTCATGTCAGACACTTTCTAATACTCAATGAGAAGTCAGGTTAACTGGTGCACAATGCTATCACCAAAGATGACAATTCCTTAGCTTTAGAGCAAGTATATGCAAATACTTACTTATTTATTGTTTTACAGTAATATTATATTGTAAAGCAAGATGCTTTGACACATTAATTTCAGATGAGTATCATACGCACAATTGATTTTATCCTTCTCTTGTGAAGACTCCCAGATTCATAAAGAAAGCAATGCAAGTTCATAAAATTTTCTGTGATTAAATCACATTAAAGTCTGATGCAAATATTTTCATTTCAGAACATTATACTTGAAAATGGGACAACTATTATTACTAATCACAAGCATAAATAATGAATTTCACAATACTTTTTWTGGCTAACTGTAGCTTTTACAGTTTCAGAATAGATTTCAGCATCAGAATAGAGGCATTAAACTGACTTTAAGAACATGCTTACAGCAGTATTTTACTTCATATCAGAAATGTGCTTTTGAAGCAAGTCTGCTCTGGTTCATATCACGGAACTATCTCAGAGCACAAAAATAGATTTCTTTTGTATGAAGCTAAACTAGAAGATGCACTTCAGGAGTGCACTCTAAAGAATTCATTCTACTACCCAGTCTACAGGACTAGGCTAGAACTAGTTCAAAGAAAATTTTCTGAAATGCATACAGAGTACAAATGTGAGGTCCTCAGCATCACACCTATTGTGTTGTATTACTGGCTAACAGAAACTACAGATTTTAGCTCACTAGTGCTTTATGTATTACTTTATCAACAGTTCTGGATTCCTAGCCTTTTTTTTAGCTCAATGCTCTTTTATTCAGAAATGTATATGTAATCATTTTATTAACAGTAATTGAAACTAGCTTTACAGATACTTTAGATCACAGTCTTATTTTTCTAAAACAAAAGGAAATTAGGCACCAGTTCTCACTAGGAAATCTTCCCTTTCACCATTCCATATTGGGTTGCAACAAAAAAGAAGAAAGTTGATGCATGAACAGTTGTCAATTCACTCAAGTTACAAATAGAGAAAGGAAATTCACACAATCCTTCTACAGTATACAATGAGTCTCCACATATTTTTGGCAGCCAAAATTCTTCTGGTTTAACTTTAAATTGAGAAAATGGAAATCTAATATTTGCAGTTTCAATAATATCCATGTAAGCATAAGCATGTACAGAGCATCTTAGTGTCTGTGGTTAGGCTAAAAAAAGTATCACAAAGTCAGTATATTCAATCCCTTAATTTTGCACAGAAGAAACTGGTATCCTCTCCAGAGAACAATTACTGCTGTCYTGGATCTCTATAATGTCTGGAAGAGGATTACTCCTGTACTAACATGTTCCTAGACCAACCAGATTTTTTTTTTCTTCTGACAGATAACAATGCAAAATGATGGCACTTCTACCTCAGCCACATAGAACAGGGCTGCTGCAATCCCATCATGTCCCCACCATTCCTGCTTCCCAGACCTGCCTCCCTCCTCTTGTGCCAACACTAATGCACATGCAACTGAGCCATGAGCTCGGAGAGCCAAGCCAGCTGAAAAATAACTTGACAAAAAAATYCCTAACTTTTAGCTGCACAAGCCCCCTGAACCATCTCACTGTCTGTTCAAATGCATGCCAGTGCTAGTGCAAGAGAAGCTATGAAAACACGGCAGCTCCAACTTCGAGTGGTTTAAGCTATACAAAATCCATGCTAGGTCACAACTGATAGATCTAACTGCTAATAAAGAGGATAGGTCTCCTCTTCTGCAGCATCAGTGAGCAGTTTTCTTGCCTCCTTGTTTATGACAGCACTGATACGCATTCAAAACCACAATTATCTGATACAGAGTTAAAAAAAAGAACAACAAAAAAAAGAGACTATGATTCACTTTGTCTGTGTAGCCCCTGGAACCAGCGCACACCAGTATCAGACAGTACTGGTGCTTCTGCAAGGGAAAGCAGCAGCAGGACCACATGGCTGGGGGAAGATTGAACTGCCTCCTTCTGTAATAGCTCACCATTAATTGGTTTAGCTGCAACATGAAACTGCACCCTGAGAGCAATTAAAAAATTCACAGCTGTTGTGAAGCAGCTGGACTTGTTAYCCCAACATACATACTTTCATTCATTATTCTATGCAAATCTTTTACCTCAATGCTGATTTCAAGAATGTGCACAAATAGGCAGAAACATGGGTTAATGAAAGGCTGGCATCCTTATATGTGGAGTTAAGGTTGTAACAGTTTGTGGCATTATTGCTGTGGCAATAAAGGCATCCTTTTGTGGATGTATACTATGTGGCTATTTAGCTTTTCATTTACAGGTTTTTACTGCTTTGTCCACATAGGATTTGTGTACAGCAATGTTTCAGTYTGTATGTTCATTTATTCATACTTAATGTTGATAGTGTTCCTTAGAGGAAGAAATGAGAACGATTAAGAAAATTAGCCACATGTACTAAATTTTCTCTCGCAGGACGGATATCTCGCACAAACATAACTACTTGCAGAAAAGGCTGTAGACATATCCAGTCCCAAAACAACAGGTTTGCAAACCAAACAATTTATGTGCCCAGAAGTGCAATCAAGTCATGCATTTTCAGTAGCATCAATTCTGAATTATTCAAAGGTATCTACAGACCTGTGTTGCTGATGAGAAAAGCTTACAGATAGCTCCTCAAAACTACACAGTCCTTGGGAGTTTGAATAGCAGCAGTTTTGCACCAAGTTAATCTAAACATCTACAAAAGTACTCAGCATTCACAGGACTAGTAGTACACTTGTATTTCAGGAAAATRTAAGAATTAGGTAATGGAATCAAGTTCCTTTCTCTTATAAAGACAAGGAACTCCAGAGGAGCAGATAAGAGAACACAAGAAGGGTAGTTATGGTGGAAGAAAAAGGAAGAACTGGGCAACTGGTCCTCTCCCTCACAAATATCAGGTACTTCACAGGTGACCAATATTGATTGCACACGGCATTGGGTCAGACTGCTAAGGGCATCTTGACTTTCTTTGTATTATTTACAGTCTCATTCCTCATGCAATCTAACATCTTGTTTGCTGCTTTAACTGCAAGGTTTTCCTTGAGATCACTACAGTGATTAGCCAGGTCTGCTTCTTAAGTTAACAATTTAGAACCCATGAAATGATGTCTCAGTACTTTTTCTTTCCTTCAGATTTGCTCTACTTTGCAAGAAAATATTTTACCTTCTCTGTAACTGATAGGAATACAGTCTGTGGCCACTTGTATCCAAAACATCAAGTCTTTTTACTCTTGCACTAAACTGCTGCGTAGAATAAAATCTCTAGCACTAGCCTATTTTACCTACACAGTGATCCCCAAAGGTTTAATGAAAAAGACACACACCAAACAGAAACACTCACTTTCCAAGATGAGTCTTCTGAAATGGACTGGCCATACACAAAAAGAAACAGTGGGCAGCCTTGAGGAACTTCATTCATAATACTGAACAAGAATACTCTCTTAACATTAAGCACAGTCTAGCAAGTCATCACATAAAAGATTAGCTTTACTAGTAACAATTTCTTTTAGCCTTTCTTTAAGAAAGGAAAAACAYCAATCACTGACAACTGTCATCCTCTTCTACTGAGCTGGAATACATGACTCAGGACATCTTAAACTCCTTTAATCCATTTGTTTTTATGGGCCCAGAAGACATTATCAACAACCATTGTTAAGCCTAAGTATTCTCCTGAAGTCTGGTAAACTGCAGAAAGCTGAAATACGTGTACTGTAGTTCTAGTTAATGCTTTATTAAAACGGCGGCTTATCTAGGAAGAACATAAAACTGCATAACGTACAGAACAGCTTTTCAGATGCAGTTTTACCTAAAGCGTTTTTCAGAAGAATTCAAAACACGACGTAAACTTTAAGGCATGAAAACTGACAGGGGGAACTGCAAAAGCAGCAATTATTACAAATAGCTGTTGATTAAGTATGGCTCCTCGTAATTTCCTTAAATAATTACACGAGACACATCAGAGTAGACTTTCTTTTTTCTGCATTGGTAATTCTGTAAGACAATTACAGCTTCTGTGTGTTATCTGGCCAAGAAAAGTAGTGCTAAAACTCTTCATATACATATTGCAAGTATGGGCCTAACTCAATCTTAATAAGGCATTTTTCATTGTTAGAAAATGTTTTGATGACCACAGGTAAGTTAATACCAGCTGAGAACAGATGCCCAAAAAGGACCGCATGACATAAGCAAATTGGATCAGCTTCAACTGTACTCAAAAATACAAACCCCGGTTTTCTTCTGTACTTCATCAACAAATCGTAGTTCAAATCTTCCTCACATCCCAAAAGCACTTTAGAGGTCTTCTGCTTCGGACGGCCTTTACCAACATGGAACAAACAAGACACTTTCCTACCAGTTGCTGCACATGGCCACTGCAGTTTATCAGCAGACCTTTCCCATGCTCGCAGCTGGACGCCCCACAAATATTTAAGCTCTGCAGAGCCCCCCGYGAATCCCCCTTCCCTCTCTGCCCGAAAGGCTCAGCCCTGCCCTCCGGCTTGGGCTCAGCTGGCCGGCCGCAGGCTCGCTTTGRCCGGACAAAAGCCCCCCACTCGCCCAGCGGGCCGGGTCTGGCCTCCCCGCCCTGGCTCGCTCTCTCCAGCGGGACGACCCCCACCAACAGGCTCCCAGCCGGGGAAGGAGGCGGCCAGGGCCGAGCCGAGCGCACGGCCGGGCGGCAGCCCCGCGGGCTGTAACGGCGAGGCGGTGCCCAGGAAGGGCCGCGGCAGCTACCTGCATGACCACGTCGTTGGGCAGCTGCGCGGCGCGGAAGAGCTCCAGGACCCGCCCGTTCGACGCCACCTTCTTGGTGCTCTCGGTGTCGCAGTAGGAGAAGAGCTCGCAGTAGTAGCGCTGCTCCGCCTCGCTCAGCGTCAGGCCCTCCATCTTACACCCCGGCACCGCGCAGCGCTGCCGCCGCCGCCGCC
>NW_028185583.1:2057121-2085076 GCF_003343005.1 Rhea americana | reverse complement strand
GTCGCGCCCTGCGGCGCCGCTGCGGCATCAGGGCAGTGCCCGGCCGCGCGCGTGTGGGGCCCGCTCGCCGCTCCGGCCGGGCCCGCGTCCCGCCCGTGGGCCGCTGGGGCACCGACSGCTGCTGGGGGAGGCCGCTGGGGGAGGCCCCTGAGGGAGGCCCTGCAGGAGGCCCTGCGGCAGCGCGTGTGCTGCCTTGCTTGCAAGCTGTGACTGTCCCCRCTTGCGGGCCGGTCTGGGGAGCCAGCAAGAGCCAGCCGTCTGCCGCAGGAGAACGGGGCAGCGGGGGCAGGGCTGAAGGGCTCCTGCAGCCTGCCTTCCCCCTGGCCCRGAGCGCGTGGGGAACACAGGCCTCCCTCGTGCAGGTTTTTCTGGAACTGCGTTACCTGCTCTAGCAGGTTTGCCTGGCTGTACGGCTGTGTCCTCAGCCTGCTTTCTCTCTTCATGCAGTGTCGCTACATAACAGAACAAGAAGGTGCCTTGATGCAGCTCCGTACATCAGCCCAGCAAGAATAAACAAGAGCTCACTTACCTCTTCAGCCAGAGTTGCCGTTCTGGTTGTCTCTGTTACATTTTTCCTGAACATGGTGGGTAAATCTATGTGCTCATCACAGTACAACTGCAGAGTCTTTTCAAGGTAACTCAGCTTCTAAAGGGAGTCTGCCATTCCTGGCAGTAAATTAACATATGCAGAATGCCATGGTCTTCTGGTAGATCCTCAGTGGTACCTCGTCAGATTTAAATCCTCCTGAGATGGCTGTCCATTGTTCAGAGGCCTCCTCACTCATTTTATTTATCTTTCCTTTTTTCATTCCATACTCTTTCCCAGCTCTTCCATTTCTTCTCTTTCTAAATGGCTGCTGCTGCCCTTGCTGCACTTGGCTTAAGCATCTCATCCTTTCAGCTCATCAGCTGTGATTTCTGAAGTTTGATTCCAGCATGTCTTCTATTTGAACTAAAAGAACAGTATGATAATTTAACAAGGTGATGCTATTTTTTTTCTGTAATTAGATGGTTATGTTCTGAACTTAAATCAGAGATTAATCTTCCTTTCTTGATACRCGCAATATATCCTCCTGCTGCTGACTAAATTTTCTAGAAACCAAATTACTTCGTAGTTAACAGAAAAAYAGGTCTTCCCAGAAATGTTCCCATTATTGAGTCTTTTGCAAYCCCAGATGATATTAATGATGAAACCATACAGATTCTTCATGTTTTTCAGTTAGTTAAAATTCTTCTATATAGGTTATATTGAAGAAATTATAGTTTTTGATATATCATGTTATAATTTTATAAGCTGCGATAGGAACAAATTAGCGTTGGAGGTCAGTTAATTGGAGCCATTGTCACATATCTCCATAAATAAAATGAATATAACCTTCCTCTAGGAATAAATTGTGTACTACAATACTATCTGTTAGAGTCATTTGTAAGAGAGAGGTTAAAAGTACTTATTAGCACATGATTTGGTTTCAAGAGCCTTTGTTTCTTAGAAGTTCAGTGATTGTTGCCTTGGGCACTACTATGTGAAAGATAAATATATATCTGTAGTCA
Organism: Rhea americana; assembly: GCF_003343005.1. Lineage (NCBI taxonomy): Eukaryota > Metazoa > Chordata > Aves > Rheiformes > Rheidae > Rhea > Rhea americana. The sequence continues at coordinate 2,083,525 of NW_028185583.1, read as the reverse complement.
TAAACTTATTTAGAAATCAGTTTTAGGACACACAAGTAGTGGTACTTGTCAAAATAATTTCATTTTATGAGTTTTTTGTCAAAGTATGATGTCATTGTTTACTGGAGAGTAGAATGCTTTGGGTGAGTATTCAGGGCTTTTCACTGTGTATATCAACACGCTGAAAACCATTTAGGTAGCTTTTTTGGAAAACAGGTTGTTCTGTTCCATTTCCAACTCCCGTATTGTAAACTTACCTCCTTGCATTGTGCTAATTCAGAGACTTAGCCTAAAGAATAAGAATGAAATGAAGCACAGCAAATCAACTTCTAATTCCTAAGGGCTACTACATGTGTGGAAAGCGTGTTTGCCTTCAGGAGTCCCATTTACAGTGTTTCTGAGTTTGGCTATGGGATCTCCTTTCACTGAGGCAGGCCCTTTGCAAGTCTCCAGAGCGAGGCAGATTATGATGTTCCCTGTTACCTGTTTCCATCAGGTCAGACTCTTAAGTCTACTGAAATGAAAAAATTCAGTGGATTTTTCAATGAGAATTTGTGTCCTGTTTTTTATTTGTTCTGTTTGCTCTTCCTTTTCACAAAAAGACAGAACTATCCTAAGTATGCTTCAGGTCCTCCTTCCCTGTTATTAAAATTCAGCTCTTCTCTTGTTAGCTCTCTGTAGGACCTCCTGGCATCACTTCAGTAGTTTCTTCTTGTCTCCATTGCGTCCTATAGGAACTGAGGAAAACAGAATCACTACATATTTGTAGGTTACATTAACTCCTTCATATTTGCAATTTTCAGTGCAAATGACCTAAACAATGAAACCTCCTTTTTTTTTCTAGTTTTACTGGTGTTGGGAAGATCTGTATCAGACCATTCCCCAGAGTTCATATTAGATATGCAGAGAGGAGGTTTATGGCAAAATACCCTCCCAAATATATTTTAAAGAATATTTTCATTTTTGGTATAGTACTACATGAAAAAGTTGATTTAACTGCCTTAGATTATGATTTAAACAAAACAGGAGAACATTCTTGGGTTTTTAAGGTACCACCATACTTTTTATACTCTTTGTAATGCACCTTCTTAGAATTCAGGGTTATGAATTAAGAATTAAACTATTCTGTAGCTGATGTCTGATTTATTGTATTTTCTGTGAAGCAACTATTAGATGACATGTTAATATTAAAGCAGTCATTCTTTTACAGGATCAGAATGAAAATAATCATTATTGGAGGGCCAAGACTAAGGACCCAGATGGAAGGAAGTGCAAAATTATTTTGCTGCTCATAACAATTTTTAGAATCAGAACCAAAGTAAACACCAATAAAATATTACTTTTTAGAAAAGGAATACTTTATAAGTTAGTATGCAACCAGAAACATGCATGTCAGTTGCTACTAGGAAAAAAATTACAAAACCAAAAAACCCATACATTGTCATGTTTTATTCATTTAAGGGAATTGTCAGGTTTCAGTATCTTTTATTAGCTGTGAAATAGAAGCTAGTTGTTATGCATACTAAGAGTATTTTTTTAAAAAAAAAAATTCAATCACATGAATACACAGACTCTTGTCTTTATTGGATGTAATATCCAATTGAATGCAGAATCTCCCTGCTTCTGATGGGCCTCTGAATCTCTGATTCTTGTTAGAGATTCTTATGTACTGCCATTATTTGCAGCAAAATAAGTCATATGTTCAGATAACTTTTTATTTGAACATATTTAAATAATTTTAAATCTTTTACAGTAGGTGTTTGGGCACCTTTTCCATCTTGTACCTCTTTCCCCAAGTTCAGAAGAATGGCCCAAAGGTTATTTGTCACTGCTTTTCTAAATTCTTTTGCATAAGTAATGCTGTGGAGCAGGTTTTACAAACTCGTACTCCTTTACCTGCAACTCCTCAGGAGTTACAGGAACTATTACAGGATCTATACTGATCCTTTAGTGGAAAGACAAGTAGATTAATGCTTCAGAGCTGCTTTTTTTGTTACGACTTGATCTTTTCAAAAAGATACCTTTGGAGATTGCATACTTGATTCCTAGACTGAAGAATATTGTGACCATGTTGTTAACATTTCTAAATCAAAGAAGTCCTTGTTCTGGTCTTCTAAATGCCTCCTTATTTCCTATCGTCTGAAAAATCATCATTTTTAATGTAAATGTAGTCTTTTTATAGACTTTAAAGATATTTGTGTCTACAAATTGTAAATTTCTGCATGTGTGTTCTATGTGTTATGCTTTGTGACCGCTTTTCATCCTTGATATTTACATTCTTGTGATTTTGGTAAACTACCAAAACAGCAGGTTTTGGTCAAGTTATACCTGCTGGTGATTTTTTTTATCTTCTATGGTATAGCATCCATATTTCAAAAAATCTACCTTACCTATCCTGCTGAGATTGTTTCTGCATCAAAGGAATGTCCCATATTTAGTCTATTTTCAATGGTGGGTGAAAAAATTCCACACAGAGCTAYGTTGCAGACAATAACAACAGGGAGAGTATCATTTTTTTCTTTAATGCAGAGAGCCCCTTGGTATTCAGCAGGTAAACAGTGGATCTAAAGGAACAGAGTTACCAGAATGTGGTCATTCTAATCCCTTCTGCCTCTCTGTGCAGGCACATCTTATATGGTAATATAACTTCTTTCTCAATAGCCTCTCTAGCATGATATATCACTGTTAACCTATGTATGGGATCCTGGCTGGAGATATTTATTATCTGTGGTGTATTAAAAAACAAATGTGTAAATTGCCACGATGGAGAACGAATCATACCTTTCCCATGTCATCCACCATTGCACCTGCTCAATTTTCTGTTAAGCTTTTAATTCGTATATATCTATCATGGTCTTTGTAAAAGCTGCACATATTTCAGAACTTGACTCCTTTTTTCTTTAATCCAAATATATCAATTGATTGAGAGAAGCAAGCAGTTAAATGAAAGCCTATAAAATAAAAACTTTTTATTTAAAAAAATCCAAGTGAAAGATACTGGAAAAGAGAAATCTTTTTTCCTTTATGATTTTGGTGGATTTCTATGTGAGAGTTCRTATCTGCACCTCAAAAGGTGGGGGGCACCTGCCCTTGCCCTAGCACAACTCTGTTCAATAAGTTCTAGGGAGGAATTCCTTCAGAGGATGAATGGAGAGTTACTTTTTGTATTTATCCCAGGACCTCAAAAGCCTGAGCAGCTAGTCAAATCCCACTTCTCTTTAGATTTTACAACTCTTATTGTTTCTTCTGAAAGGATGCTTGCTGATAATTTTAAATTAGTCTCTTATTATAGAAGTTAAAACTCCTTTTAGAGCCTGCTAACATTTAATTATAAATGCATCTGGTTCTGCTGTCGTATTTATTTACAGGTTATTCACAACAGAGTCTACATCCTGTTTTATAAATATATCCTTTATTTATAATTTAGTAGTGTTGGGAGAGGTCAGATAGTTTAACTTCTCTTTGTGCTTTTTGGCATTATCTAGCATACATACTTATTTATAAAATCCTTTATATATTGATAACAACTGCCTCGAAGTATGATAACATTATATTTAAATAACTTCTTGTTAATGCATGTATTTATTTTTGTATATTTGTTCCTAAAGTTTACATTACTGAAGCACGAGCTAGTCTAAACGTATTCTTATACTCCCTYCAGTGCCTTTATAATTTACTTAGTTCCCGTCTCGCTGGATTCATAAGCAGTTCTCATTGTTCTCATACTTTTCACTCTTTCCTCTTTCCCCTTGAATGTGGAAGTGCGCTCTAACTTGCTGATGGAAAAGGATGTTATTCCTTCCCAACTGAATAAAGATCTCCATCTGCGAGGGTTGTTAATGGCTACTTCAGGAAACTTCTGGCACAGTACTGAATTTGTCAGAAATTGGTTACTGGGTGGGAAGAAGTGCTGAAATCCAAATTGCAGATCTCTATTTATAGTTTCCCATATATACCCTTCCTTTTTCTGCTCTCTGCTTTTAGCCATATAAATGTAATTTTTCTTTCAATTTCAATTATATTTCCATTTCCATCCTACTATTTTTTCCATGTTTTTACTTAAAACCATTTACCCAGGGATTTTAATTCCACCTTTTCTTCTTTTCTTTTACATCTTTCTCCCAATATCCATATTCCTGGGATTTGTACTCCCAACTCCTTTTCCTTGAGCTTTGGTATCTTTTCTGAATTCACTAGGTTGTTATTTTATAGTGTGATTCTGTCTCTTGCTCAGAATTTGACTCAACCTGTATTTTTAACTGTTTTCTATTAATGTCAGTTTCCCAAGGACCTTAATGTGTTCCTTTTTCTCCTCGATGATGTGGGCTGCTCTTGATGTGATAAGATAAATAAAATGTAAAACTCTCTCTGGCTTATATTTGTTTAAGATGGCAATAATCTAGTCTATTTCTTTAAGCCTTCTAGATCCTTCTACAGCCCAGCCTTCTTTCAAATCTGCTTCTTTTGTTAAAAGTAATGCTATTTTAATGGCATTTCTCTGATGTTTGAATCAGGGATAGCRGGGAGATTAAGAATGCTATATGCTCAACCTATGATAAAGGAACCTAATATATAAGGCTTATGTATGTACATAGCTTTGCTTTAATATATTTTAGAGAATCTCACTTCTTCACACTTTCTTGTATTTGTTATTTTTTCTATCTATAATATTTGTTATTTCCTTCTTTCTACTGAATATCTTGACTTATTTTGAAGATTTATTTCTAACTACATCTCTTTAGTCACACCTATTGTCGGGGACCAGCAAAGCCTGGCAGCTCCCTATGAGGATGGGAGCAAGGAGCCGAGCACGGTGACAAGACAGGTAGAGGCAATGACCATGGCAGCAAGAGTCCCTTTGCCCCGGAGTAAGGAGCAGGGCAGGCCTGGGGGTGGTAGCTGGGTTCAACCAACAATCCAGATCATCAGAGACCTCCAGGGGTATGGGTCTGYGCCGAGGCTGGGCTGGGTGGTCGCCTGCGGGTTAAGGTCAGGCCTGGATCAGCAGCCCACGGCCATCCCCAAGCAGGGCTGCTACACCGCAGGYGCTGAGCTCAAGCTGGGCCGTGCACAAGGGCCCCAGCTGGAAGCAACTCCTGGGAGAGGGAGCTGGGTCTGGCTGCAGCCTCCCCACTGCTGCCAGGGAGCCTGTGGCCCTGGTGGGAAGGGGCTGTCCTCAGCTGTGCCAACACAGAGCTGGCCCTGGGCCCCAGCAGCCAAATCCCTAGGAGGAGGGAGGATGCAACCGGGGCCCTGGCACCTTTAAGTCACTGACCTCACCTCCATGTCCCCAGCTTACCTGTATTGTTGTAAAAATTAGAATAATGCCATCACAATAAGTAGTATAACTTTGCATTTACATTAGTCTACTTGGAAGCAGAATTTGGTTTTAAAAGATGGTAGTATCTTCACTGTACCACGATTCCTATGCAAAGAAAAATGATTTTTTGAGTTTGACAATAACATATATACTACAAACATAGAATTGAAACTTTTTCTGTTGCATTAAATGACTCAAAAAGTCAGAAAGATGCATTTTTTTTGTTAGTGTATAAATAATTCCTGAAACAAAGCTCTTACCATCAGAACTTCATACTAAATTTGACTGTTAGCAAATACTAATGACAATCCTATAATGTAAAATCAATATTATTTGAACTGGAACTATTGCTTGATCAGAACAGAAATATACTTAATTAATATACATTCAAATGTCCTAAAGAAATTACATWATTTTTGAAACATTATAGTCTGTTCCAGGCATTTTAAAGGGACTACACTTGGTAGAATGGGTGCTAAGTCTACAGAGCTAAGGCTCTCTGCATTTAAGTAGAATTATTACCAAATACTTCATTTCTTTTTATGCCTTCTACAAAAAGGTTCTGATCTTAGAGTTTCTAATCATAAAGTGGGCACTGGCAGTATGGAATGAATGTATATGCATAAATCCAGAAAGACAATTGTATCTCTTGTTATCTATACATTTTTGCATACAAATGTCAACTTGTGTGTCTGTATGCTCTTCTCACCAAAGTCCTTTGACAGGATTTGTGTCTGTGACAAGGGAGAGAAGAGAATACCCCAAGTGCATGAAGTGTATTTCTCTCTTTTACTGGAGGGTAAAATAGGTGGTGAAGAAATGATGCAGCTCCTTGCATCATTTTTCTTCCCAAATGTCCCTTCTTTCAGGYTAAGAGCAGTTTGGCTCTTTCACAGAGAAAACAATTTCATTAGGAAGGGATTACAATGTATAGTTACCTCTCTGATTGGAAGATTATGAGTTTTCTGAATTGGTATCTGTTCTGTACTCCACAATAGATCAAACAACTGTTGTGATAAAAAGGCAATACTGATTCTTTACAGGAATCCAAACACTGCTCTTACCTTGCTAAGATGACAGTCTAGGTCTTTCAGTTTGAAGAGATGCTTGAAAGCAGCAGGCTATACCATTCTCTCCTTTCCCTCACAGCACAGAGAGATGTACTAGTATGTTTCTTCATGGCTGGCTTTGGAAAATGTCTTGAGTAGCACTTGTTTTTGTAAGTGTCTTACAAATGGCTGAGAAATTGAGAAAGGAAAAGCCTAGCATGATCACTACAATTATTTTGTGGTAGATCTTGTATAGATAGAAGAAATAGTAAACCAGGGCCTGCTGGGAGCATACAGTGATCTCATGCTTGCTTTCACAGATCTTCAGTAACCATTCTTAGCTGAGTAAGAGCAGAAACTTCTTGTACTGTTTCCCAGTTCATTCCAAGGAGGATTCTTATAACCCTGGCAAAAAGCCTAGGACCAGGGTAGCCAAAGAGTAGGCCAAATATACTTCATAACTCAGACCTTTGGCTTGTTTATATTTGATCAGCATACTCCAGCCATTCAAATGATTGAAGACTTGGAAAAAAACAATTGAGAAGAAGGAACCTAAAAAATAGTTTACTGAGATTTTATGGACAGGATATTTATTTGTATACCTTGAGCTTATTAATTTGAAAGGGAGATTTTAAATGAAGAGCTACCTTATTTTATCTAAAAGAAAAACTGAAGCAGCAGCTACTTTTGACAAAGCATTATACAGCCTTTTTATCAAAAGAAGAAAATGAAATTTTATCAAATTTGACATTTTGTATTACAAGAGCAATTTATAGCTTATTAGATATCTAAATATGCTAACTAAAGATGATGGACTCAGAGTGGCAGTGCCTTTTTCAAATGAGGCACAGTAAAAAAGGAGGCAGGAAACTCAAAGAACAATAGGTCTGGTCCTGTTTTCCTCTTGTCTTTGTATAGAGATCTTGAAGGAAGTGAAATGGCTCTGTTTCTTCACATCTGACCTGTGAGAAAAATAGCCTGCATAGTCAGTCGTTAGCTTGGGAACACATACGAATTATATTTCCCAGTACTGAAATAAAGGATGGGTATTCCTTAGAAAGTAAGTGAATGAAAAAGAGCCTGCACTTCTACTGATGAAATATTAGACTTACCACCTTCTGTTTGCCTCTGTGATAGAAACACAAAGATAGGGCAATCTGAGCAGTAGTAGCTAATTAACTGACATACCAAGTCTTTATTAATGGCTGTTTGCTATTCTGAGAAGCCATTAATGCTGAGGATCATTTGTGCATTTACTTAAGGAATCTTTGGTTAATCAGTAGAATAAGGTCATCAATATACTCTTGATACTTCAGTTAATAGCTTACTCTGCATTAACAGTTATGTATCTCTCAACCTACAACTGTGACCAAAGAGCTTTTACTGGTTCCACGTGTCTTTAGCTATTTAAAAGTTAAATGTCATCTCCAGGCTACTTACTGGAGCTCTCTCTATGGTGGTGCTCTTCAGAAGGTAAGGTCCTCACCTTCTGAAGGTCCTCACCTCCTCATCTCTTTTCTTTACTACAGAGAGATAATTATTTATACTATAGCCCTTACCTTACTTTCAGGAAGCTAAAATTTGTTGAGATGAATATTAATACAGCTGTATGCACAGGTCATAGAACTTAAAAGCTTGGTTGAAAACTTGAGATCTTTTGATTCCTACCCCAAATCTTAGACACAACACTTGGGCAAATGCTTCTTAAATGTCTCTTGACTTTTCAGGAAGACTGCTAATTGTCTGTATGGTATTCTCTACACAGTTCACAGTATTTCTATTCTGCCAGCACCTACAARTTAACAGTTTTCAGTGGCTGATGTACATCATAGTGCAATGTCAGCCATTTTAAACAGTGTTTCATCAGAGACTTTGTTCTGAAAGATATGCTGAGAAAACCCCAGCTGAGGACAATGGAAATCTTCTAAAAGATTGGAACATAAAGGGGCACAACCTTTCCTTTTAAGGAAAAACAAGAGGCTAGTCTCTAACTACATTATCTCTTCAGCTCTCTTTTCTCCTTTGCTTCTACTGGCAGGTGAAATGGTAACTCAATAGGAGGCGAAAGGGAAAGTTGGCCCACTGCAGTCCTTGGCTCTACATCCCTTCCTGCTACTGGACAGAATTCATCCATTACTTGGCTTAATCGTCAGCTGCCTCTGTTTCAGACCTTTTTTGTGTGTTCTCTTCCACCCATAGGATCTCTGTGAACTGTCCTCTTACGGCTTCAGCTATGTCACTGTGTTAAATAACTGAAAATAAGTGTCTTCTCGGGTTTTTTCCCCTCCATTTTAAGATCTCACCTCTCCCTAATGTACATCTGAGGAAGATGGCTAGAAGTACTTCCTCTGTAACCCATCTCAAATACTGTACATGTGCTCATATGTACTTTTTCGCTCTGATGTACATGCATACCTTGTTTAAAAAGTTGGCAAGTTCTTCATCCTACACGGGCTTACTTTACTCAGTCCATGACGCAACTGATTGTCTAAAGAAAAAATAATATTGCCTTTCCCTTTTTGTTTCCTGATAGTACTGTATTTACATGGCTATTTATGTTTTCTAGAGCAGAAATACACACATGTATAGTTTCTGGAATCATCAGCAAAACCCTATTGATTTTGTCAAATTTGTAGACCATCAGAAGTATACTCTCACATAATCTAAAATTACTGTATATGCTTCCATTAAAGTCAAATAGAGATAAACTTTTTAAATAGGGTAATAGGTTGGTTTCTAATAGAGGAAGGAAGTTGAAGCTGGTCTAAACTTGCATAAGAAAGACTTGGATTCAGAGGAAGTGTACTGGGAAGTTTCTCTAACAGTTCGCAAAGAAAAGAAAAACTTGTCTTCATGCAAGACAGCTTTTGTGCTTTYCTTCCGTAAACATATGAGAAGTGAGATTCATTTGTTCTATTCATCTTTGTGACAAAGAATACATAATATTTGTTTCAGAATAGTATCAATGTCACAAGGACTTGAGAGGCTTATTTATATACTTAGCTAAGTCAGCATGTAACACAATTAGGTAGGCTAACAAAACAAAAAAACTAGATGATTACATTTGATTTTCTTAACTATGTTTTAAATCTAAGCTTTACAAAATACACCAGAGATGCCTGGGGAAAGTTTCCTTGAAGAAAGAAAAAAAAATAAAAAATAAAAAAGAAAGAAAGGAAAAGAAGAGGAAGGGAAAAAAAAACCCAAAAAGTAAGACTTAAACAGCCACCCAGAAGTTTTGGATTCACAACTACAATTAAATTTGCAGAGGAAAAAATCATGAAATTTCATGAAGCTTAGATGTTAGCTGCAGGAGAAAACTGGCACATAATCAAACAGCATGGTATGCTCAACAATGTGAATTAATTTGATATTCTAATATACCTCTAGTAGAGATGTGTCTACTACTTGAAATCAGCATACAGTTTGGCCTTCTGCACCTTGACAGAAATTCTTTCTAGAATATTAGGTCAGTAAGTGAGGCCATTAGCAGTGCTATATGGGCAGCTGCATTTGGAATCTGATTGTTGTTCTGTGTTGTAGTTTACAACAGCAAGAAATAATACGAATTAGGATCAAAAGACTTGCAGCAACAGTGCCAGTGAAATTAGTAAGTTCAATCCATTATGATTTGCAGCTCATTTGGATTTCAGATGTGGTCTTGCATCTTGAAACCAGAAAAGAATTTTTAAAAGGCAGTTTATGTAAAAAATTGACCCTAAAAATACACTTCCTCATAAGCAGGAACCAATAACATTCTCCTGTAATTGACTTCAAAATACAGTGCAATTTCAAAGATTATCAGCTTCAAAAGATCCAGTATCTTGYTCCTTTAAGCACAGTTTTTGAGTTGGGAACCTAGAATGTAGACTATCAAAAATAAAAACTTCACTTCTGGAAAAGCTTTGGCTGTTTTCTCCTAAAAGTGATGCTCCTAATCAAGACGATTGCATTAAATAGTTATTGGCTCCCATTATTTCAGTGACAGAGAAAATTTTCTTTTGCTTTTTCCCCGCCATAAACTTATCTGAACAAAGTTTCCATGGCCAGCAGGAGGTATTGACATTTCACTAAAAAAAAAAATGTACTGACTTTCACCATGACAAGACTTTGTTAAATAAATGCAACCTGACAAATGTCAATCCACAGTTGTATTTAAATAAAATTTTCCTTCAGGAAAAGATATGATGAACTTCTGTCACGAGCCATTATTAATGCTTGAGCTTTAGGAAATAAATTTATATGAAACTAATAAATAAAGATATTACACCCAGAGCTGTATTTGAAGTAGATGTGAAYAGTAGTTCTGTATTAATTTAACTGTCATCTTTGTTACCATTAGTGACAACTTTATGCAAAGCCAGTTTTGTTGGTTTTCTGAAAAAGTCCCTAAAATGTCAGTGTGTATATATGTGTATGTGTAGAGGGAAGAGGAGAAGGGAGGTGTTTTTTTTCAGGATACATGCTAAACACGAGGACAGAGGGACTGGAGGATTCAGCTGTTACCATGCTATCTGGAGATCAGATGTGTTGCCMTTTCTTGCTGCAAGAGATTTCTGACGCAAGGAATCTGAAAATGTAATTAGTCTTCCTGTTCCTCTCTTTCAAGAATTCAGCTGTTACAGCAAAGAATACCATAAAACACATTAAACACAACCAGCGATTTAAATATTTTTAMTTTTTGTCTCTAAAAACGTTTTGATACTTTGCTCCCTCAACACCTTCAAAGAGTATTACTGTACATACCCTTTGCTTCACAACTTACTGTATAGAAAAGCATCACCCAAGCTCAAAACATACTCTCTACTAATTCTGTCCTTGTGCATATTTAGAGAGATTCTGAGTTCTGTCTTACAATGTTCATATGACCATACTCAGATATGATTAGGGTCATCCTTTAGTTCTGTTAAAGCTTTTGATGTATAACTAACATTACGGGCCCAGTCTTTTAGCCTGTGCTGACAGCAGGATATTTCTATCATTCCACACACAGGATTAGATTGGGTTAGGTGAAGAGCAAGTCATCTTGGTGATTTCCATCAAGATTTTAAGGGCTCCTTTTCTGCTCAAGTGTAGCAAAGATTTACATGCTTAATTTAGGGGTATTACACTGTTTGAAGCATCTAGTGGATTACAAGAAGAGTAGAGTTGCCCCGAGGTAATTTCTGAAATAACACACACACAGATACAGGTGAATAACAGCCTAAGTGAATTACTCCATGTAACTCAATGGAAGTATTCATTCAAGTGCCAAGACTGTCTGCAGTAGCTYTGTTTGTATTTACAGTCTCTCTTGTTCTAAGGCTGGTCAGTCATGTTTGCTTTTACATTTTAAAAAGTGCCTATATTTTGTTATTTTTCCAGCTCACTGAAAGAAAYTTTTTTTTTCTTTCTTTCTTATAGGAGAAGTTGGAGCTAAGAGCCCACACAAGCGATCTCTTAAAGTTTAGAGGAAAATGCCTGGAAGGTTTTGCAAAGCATCATTATGTCTTTCATTTTGCTCAAATAATTTTCTCCTTTGAAACAACTGCTGCTCTAAGATGGAGAGAACAGCCAAATATGACTAATAATTAGTCCAAGAATGATGGAAATGCTTTGGGTGTGGAGTAGGTAAGAGAACATGGTGCCGTTTTCCTGGCTGACTGGCTTGTCCCAAACAATATAGTCTTTCTTCTGACTAACAGCCATGCTTGCTGAATGTTGTTTACTCCCCTCAGATTTCTACACTGACTTGCTGTGATTCTTTCTCTTTGCAGCCAGTGACCTGGCTTGTTCCAAGAAAAGGTATATTATTTTTTCTGTGGGGTTAGAAAGTCCATAGGTGTTAGGAAGATAGTAGATCTTCCATCAGTTGAAATCTTTAAATCATGCAAAGACATATTTTTAAAACTTGTTTTAGCCTGGGCTGAAGTTGCTTTACTACTTCATGTTGAATCATAACCCTGGAGTGGGTTGCACAATATGGCACACCCATGTTGAGAAGTGACTCACAGGAGGCCCATTGCATAGACAGGTGATGAGACTGGCTAAGACAAGACACACATGCACACTCCTGCTTAAATCAGTGCAGTAGCTTCTCCAGATTTGGAGACAGTAGGGAGAATCTGTGGCACTTTGCAGTAGGTGTGAGTTGCCAGTGTTACAGCAAAGGAATGTGAGACAGGCACATGAAGCAGGAACTAAACTTAACTAAATCAAAAACACGGACAAAAATGTGTTGAAAAAACAAAAAAAAGGCCTAGATTAGATAAGAAGACAGATAAAATGGTCTCTTCCAGCACAAAGATCTGCAAATCACAGTGGSAATTCTACTGCTTTTTTAGCTAGTAAGGATCTCAACAGAAAGTTCTGTGGTATACCTGTGTATGCACGTGTGTTTGCCCACCTACAAGCACACATAATGAAACAAAACCTTAAGAGCATAATATGGTGCAAAACAAGAAGAGCACAGTTTATTTATTGTCAAGATAATAGCAAAACAAAAATATTTAGTTGATGTATGCTAGAAAACAGAAAAAAAAATGGCCATTGCCTTGCAAAAGACCTTGTAAAATTCTTCTGCATGCTCTTTTCAGATGCACTGCATGCCTGTCTGGAGAAACCTGTTACAACAAATCTGTTTACATGTTTACTGTAGACACTAAATGATTTTACAAAACTAATCTCTCATGGGATAAGAAGACAGGCTSCAATCTGAACCAGTAAGCAGCTGAAAGGCAGAAGGAGACAAAGGGATAAAGCTGACTGTCAAGTTTCCACAAAGGAGAGAGGTTACTAGAGCGCTCTTTGGCAGATCTGTGTTGGGACCCATGTTGTTCAAATGTCATCACTGACATGGGAAAAAAGGTGATAAAGTCTGTGAATGATTCTATTTCAAATTACCAGAGGCGATCCTAATATTTGATATTTGCACAATAAAATAGCAGATGGTGCTGAAAAATGCAAAATAATGTTCTATCTAGGAGGAAAATAATCTTAATTATATATAACAGAACAATGACTTGCTACCACTTAGGAAAGAGTTTTTGAAATCACTGTGGACAGTGCTCAGCAGTTTTCAAAAAGGCAAGTAGAATATAGGGAATTATTAGGAATGAAAGCAAAACAGAAAACATCATTATGCAATTGTACATGCTATAGCCATTTGCTGAATAATGTTGACAGTCCTAGTAATTCAGTCTCAAAAAAGAACATGGAACGATTTCAAAAATTATAAAGAACAAGAAAGATCAGCAACATAGAATGGCATTCATCATACAAGAGATTAAATAAAACTAGGACTCTTCAGTTTGCCAAAGGGAAGGGTGGTTGGAGAGCTATAGTCATGGAAATCACGGAGAAAGGTGAAGAAAGATGGACTGCTTTCTCAGAATACAGGAAAGAGGAAGCACTTAATGAATTCTCAGGGAGAAAGTTAAAAATAAGCAAAACAAGCTACTTTTTACACATAATTCAATAAATTAATTATGCAATAATTGCCATAGGATATCTTGCCAAAAGTGTAATTAGGTTAAAAAAGGAATTAGAAAAACTCATAAACAAATGCCCGTCTGTGACTTTTAAACGTGATGATTTGGGTGCAACCTCCAGCTCAGGAAATCCCTAACGTAATCCAGTAAGCGCCAGCAGCTAGGAGAGAAAGCCAGGGGATCAACTGTTAGTTTCCCTGTTTACTACACTTTTGCTTCAAATGCCTACTTGYAACTGCTGGAGGCAAAATATTGGGTTAAATAGATACTTGATTGGATCCAGTATGTCTGCTTTTGTGTTCTCAACCCATATTTTTAAACCTTGTGTTGCGTAATTCCTCTTTTTTGTAAAGTATTGTAAACTAATTGTAAAACTGTATTTTTTTGGAGATGAGGGAGGTGGGATTTTTGAGGAGATGACGTATCAGTGATGGTCAGATGAGAACAATCATTTCAAGGTAGAACTGCCTTACTTCAGGGATGCAGTAAGGAGAATTTGCATTAYGATTCCAAAGATGATCTTAACCAGTGATACAAAATATGTGTGAGCAATGATTTCCATATTTGTCCTATGTGCTCCTGTGTCCTGTTTTGTGCTTTTTAAGTATCATTTTGGGGAAACAAAACAACAGAAAATCACCATCTCCCCAATTTCCACATTTGCTGCTCTCTGCTGCTGCCCATGCAACAACATAATCAGCCATTTACCACTTACTTATGCTGCCCAGCTTGTTTGTATACTCCAGTAGAATCGCTGTTCCCCTGATTGTCATGGCAACAGATGCTTTTGATTGCTGATTTACCTAGAATTATCTTAACGTTACATGACAAGGAAGAGCCATGAAAGAAACAGTAATGAAAACATACTGTGTTTTGATCATCTGATGTGCTCCCAGGGGGTCAATATTTGGGTACATTACACTGTTCCTTTTCAAGAAACAGAATTTAAAAAATGCTTTTAATTCCTCAAAATAGGCTAAATGAAAATAAGATAAAGACTTACAGATCCTTGTTTCTCTTTCTCACATGTATAGTTGATATACTTGTTATAAATTATGGTTATGATTCAAAACAGATTTTGAAAGCATTTCTAATGTAGTTTTCATAATAATAATAATACCTTTGGTCTGAAAAGTCCCAAACTATTACTCCATCAAAGAGAAATCATCTGTAATAACCATTACATTACCCAGAATGAACTGCATTATTTGTGCAAATGTAATGCTGTTCTGACGATTAAGAAATCTAGAGTACTTATATAACTCAACTGAAAGCATGCTCTTAACTATAAAAGCAGAAAAATAGCACTTTTAGTCTGTACTGCCAAATAATTGAAATACTTCCCACATTTGCTAACATACTAATTAGATTCTGTTTTAAAAGGTTATCTTGATTTCTCCTTAACAGTCTATACATTTTAATACAGTATTCAATATTGTGTTGGCCAACAATATGGCGATCTTATGAAAAGCAGTATGCCGTAACATAAATACATAATATGGCCTTATATGCACAGATATAACGCTCTTCAGATATTACATTTTTCCTAGAATCCTCTCCTCCTGTCTTTTAATTCAGTTCAGCTTAATTTGATTTTTTTGCAATATACTGGTAAAAAATGGAATTGAATAGCAACTTAAAAAACTCACAAAGTCACACAATAAAATAGTTTAGGATGGTACTCCCAGAACATAAGACTCTCCTTTTAGTTCCTGCACTGCTCTACTGTTCACTACAAGTTTCTGCAACAAGACAAATTGTCTCCTGGGGATGAAACAAGGATCAGTTTTGATGGCTTATATTTCCTGCTAGCATAGCTTGTTACTGCATATACTCTGAGTGACATGACGCAAGGCCAGCTATACAGACTCCCTTTTTCTCCCTCATTAGATGGTAGCTGGCTTTACCTGTGGAAGAAGGACTCTATGATAAAGATTAGTCTTTGTCACTTTAAAACCCTTAAAAACTACTTTCAGCTTGGGCCTTGAGTAAATAAAAAAGCCTGTGTCTTCATGCATACATACACATATGCAATACCTATAGTATGTGCACAGTGGGTCAAAATTCAGGTGTCATTGGAATAATTAATTAAATCTCTCACAGAGAGATTTAAGATTCTTTCATTTAATTATTAACTTAGGAATGTACCTCTTTCAACCTTATTTTCTTAATTGTTAGTTGGTTTTCTTGAAAAGATTAGCCTTTATTAATGTTAAATGCAGCTAATCTGTTCATGGAAATGTTTTGATTTTCTGTCACCTGCTGAATTTATAGCTTTTTGCAGAAAGCAGCACACAATATTTCTCATTTTGACAAAGATATTCTTGTGATTTTTTAAATGAAAAGTAGTGAGGTGTTTAAGGAAAGTAGTAATTTTTTAATGAAAAGGTAATATTCTAATGAAAACACCAACATTAAAAAAATCCTAGGAAAAGGAGAGGGCTTGGACTCCAGTTTTACATTTACATCACTTAAGAGTGATGAAAATGGATCCTCCTGGCATTCTTTTGAGCACGCAAATTAATTTATCTAGCTGCAGGTTCTGCCAAACGAGCCCTAGCAAAGTTTGCTGTAGTGGTTTAAGATGCCTTTAGATATTTATTCTCTTGTATCAGGAATGAGAGAATGTAGTAAAGGACCAGSCCTAAAATGCACAGCTCACAGTCTGAGAAATTATCTGTCTCACCTTTATAAACTAAGGCATGAAGACATGAATTGCAAGGGCTGGAAATAGCATCTTATACCAGCTCTGCTTTGGCRGGGGCAGTTGTGCCTGATAAAGGAGGAGAGACAGCTAGGAATGCCAATGTTTTAAGCTGTGCCACTGAGAATTTTCAGAAAATACTTGGTGAGTGCCTTGCCTCTGACTAGCAGGCTTGTTATTTTGTAAGAGTACTTTGTCCTTTCCTTTAATGCCTGTGTCCTTGAGAGAAAATGTAAACACTGCTATGAGGTGAAGTAAGAAAGACAACAGCAGTAGCAAATAYGATACAAAAATTTAAACTGCATTCTCCTTATTTCTGTAGTGTCAAAGTGCAAGGACTTGGAGGTGAATGAAAAACAGGCTAATATGCAACATGACTTTATCAAAGTAAATCATGTTAAAGTAGCTCATTAACATTTTTGAAAATAAGTGTTCTTCTAGGAGAAAACAAATGCCCTGGACTTCACAAAGCTTTTGGCTTTGTGGGGAAAACAGCAGAGATGGAGGGTACGAGGCACAGTACAGTAATAGAAAGTGACTGAACAGAACATAATGTTTTACATTGAGAACAGAAATACTAGAAGGGGAGTTCCTCGAGGACTAGTCTTGGAACTGATTTTTCCTAGTAAATTCATTAATGCCCTTTTCACAGAAAGAACAAGGCATACTGATGAAGCCTGCAGATGACACAAAATTGGGTCGTGAAACATGGTGAAGAATGAGGTCCCCACAGAGGGAGAACTGCGTAACCTTAACATCAGATTTAAACAGAAGTCTGCCGAAACACACGGTTACGTGCTTAGTCTGGGAGCTCGTCTGCTAAAAGTGACTGAGGAAGAACCAGACCTGCTGCCAAAGACTGGGATGCCCCTGGGACAGTGCTGTGCTGCAGCACTCGGTAGGCAGGGCAACACCAACTCTAGATGTTTAACAGGTAAAGTAATTCGGGTAGGTCAGTATAAATCATATTAAAGCAAGTAATGGCACAGCTGCCTCCGAGATGTGCAGAAATACTGCTGCAGCGGGCAGAGCAGCCTGCTGGTCCCCTCAGAGGAGTGGGGAGGAGTGAAGGGGCTGGAGCCAGTGGCCCGGTCTGCCCGATGAGGAGCCCTCCAGAAGCGGGCGAGGGCCGCCAGGCTGGCACAGGGCCACGGGCGGCCGAGGCCGGGAGAAGTAGCCGATTTCTAACAGCGGGGGCGGCCGCACCGGGCCGGAGGCGAGCGGACAGGGCTGGCAGCAGCCCCCGCCACCCTGCGCCTGCAAGKCGCAAGATGGCGGCGCGGGCGCGGCTCCCCCACCCGCGAGCTGCCGCCGGGTCCGGGCGYGGCGGGGGAAAGAAGTTACCCCGGTGAGCACCCAGCCTCCCTCTCTCCCTCCCTGCACAGCCGCGGCGGTCGCTACCCGCCCGCCCGGAAGCCGCTCTCGGCGGAAAACCGCGCGAGGCGAGGCCTCGCCGCCGCCCGCCCGCCCGCGCCCTCCCCCCCTCGGCGGCCGCGGGCTCCTTTCGCTTGGCRTCGGCCTCGCCGCTGCCGCTCTCCCTGCCTCCGGCTCTCCGCGGCTCCCGGCGACGGCAGCGGGTGAGTAGCGGGGCTCCCCTGCCTCTGGGGAGAGCGGGGCAGGCGCTGCCCGCGGAGGGGAGGAGAGGGGAGGGCGCTCCCCTTTCCTTCCCCYTTTCCGCTTCCCGAGCTCCCCTTTTCCTGCGCGTTGCCGCCCCGGGCGGGAGGGGGCTCAGCTCGTGCCCTCGGACTCGCCATCTTTCCGGCGCCTTGCCGCCTCTGTAACGGGAGAGGTGCGTGCGGTCGCTCCGAGAGATGAGCGCGAAGGGAAATAACTCGGTGTGCCGGCAGTACGAGGGCCCCGCTTCTTGGGTGAATTTCCAGTAAATAGAGGGAAGTTTAATTTTCATGTTAAGTAACCACCTTGGCCTCTGCCGGTRTCTCTGTCTAATGAACATGAGACACTTTGCTATTTGGTGTGTGCGGTACATGACAATATAAAATTAATATTTGAACGTGAATATTTAATTTTGAAATACCTAGAATCTGTTCTTCCACTTACGCCTTACACAGCTATAGTTCTCTTTGATCTTGAGAATTTTGCATAGTAAWGTAGATTTTTTTAAAAAAATTATTTATAAATGTTACTATTTAAATTCACGGTGTGTATAGCTCTGGGGGATAGAAAAGGACAACTTTAAGGAAGCTGATGATATTATAACAGCAAGTATTAAAATTGCCAGTTTGGCAGATTATTAATGGTACTGTAAACTCTTTGTTAGTGGGTCATATTTTCCTCAGTGACTTTTAAYGATATAATACTCAGTTAAATAAAGCTTAAAAGCTTATAGAGTTTATTTGTTCTATGACCTAACATAATTAAAATTCTGAAGTCGTGTTACCATGCAATTTTAACACACTTTTTGGGGAGGAGATAACCAAGGCACTATATGCTGCTGTAAAGCTATATGTTAGTTTGTTAATATCTGCTTGAATGTTTGTTGTTATTGTGTGTTGGGGATGAAACTGTGGCTTGGGTGAGGTGGTGTCTAAAATCCATGCTGATGCTAAGCTTGCTCAAATTGTCATGTAAAAAAAAAGATGGATCTTTTTGTGAGTCAATTTGTATTTTGAAAATCAAATTCTGTTTGTTGTATTTTAGCACTTGCGTAAGTCATGAGGGGTCTGGAGGTAGAACTATATCACTCTTACCTATTTTAAACCAATAAATTAAAAAGAAAAGGAATTTCTCTTTGTTTTATTAGAAGGAAGAGTTGTTGATGCAGCCTGATATTATGATCTAGCTCTGTTTTCTTACTAGATCTGTGCAGAATTGCAGTTCCCTGAACAGTAGAGACAGGATCTGTGCTCACAACCTGAGACCCTTTCAGATAGTACTCAACCCCCAAAGCTCTCTCTATAGCTTTTATTCCACACTGTGTTGCCAGTGCCTGTTGAGGCTGCATTTGACACTTTCTGTCTGCTTTCTTTGTGACTCCAGGTTCCATGTACTTATCTTGACACTATTATTAGCTTGAGATGTTCCATGTCTAAAGGTTTCATTGTGTTGACACTACCTTGTATACAACGTAGATCTCAAAGCACATTTTAGGTTCTTGCAGTTATTAACCTTGGGTCGTTTGTTGCCAAAAAAATGTTTTATGCAACTGTAGTATTGCCATAAGTTGCATATGTTTAAACTTTCATGGCATTGATGTGTATTAATGACAATTGCCATGTTTTGCAGYGAGGAGATGCACCAGATCATGTTTTGTATTGCAGTAGTTTCTTGGGATCCCTSTGAATGGAGATAAATATTGGCATCCTTAGGACACTTGCATAGTTTGTCTCAGGATCAGTTCTACTGTCAGTAGTGGATATGCAGTAGCAGCTGCCCTGTCAGGCACTACATGCGTAGACCTGCTATAACGAGCTAGATGTCTGGGGTATCTTGGCAGGACGAGTAGAAAGCTGGGCATGGTTTTAAAAACAAAACCCTACAGCCACTTGCCCACCACCATATGCCCTCTTAGAGGGGAATTTGAAGAAATGTATTCCCTTTTTTTCTGAGATCATTGATAGAAGAATGCAAAGCCCCCAAAGACCTATGATGTAACCAAACCAAGATGCTCTTTATTTTTGACTGCTCTTGAAATAATGATCAGCCTAAGCTGATCATTGTTTAAAAAGAAAGAAACAAATAAAATAAATATCCCCCAAACAGACCCACACATTTTAGCACTTTGAGGCGAGCTTTTCGTATATGAGTTTAGAAAGTACTGAGGTTTTCTCTTTCTATCCTTTTCCACAAAAATATGGTGGCTCTATCCTTTCAGTACTGAAATCTTAGACTATCCTATAACTATGTGTCTCCAGGCTGCAGGGATTTATAAGATGCTGTGATACTTCTCATAAACAGAACAGGCTATGATGGACATGTGCAAAAACCACATGGTGTCCTAATAACTTTGTTAAATTTATTTTATTTTTTAGACAACAATGAACGTGGAACATGAAATTGACCTCTTAGTTGAGGAGATTCGGCGGTTGGGAACCAAAAGTAAGTATTGTAATAAAGTATTATAATATCTGTGACCATACATATGTTGTCATGTTATACCAACTTTTGAACTTGGCAAGTTTAATTAATCAGGCTCAGATATCCTGAGAATTTGTATATGTGATTAATGTTGGACTGCACAGTACTCTCTAGAATTCATCATCTAAAGTAGTCCCATTATGAAGTTAAACACTTAAGGCTCTGCAGCACAGGGGAAGTTGGCCTGAAATTGTACTCCCATTAAAATCAACTGCAAAATTACCCTTTTATTTAGACTTCAAAGATACTGGCTACAGCCATCAAAGGAAAAAGTTACTCCTTTACCTTCCAGCCACTTCCTTGGTAACTACTGAACTTCYGTACAGTGTTCATACACTTCATTCCTGATCATCGTAGTATTGTTTTGAGGGAATTGATCTGTATGCTTAAAACTCTTAATCCAGGAGCTATAGTCCCAACCTTTTCTTGAACTTGGTTAGAATGTAGACTTTTCCATTCAGAATGTTCTTCATTGTTAAAAATCTACTTTCTTTGCAAATATTTTTGCAATTTGTGGATGTGGAACCTGTTATATATTGCTCAGTTCTCATGCAATTCCCTTTGTTTTCATTTATTTTTAAAAATCAAACTATTGTATGCTTCTTACATTTCATATGATTGTATGTGTCTTTTAGATTATTCAATCTAGCTAACCTTAAAATGTATTTTCAGATTCTTACTTTGTATATGAGAAAGGCACTCGCACTTTTTTAATGTGGACCTTAAATATTCATAAATATARAAACTTATTTGAAACAAATTTACTTCTTGTGCTTTGAAGACATTCAGTAGCCTGGGTTGGTCATAGGTTTCAGAAGTCATCAGTAAAAAGAAACACAGTTGGTACATGGTCCTTCATACAAGTCACTGGTGGGGAGGGAAAGGAAAAGTCTTACCGTGCGGGAACTTTGCCTAATGTTTATCATCAGCATTCATAGTATCTTCTCCCATAGTGCTATTTCCTATAAGGACAAACATCATGGAAGTGAAGGGAGTATCAGGTTGATAGCAATTGGGGAACACCATGGAGTTTACTTTCAGCATTCTAGTATTATGCTTCTATTCCCCCAGTAATCTCCTAACTGGAAAACAGTCTGCATGTGTTTTCATGTTTTATCTCTGATTTAGATGCTGATGGACAAGTGAGTGTGAAATTTGGTGTGCTCTTTGCTGATGAAAAATGTGCCAACCTCTTTGAAGCTTTAGTGGGAACTCTTAAGGCTGCAAAACGACGAAAGATTGTCTCTTATCAAGGGGAACTACTTTTACAAGGTGTTCATGACAACGTTGATATCATGCTACTGCAGGATTGAAGCAGCATACATTTCAGCTGTGCATTAATTGAATTGTTTCAGGCAGTGACTTGCAACTTTCTCTGAATAAGGCTAATGATTCTAGTATGTTTTGATGTATTTTCTATATCTTTCTAGTCTAAAAGAAGCCATCCTATTTTGGAAAACATTCCCTTTTGTAATTCTTCTTCAAACAGTACTGTACACGATAAGGTGAAAGATGCCAGTTTTCAGGTTTTTTTCAATCTCAGGTAATACTCATAAAGGTATTTGATGGTTGTTTTCAACACATGAAGAAGGAGACTGATAATTTAATGTTTACAAATTAAAATGTGCCATGAAAGTGTAAAATAAAAGCACATAATAGATTTGTATTGCTGTATTTTTTTACTTGCAAACAGAAATGAAAGCAAATTGAATTCCGGTAAGCAACATGATTAAATGACTATACAGAAAATGTGCCAGTGAGTTGGAAATAACTTTGCAGCATGGTTCAATCAAAGAATGTCCATCTTTTGTTACAAGGAGCAAAAACAAAGAACATTGAGTCAGATATTTAAGTAGGCTTGCTTCAGAGCGGGTTTGTAAGAGTGAACTGAGTGCCACATGTTCAGCAAAGCTCAGACTAGTGATAATTTGCTTCTGCGTGGCAATCACAGTTTTACTTCCCACACTGCTGAATTCCCTCAGCAGAATTTACTATAACCTCCAGCCCTTCCCACCTCTGTATTGCATGTTTCTCCTGTTAGTGGGAGGAAGCATAGCTGAGGCAAGCCAATGCTACAGCAATTCCTCATTGTTTCTAGCTCTGTAAAAGCAATGGCAGTGAGGAATGCAGTTTAAGGCAGCTGTAGAGCTTCTTCAGCTTGTCTGGTGGTTCACATGAAAAAGGAAAGAGCATATAAATGCATAGTAAGTATGAACTTGTTCTCAGTCTAGAATTACTTCAGTAGCAATTTTCACTATTTTTTTTTCTTGTTAGACTAACAAATAGATACCTGCTCATATGTCACAAAGTGTTTGTTTAATGACYAGATTGTGCACAGAAAGCTACAAATGATAGACGTGCCCCATGCATCTCTGGCAGTGTAATATACCTTCATTTATTTGTCTCTAAACTTATGAAGGAAATGGGTGAGGAGTTCCCTGAATGCTATCACACAAAGTTAACCGGAAGCTGTACAGCAACTTCAGATTGTGATTATTTCTCACACAGAAATCATATGTTCTCTTAATCACCCCAGGCATAGATTGAGAGGAGAGGAAAAAATAGCCCTTTAGATTGTTTTCTAACCTACTGCTAATTCTTCTTAGTAGGGAGAAAGAGTTGTTTTATGGTGAAAGCCACAGTGAGTCTAAGCAAACTGACTACTGCTCTGTGCTTCACTTACACTCTTTAAAGTTGATGAACTTGCAAGGTGGGTGAATTTCCCTATGCTTAACAGCCTTTTGCAAGTGCAGAATGCTTTAAAGATACCTTCTTATTTCTAGACAGAGGAAATGCATGCATGACGATGGAATGTCTCTGTGTAATTCCAGCTGCTGTCCCTTCAATCTTTGCTTACTCTGCTTCATGCAGGAAGAGAAAAGCTTAAAGCATGTGTGGAACAGACTTGGGCTGCTTCTGCCTGTGCTGGCCCTAGAATCTGGACAGCAGGGAAGCGATATGCAGGGAAGGTCGAGTTGTCTGTGTACAGGCCAGTTCAAGTTCGGAAGCAGGGCAGACTGTCAGCAAGGTTTACAGGCTCCAATGCAGTGTCACTCAAATGCTGTTCTTCTGTTTCCAAACCTGAGCTGACAAATGCATGGGCCACTGTACTCCATGGGTAGAAGGGAGGCTGGGGCCAGACCTTCTGCATTTGAGATGAAAGCAGAGGGCTTTGTGATACCAGATAACCACAGTTTTTTCCTCTTTTTCCTCTGCCTCTTGTTTTACAGAAGGCCTGAGTCATTGTCTGGCTTCCTAGGATAGCCTGCATATGCTGAGATAGTGCTTTGTGAAATTTGGGGATGTAGGCTTTAGTGTGTGTGGGGGATTCTCTGGGCACATTCACAACAGCTCAGTAAGCAGTGAAGGAGCTTCAGGCTTGAAGATTTAGGTACTAGTAAATTCAAAGTTCAGTGCTGGTTTGGAGCTGAGAAGGGATTATGAAAAGACCTTTACGTCTCATTTTGAATTTATCCTTTTAGCAATACTAATAAATGTATCCATGGCTTCTGGGAACACTGTGTAGCAAGAAACGGAGAAACTTGGCACTAAAGCAAATGTGTAACAACCACAGGAGACTCCGACTGTGTACTGCCTGAGGAGGTTAAGATTCATTTTTTGCTCTGTTTCTGGAAGCAGAAGAGGAACAATGTACACAGACAAGTATATCCAAGAACTTGTCCTAAGTGGAATGTGTAACTTGTCTGGTGGCTCCTGAGTTGTGTAGGCTTCTTTAGACTCCACACCAGCACTCCTGACCKCATTTCTAAATTTGTCACAGCAAAAATCAAATGCTAAGTATTTCACATGTGGGGGATCAGGCCTCTATATCCTCTTGCCAGAAGGAAATAATTACCACAGCTAATGGCTGAGACGCAAGATGTTCCTGGAGCACTTGACACAATAATGGAAAAGCTAATTACGGGAAAGACATTACCTATTTCTGTGAGCAATAGGACAGATAGCAATCCACTATGGTGGGTTCATGACCCTATCAGTCATGGGTCTGAGGGAAATGAGTAGGTCAGGCAGGAACAACAGTGATTCCAAAATAGCAAGTCATTCCCCTGACTGCTGCAAAATAAGAAGATATAAAGGTATGATCYTGAACAACGTCAGAGTGGTCAACGGAGTGGTTACTTGCATATCCTAGTGCTGGGAAATGAGTTAAGGACTAGTTAAACTGATTCAGTCTTTTACCTGCCCAAGATCTTGGAGCATGGTGGAACCCAGGAACAAGATTTGATGAGCCGCAGGTAAATCTAGCCAGTGCAGCTTAAGATGTTACCACTGTGTCTTCAGCAGGGACTGTTAAGAGTAATGGATGGAGTGGAATGTATRTACTCACCTCACCTCAGCTGCTTCCATGCAAAATCCAGTGACTGAATATAAATGTGCTTTCCAAGGCAGTTTTGACTAAGCCATGAAGTAAACTTGAGCAGATGAAGGACTCAAATGTATACGGTATTATCTTTCCCATGCCTCTTCCCCATTGGAACGAATTTTGAAAATGCATATTGTTTTTGCTCGTTTTCCATCTCCCTTCCAGAGCTTTCCTGGAGGTGTTCTTTCTCCTTCAGGGGAAATTCTCTTGGTGACAGCAATGCCACTTCTGCAGTTTGTATCTGTATAAAGTTGGTTGTCTTTGCTTAGATTCTTTGTCGCAAAAAATACTTGAATGAAAGAATAAAAAGTAAGAGTGGCAGGAAATTTGCACATACTGACTATACTGCAGCTGATACTTAGGAGTTTTACTTAAAAAATGTTGAATGTTTCAGAGAGAGGCTGAGATTCTCTTCTCCTCCAGCAGCACAAAATGATGGTTAAGCAAGTTTAAACAGTTGCAGAGTCTTTGTTTGGCCGCTACAGCATGAACCAAATAATGCCACAGGACTGGCCTAATGTTTTGGCTCAAAACATCACAAAAAATTATCAGTATCTTTGACTCACTCCCACCTAGTATAAAAAAACTRTCCTGAAGGTTTGGTCTGCACAGTGCAGCATAGTTCACATTTTGTATTGCCTGAAAATCCTCTGTCTGATAATTGTGTGACAGGGATTGTGATTTCAAGACTTAAAACACAAACAAACACAAACCTCCYAGACTTAAGCATTTCTTTTGGAAGGTGCTTAAAGTAACTTTTACAAAAGTGTTAATTTCCTTCTCAAGTAAATGTGGAACTTTTGCTCTGTAACACATCTTTATCTGATGGAGAATAAGAAGGCAATCATTCTGAATTCGGTCACAAAGCGTAGAACTAAATATGAACAAAGCAATTTGAAGGAAAACGAACTCCTAGACCAAAAATATGTTTCAGTGCTCTGACAGTTCTTTGGAAAAATGAGTGATCTGGTTAGGTTAAAGAATATGAGCTTGATGACCCGATAGCATATTTAAGCCTGAATACCTTGCAGTACAAAAATTAGTATGACATACTTTGTTTTGCACCCCAAATGGCAATGATAYGTGCCAAAAATACTGTATTTTTTTTTCTGCTTCCCTACAGACCAATCAAGTTTTTTTAGGAAATAGGCCATGAAGCTTGTGATAAGGACATACCTGCTCCTTTTTGTGCATGTATCACAAAAAGAAAGTGAGGACAAAACAGTTACTAAGTGCTATCAAATAGGTGTAGACAGGATCAAAGTCAAAACTATTGATGCTGTAGATGACAGTGAAAAACAGAAGTCTGCCTTTGCTCGATGAACAAACACTATACCAGCTTATATCTTCTGAAAATCTGATTTTAAAGGCATGATATCTTCAATATTTTGATCTGAAATGACA
>NW_028185583.1:2049505-2057001 GCF_003343005.1 Rhea americana | reverse complement strand
AAGTATGGTTAGTTAAAGATAACTGCATAGCAGCATTTTTTAGAAAGCCAGTGTATTTAAGATCTAGTTACATAAACTACTTCTGTGGAATTGTTCTAATAAAGTTTTCCTGAGGGTGGCAGTTCAGTTTAGTTCTACCATTCTGAGTACAACTTTAGTCACAAACACAATATAGATGCATATTTAAGCAGCTGAAGCTAGTCTCTTGGCAGATATTTTGACTAAAGCTCTAGAAAAAAACAGTATCTTATAGTGTAGCATAGATATCATTGCAGATTATGTTTATCTCTGCCAGAGCACTTAAGTGATTCTGAGAGGTTAAATACTAGGCTGGTACCTGGGGAGGGAGTAGTGTGATCTACAAACACACTCCAGTATCTTGTCAGATGAAATCCAGGTCAAACTTCCTTTCAATGAAATGCCTAGTGTCAGACCTTGAACATTTTCCAGCACAGCATTTTCACAAATATAGTAGCATTATGTTCATGCCCTTGCTTCTTTTTGGAGCTTATTCTGGCCCAAACACTGCAATTTGAGTGACACAAAATGTCATAAGGCCACTTTGCTGTCCTTAAAGCTGTTTCTTCAGAGAAAAAAAGAGTATGTACCATATATTTATGTATGCATATAATGCATCCATGTCGATACAACATGTACCCACAACCTGACAATTTTCCCAGTGAGGAAATGCTCAGTGAATGACGTGTTTGAATAGGAATGTAGTGAGCTGCATTTAGCAGTCTTTTGTAAGTCTACTAAATGCCACAAAAGATCACTTTGAGAGAACTGAGAGTTTATACCTTGCAGAATTAGACCTTGTGTGAAGCTTTGGTGCAAGTTGATTTGTAAGTACAAGGTCTTTATATTAGTCAAGAGGCCATGGTCTATCTCCATAGCTAATGTTATAAAAAGCTTCCTTTATAAAGTTGTATTTTGGAGCACAGTATATTTTTCTTGGAATTCCGCTTTCAGTTTTCTTGGGGGGGGGGGAGGGAGAAGAGGATGTAAAAGCAACAGCAGTTAAAGACACTCAACACTGTCCAGCAGGAGTTCAGCACTGTGTAACAGCAGAGAGAAGACTAGATCCAAGCATGAGAATAACTTCATTACAGATACTTTGGTGGCATTTAGGTACCTAAATCCAAGTACGTAATTTGCTGATGTGGACTACTACTACTAAATAAGTAGCTTGATTCCAAATGGCTGAGGTAGCTCCAAGTCTACAGGCATCCAAGTCATAACTGAAAATTTTTGGGAGGAACTTAAAATCATGTGATCCTCTATATACCCAGAGGCATTGCCATCTTGGCTATGCTGAGAGCCCATCAAAGTGCCCATCTTACATCCAGAGGGAACTGGCACATATTTGTGTCTAAATTCCCTTAGGATCTGCGTTGGGAAGCACAGACACTTAGCAATTCTCAGCCCTGTACAGAGAAGTCTGTAATTTTCTTCAAAAGGGGCCATCAAGAGGCATTTTATTATTTTGGCAAATTGTTCTGGGTTGGTGGTAATGCGTGGAGGGACTAGGAGTGCTGGAAAGGGTGGTTCGCAGTCTGCCATTGAGGCCCCACACATTTACCTTCTGCATGGCACCCGAGGTCCTGCAAAACATGTCGGCAGGCAAAGAGAAATCCCTTCATGAAACACTGCACCTCAGGCTCCTTGGGAAGCTGGTCTGTAGTTCTGCATCGGCAGCATGAAAGTCGAGTGATTTGCTCAAGCCACATAACAGCAGAGCCAAGAATGGCATCCCCTCACCTGCACCTTGCTTTATGTTATATAAAACGATGTGCACTTTATGGAGCTAYGCTTATATTGTATTACATTTAAACGAGCCAGGCAGCCGGCCAGATAACTGGAACTGCAGCCGGGGAACCTCGCAGAATTGTTTTGTTCCCTATAAACACGTCTGACAGTTTACAGCACATCAACTTGGTTGCCTGTCAAATACCTCGCATAGGTTTCTAATGAGTTTCTAATCATACTTGGGACCCCATGTGGAGATGTGTGCCCTGATAAGGGTCTTTACGTCTCTGTTGACATTACTGAACACATCTAGTTTTAAAACTGCAACAACATTCTGACTAGAAAATAAAGGGTTAAGAAAAAATGATGATCCCACAGTCTCATTATCATTGCTATGTTTGTGCCTGGACCCAACATGCTTCTGTTACACTTTTAAAACAGCCGAAGACAGCAGGCTTTATATTTGGATTTAAATGTTAAATGTTCTCCCCTAAGGTCGGCAGCCTAAGCACTATCAGGATGTGCTGGTGCATGAAAGCCACAGGTGAAACAGACCTTGCACTTCTCCAGAAATAAAAATGAAACCAATTTATTTCAACAGAAGCAAGAGGAAGTAAATGGTATAAACAGTGTAAAGTGAGTGATATTGTGAATTCTTGTTTTATTATAATCCAGAGTGCTGGTAATAATACAAATACATTTAAAAAATGTTATATTCATCATCACCATTTTAAATGAAAAAAATCACTGAAATTGTCTAGAAAAATACTGACTTTAGTCATAGCTTGCAAGCTGTATATGTAGCTGTCAAGTCTTACGACACTCTGTTAAATTTAAGAAACAAAACTAATCATCTTTGCCTTATTAGCTATGGATGAAGGCTATAATCCTGGCCAGTTAATGATATCTTGAGGGTAAGATGCAGACAGCTGGTACTTTATCTATTTATAATCATTTTTTAAATGGCAGTGCCATCCCTTCACTCCCACTCTGCCWCTCCCACACACACTCAGCATTTTATGAGTCAGGCTGCAAAAATATCGAGAGGTTGATGTAAAGATGAGGTTTTGAAAAGTTCTTTACTGAAGAGTGCTTGAGGTTCTTCTTTGCCTTTCTTTTTTCTGGCTGTGAATGGGTCATATTTTCAAGCCACTGTCTACAGTATGAGGGAAAGTTTTTTATTTAAAATTGCTATAGTTACAATTAACTCTATAATTAAGGTGAAACCATAATAATATATTTTTCCATCAAATTTGTAAGGATTTTGCTACATTTCATAGGACCTTTATCTTTGCAGGTGTTCAGCAATCTATGGGCTGGTTCACATGTGTAAAGSCATGGCTTATAGAGAAAAGGGGACAATCAGTGTAAAAATTACAGGTACGATCACAGTGCTCGCTATTTCTGAGAGTTCCCATCTGCAGCCCAGGCAGTTTGTAAGCCATCCAGGCATAACCGCGTGATCCTGTGGCATCATGACTGACAGGAGTTAGTGGCATACCACTGATTGGATGGTACCAAGCCTCTAGCTCAGACATCGGATGAAATTCTAAATACACTTGGCTTATGAGTGAGGCTTTTATTTCTATCCGGGTTTAAAAAACCCCAAGTCAGTAGGAGATGTGTTTCTGGTTTAAATTTGCAGTGTGGTTGTGCTGGTGTGGTGATTGCTGAGTGTCTTGAGGCTGTGGGAAGGCAGAGATCTCCAAGGAGAGGTTGAAGTGTCTGAGTGAGGCTGAGGTCCTGCTGCGTGCTCAGCTCAGCTCTGCCCACAGCTGCAAGGTGGGACTCCGCTGGCCTTTCCCACGGGTGAAATGCCCACAGCGCTCCTCCTCTCTGGGCTGTCTGCAGTACAAGGCGGGTGCCTGGTGCCTCTCCACCACCAGATGTGGCTCGTCAGGGCCAAAAGATTGACTATGTTGGCCCTCACTGGAGGAAGAAAAGTGTGAGTTTGCATCTCTATACAGTCTAGTCTATAGGCATATCCTCTCTATTTTTTGATTTTATTTCTCTCTCTAGAGTAGACATTTAAATTAAATAGAATTAYATCCCTCTTGCTCTTTTGCACAACCAAAACCCAATGAGCAAACCTTTACCATTTATACTGCAAAATGTCTCTATCTTTGCACAATAGGTAGACAAGATCACTTTGGAATCAGCCCATAAATCCTAGACCGAACTCTTGTAAAAGCAACCGGTCAAAGAGTCCATTCCTGTGTTTTTCCAGGTAGCGTGCTTTTCAATCAAAACTTTTCAGAATGAGTATCATAACTTTGGATATCTACCACGCTATGCACAGCTAACCTGGTCCTGACTGGACCATTTGCTTTGGTGAAGTAGGGGCATAAATATTAGTATCATCTAAATTTTCATTTAGTAGCTTTTCAAATATACTTTTCCTGTCAGAATTTATTTCCCCAATGCTGTAAAACTTAAAAAAAAAAATCCATGGAAGAGATGCTTTCAAATCTTTATTTTATCTCTTCTAATAAACTCCTAAACTACTACTTGACTTCTTCCACACTGAAGTCATTTAACTTACCCATGGTTATAGGAAGAAAAATTAGGGAAGTAATTTCTGTTGTTTTTTTCAAATAGAATAACTGGTCTGTCAGAAAACTTGGGTGTTTCACACACTAAAGTGGATCTTAGAAAAATATCCCGGGGGAATTTTGCTAACTGAAGATTTTCTATTAGGGAAGAATTACATTTTATCACATAGAGTTAGGATATTAATAGGTACATAATCCTCCTGGGTGTTGTGTCCTGTTTTTTACCTTCCTATTCTTACAAAGACTCTGTCTTTTCTGTTCTTTCACAGCTTCCAAATACTCTAATAGTAGCCTCTATTATATTGACCCTCATACATTTTTTTCCTCTCTGTCATGTCTAAATTGTGGATTCACTGTCAGTGGAATAGAATGAAGGAACCATGGTTATGATCAGGGAGGAAGTGTGTAGCAGAGGCAGGGATAGGACTGAATTTTATTTTGTAATATTCACTTGTTTTATCCCAAAAGTCATGCTCTCCCTTGCAATCTCCTCCTCCTGTTCTTTGCAGAAGTTTCATTTCCTGTATGGTGGAGCAAACGAAGCAAAGAGCCTCATTACCTCTAAATCTTGCTTCATTTTCTTATTGCTGGTCTCACCGTATGACAAGATCCCTGTGACAAAGAAAAAGAGAGAGAACATTTAGTTAAAGGTTATCTCCCATTCCACATACACAAAGAACTGAATTAAGGCTGCAAGGAAGTTGTCATTTATAACTGTGGAGTGTTTAACCTCAATCCAAAGTATATTATTTAAGTGGTATGTGTATGAACATATATACATAGAGATATACATATATACTTAAATACTAATACACATGCACACACATAGATGCATATTTAATGTGTATATATTTCCTGAGGAAACAGAACATGTGATTTCCTGTCTCACTCAATTTGTCCCTTACACATTTCAAATGTACTACCAATTTCAATCAAATCTGATAGGGCAGTAGATGTCTTGGAGACATTAAGTTCCTACAAGTTCTGCAAAATCTGTGGCCTGTGTAAAGAAGACAGGTACTTTATCGGTGACTGTGCCACTGATAAAGCATTGCGTGGAGATCTTTCTTCTCCTTTATGTTCCAAGCTGATAGGAACACTTTCTCCTTGCAGAGTCGTGTGTAAGGAAGATGGAGAAACAGGGACTCATTCTGGATCCATATGGGAGCTGTTCCTGGTAGCACACTGTCCTCCTGTGCTGGCATGTRCATGGGCCCAGCCCTTGGGAAAGTTCATGCTCAGTTATTTTGGCAGGATCTTGGCAGTGTTAATGCAAATGACAGAAGCCATGGCAACCTGAAAAACAGCTGTTGTCCAAGCTTGTGTCGACTTCCACTGAAGAACATTTGTCACCCCTTTTGAACTTGCAAAGACTTGCTACAAGGCAAAGGTATAACCAATTTCCTCCAGAAAGGCTAGATATCTTCTATATTAACAAATATTAATCAAGCTAAATATATAACTCCTCACGACCTGCATACGCAAGTCTAGTTTGCTCTCTCATATCATCTTTCCTGCTGAACAAAGACATGGCAAAAGCCAGGAAGCTTGTTGAGAAGAGCGTTAATTTTGGTATGTTTAGAAGAAGTATTTGTTCTTTTCTCTGTAGATAAACAGTTCCTTTTAGAAATGAGTGGCTAAGCATCACCAGCTGACAACCGTTTTCTTCCTGAACACCATTTAAAGCTTTTCTTTCTTAAAATTTCCTATCAGCACATTACTAGGTCTCATGCAGTGCAAGTCTAGCATAAATAATATGTAAACTAGATGCAAGCTGTGTTTTCCCTCCAGTCCTCAGGGCTGCCTATGAGCAAGGTTAGAGGACAAGTTAGTAAAGATGATAATGTTTGCCTACTTTCCAGCTGATGTTGCTTGCATGAGTGAATCTGCTGTGCTTTCATTTTTTCCACTTCCATTTTATGTAACTTCCACAATTTTGTGGGTGCCTTTCATTTTGCTATCCTTTCTGCTTATTATAGCCTGGCAATCTTGTGGAAGCAAGAAAATTGTCACTCCAACTTCTTTCTCCCTACTGAACAAAACATTCATTCTCCATGGCTTTGCACCTCACAAAGATGGCAAAATGATGTACAATTATTACTAGATCAGAAAAGGTGTTTTATACTCAGTTTGCACAACAGCAGGTGATTACATAAAGTGCAACTGCTATACAATTAGGCCCAGTATGTATAAATATATGCAGACCTAGAAAGGGTAAGTTTTGTTGGAAGATTTCCAGTAAAAAGTGTTTGATCTTGCAGCTTATACTTTGATGTTTGTTGAATATATCTCAATCAAAGCTGTAGGACTGGGCTTAGCATATTCAAGGTGTTTTGAATCTTTCAGGACCATCTCTTTTTTCCATTTCTAGATTTGACAGTTTCAAATCATCACATTCCACTGTAGCTGAAGTGATTTATATGTTTTAGCAGTGCTGCAATCTGACCTGGAACTCTCCCTGCAAGGTATTAATGCTCCCCAATGGCTTAAAATCACTTCATGCACTGTAAAAAATGCTATATGATTAACACTCTTAAAAACTCTTATGTTTGGCAGAGATTTACATTTAAATCCTAGGCATGAAGAAAGTCAGGTTCATACCACAATATGTATTATTTTGTACTGAAAAGGTACGTCCCAAGCTTTTGCTCTATCCTACAGCTAAACATGTTAGAATCTGTAAAATTACAGACAAGTTTTAGTAAAAAAAAAAAAAAAAGAAAAAAAGAAAAAAAAGCCAAGAACATTGGTGGAAATGTTTTGGCATAAATGCAAACACTGCCTCTATTATATTATGCTTAGCTGGACTATATACTGTCCCTGCTTCTCGCTATCCTTTTTTCTCTCCTTTTTCTTCTCCATGAGCAGTGTAGAATTGCCTGTTCTGCATGGGGTATTGTTTATACAGACAAGGGGGGTGGATCAGACACCATACAAAGCAGATCCAAAGCTGCATTCAGGGATTAAAGTAAATCCCATGGATTTCTCCCTCCTCCTGCCTTTCTATGATCTGGTAAAATGAGGGGCCATAAAGTAAGAGCATAGGAGATTGAATCAGCAGGTCTTGGTGTGTTGGTTGGAAGCAGCTGGACCTTTGAGATTTGTTGCCAACGGCTACAAAGGTATTTGCACAGGTGGGATAAGAATTGTCTAGTGTGGACATAATCCTGTTTAGCTTTTTTTTTTTTTTTTTTT
>NW_028185583.1:2036219-2048515 GCF_003343005.1 Rhea americana | reverse complement strand
CTTTTCTTTTCTTTTCTTTTCTTTTCTTTTCTTTTCTTTTCTTTTCTTTTCTTTTCTTTTCTTTTCTTTTCTTTTCTTTTCTTTTCTTTTCTCCCAGAGTCTCCCAGTCAATGACTTCCTTGAGGCTAGTCTCTTGACACTGGCTCAGTAGAGTGTTCCCTTTGAACTAGTAATATTCACACAGACCTACTCCTTGACACAGGTCTTCTCCAAATACAAGTGCCAAAATCTGTGTCTGCCTTATCCCATCAAACTGAGGCTAAATCATCTAATCACTACAGTCAATCAAACGGGGGAGGGGATGTGATATCAGCTACATATGATGCTCAGTTTAAAGAGCTAAGCTTTTTTGATTAAAGGATCCTGCTCTGAGTATGAGGCTAGCAGGCTGAGCACTGAACCCAAGGGAGCAAATGAGCTAAACCTGATAGCTCTTTTGTAGCACAGAGAATTACTGATGTGTTAGTAGGATAAATCAATTTTCATCTCCCCCAGAGAACAGGGTTTGGCCAAGTATCTTGTTGTTTCTGCTAGGTTTACTGTTTCTTTTTATTTCCCTTTTTATATGTTTTCTTTCTTTGTTCTGTTACAAGAGGGAAGTGCTGTAAGCAGAAAAAACCTGCTTGCCTATTTCAAGACAGTCAGTCTGGAGGGCCTACGAGCAATGAGTACAGCTAGATACATGTGTAGGATAAATTGGTTTATAATAATAGGAATAAGAAGTTTTTATTGGTCTGCCTTCCCTTTGGAAGGGATAGAGTCACCATGGGACCAGTGAAGCACCTACTGTGATGCCTCTGAGTTTAAGGAAAGGCTGTTTCTGGGTTTTATTTCTTACTGCAAAGCTTCTAGTCTGTAGCTATATTTGTATGCACATATGCAAAATGTTGAAAATGAAATGGAAATGAAACATTAGCTGGTCTTCAAAGCTTGTTGCTGAGTTTTTGGTGCCTGGTACATTAGTTTTACAGAAGCCACCGCAAGCCCCTACTCTGTGGGGGCTGCAGGGCTAAAAGGGGTGGCTTGAATAGTCAAATGGAGACTCCCACAGACAGAAAGAAGAGCTGTTCTATCTAGAAACCTCTGCAGAGCATCCACATGGCCTTGGTCTGCAAACCCCTAGCTCCTCTCAACGCTTGTAACAAACAAAAAAACAAAAAGCCAAAAGCTACAGTGTGCAACATGCTCCCAGCAAAGAGTTTGATTCTTCAGGGCCATGCTCACCAGGACAGTCTGTGGGATGTCAGGCCAGGTTGTCTGCTACCTTCCTCCGCTATGGAGGAGCTGGCTCAAGGCCTGAGCTCCTGCCTCCACAGGAAATCAGTTTTGTTGTTTGAGAGAAGCAGGGTGAAAGTTAGCAATTTGAGAGTTTAGATTCCTGTTTCCCCATCCTGGCACTGGCCCCAGCTCTTTCTCTGGTAGTTTTATGACTCGTGTTTCCTGTATGTAAGATGAGGATAATAATATTTACCTTCTTGACAACGTGAAATGATGATTAATTGGTCTTTGTTTTTACAGTCTTACATGAAAACTGCGATTAATTGGAACGCATGCACACATCCCTCTGGGCATGCCTCCTCCAGGCTGCTGCTGGCAGCGTGAGCATGAACCCCAGCGAAAGCAGCTGGTTTCAATCCTCCTTGAACCAGGCAGCTCCAGGCAGGGAGGCGCCCGGATTTTCCCTTCCTCAGTCCCACACAAAGGTAGTTGTTTGCTTTTTAACTGAAGGCTTAGTGCAGATATGGGTGTTTTGAAATCACCTTGTGAACCTTTCCCCAAATTCTTGGGCTGGCCTTGTGCGTAGTGGTGAGGATACAGTGAACCTGAGCTGGCCGTGTGAGGTGGCAAATTGTTTTACAGGCTGTCCAGGAGTATCATGCTTGTCCTTCAGCATGGGTAACACCTCTCATGAAGACAAATTTCAATCTAATTGTAACAATATTCTTTGAATATAATAAAGCATATTACAGAAAGATTGTGATGACAACAATATAAATCAACCAAGCAGTTAATGAGAAATCCCTACAGGCCATCCATGCATACACTCCCATTAACTGGTCTTCATTCTGTAACTTCATTTTTTTTTTCTGTTTCACTGCAGAGGATTTACTGACCTGGACCTTACATCTATTTGACTTTTATAATATAGTACATTATAGTTACATTGCAATCTAAATTTAAACTCAGTACCTGACAGGAGCACTCCCACTCATCAGAGATGAGAGGAAAAAGAAAAAAGTGCAGTTTTTCAAGAAACTTCAGCCATTCTCAGTGTTTCAGAAAACTCAGCATACCTTCACTCTCTGTCCTGTTTTGATCATGTGCCTGGGATAATACTCCATAAATTCTGTACGGATTAGAATTGCTGGCACTTATGGTATTCTTACAGGTTCTCTAACCCAGGCTTCTCTTTCATATAGTATATAGATCTATATTATAGAAAAGAAAAAAATCTTGTTTATCTACTTCTAATCTAATAATAGATTGTTAACCTTCCCCTAAATTCACAAGCTTACTTGGAGAAATCAAGGAATTATCACAAATTAGATAATGAATAGATTTCTCTATTTTTTCTGGTTCATCCTTCTAGACCGGTACCAGATTCTTTGCTGCTGGAAATTACATACATACTACTAGTTAATTACTTTTTATTTATACTGACTGCGTGAATGTTTCCTGGTGTTCAACCTGTGATACATGATCAAATCTTCTTTTGGGAGTTAAAAAAGGGGATTTCCACTTACAGCAACCGCTGTAAGACTTTCAGCTTGTGACAGGATTGGCAAGGAGACCAATTGGCAAGGCTGATAGTAGTCTACTGCGCAAAGCAGAGATACTGTTGGCATCTGTATAGCGTCATTGTGTTAAGTTATTCGTCACTCGGCCCCATCCATGCCTACATCACCCTGCCTAAGTGGCAAAAGCGTACTGAATTATTAGCTAACAGAGTCTGAGTTTGAAAATCATCAATTTCAGATGTTCAAAACAGCAGCTGGGTCCAAAGTAACGGTCTTCAAATCAATGATATTTTTGGGGGGATAAGAAGGTACATTTGGCATTCTGTTTATTTATCTTCTCCTTTTTGAGCTCTCAGATTGCACTGAGAGTATTTTTCAGCTTTTCTCTGAAACTTTTAGAGGTAGATTCTTTCAGTTCAGTGCTGCTTCCAGAGGCAGAGGCTTTGACCCAGATCTCAAGGGTGCAATGCCCGCTGCCCTGAAAGCAATGCAGGGAGACCAGCATACCTGAGAGAGAGGTGGTTCAGCCAAGCATAAGTTATGGCATGAATAAGCGCTGGGAGGATCGTGCTGGGAAAAACTCCTGGGAGCTTGCTGAGTTGAATGCTGGCTGCTTGCCACTTGAGACCCCCTTCTGAGAAGCTGTCTCCAGCTTGTTGACTGCTGCCTTGTTCAAGGAAAAAAGATTTTGTACATTATTTGTAAACAAGTGGAGTTGTGTCAAAGACATCCACTTCTCTTATTATTAATTTCTCTTAACATAAATACAGAATCCTGAATTTTAGCTAAGGATTAGAATTANAAAAAAAAAAAAAAAAAAAAAAAAAGCAAAAGAACAGTAATTTAAATATACAAGGTGTATCTGTTTCTCTTCAGGCATCCTGCAAGAGTAATTCTCTTTTCCTCTATACTCCCATCTAAGGCAGCCACTGTCTACAATGCAGGATGCACTAAGGAATATAATTTGTTTTGGAAGATATCCTTCCATGATATTTCTGATTTTTCTTTTCACCTAGAACTCTTACAGTTTGCAGCAATTATTAGTCATTTTTGAGTTTCRTATGGTTTGGGCCAAAAACTAAAAAAAAGAAAAAAAGCAAATTGCCCATGAACTGGAAAGGCAGCCTTTTCAGACAGCTTTATCTAACTAGAACATTCCTTATATTCCTATATTGTTTATGTTCCTTATATTCCTTATATTTCTTATTTCTGTATAATTTCAGGACAGTATTCTGAGGCTCTTAGAGGCTGCCATGTAAATCCATAATGTTGGTCATTTTTTCTGCTATATGGCATAACTTCATCCATGGATTTCAAGACATTTCATAAAAGATAACCACAGACCTCATTTTATGGATGGGGGATCTTAAGCTAAAGAGATAAAATTATTTGCTCAGCATCACACCGTAAACATGTGGAATTGCTGGGAAGAGACTACAGATCTGGACCACAAGTCAATAATCACCAGAAATAGCCAGTGGTCTCCATCTCTGTATCTCAGCATGAAGTAACAGTGCAATTGGCTAAGTACATATTTTTGAGTCACTAGTACAGAGTCTATTGGAATTAAATCTATTCCTGAGTGACCTCTCAAAGATTGCAGTTTCATTTATTTGAGGGGTTTATTACTGTATTTAAAAGCATGCCATTTGTCTTTTTTTGTTAGCCTATAGAAGAGACCATACTATTCCTCAGACACCTGAGTCCACATAAAGAATGACAGATGATTGGCAGATAAAATGGGGAAAAAAATATGAAATAACTAAGCTACCTTTGACATCTACTGACTCAGGTTAGATTAGCAGAGAGACAAAGGTCAAATAGTGGCAAATTCCTTCCTCAGCTGGAGGGAAGCAAGCAGAAATCATAGAAGCAGAAGTACATTCTTCAGTGGGGAATTATGACTGATAATATAGTGGAGTTGGGAGAAAAAGAAGGGTAGGTAAATCTTCATTGATATAACTAAAATGTAACTGCCATAAATATAAGACAGTAAGTTTTGTCTTCATTTAATATTAATGCAAGAGGTTTGGAAGTAAACCAGTTAATTGGAAAATTAAATTAAAAACAATTAATTGGAAGAATCCTGTGTGAATTACATCATCGAGACTAAGTCTATGTCTAAGTAAAGATTTTCCTGGTTTAACTTCTCATTTTTTGCATTGCTTTCATACAGCTGCAAAATATTTCTCCCTCTTTGTTGCAAATTGTCTTGTTCAAAGCAGTTTTTTAAAAATCTCACAGATAATGTTCTGGTGAACAGCAGAACACGAAACCAGAACAAAAAAATTTCTGAAAAAACAGATAATCTTATTTGATTTTTAAAGTGGAAAATATGGATTTGATGCTCATGAAACCCAATGAGTAAGGCTTGGATCTTCAATCTGGGCTTCAAAGCCCTCGTTACATTTAATGCACAACTTTTCCTTTCTTTCCAGTGCCATCAATTCATTACAAACTCCTTAACAACAGCAGCCTCTCTTCTCCTATTCCTGCTCAGAGGTACATGTAGCAGATGAGCTTTTAGCCAAAATAAGCGTTGTCCTAGGTCCTATAAGCTGCTTGGAGCAGGTCAGTCTCTGTGTTCATAAGCAGCTGCAAGGAAAGGGGTGCCCTGCTAGCTGGGGGGTTTCTGTAGAGCTGCAGACTCTTTTTTTGGCCTGGGCCTGTTTTTATGAGATACTGGACGTAGGATGGCTATCGCTTGTGATTTAAGTCGCGATTTGAACCATATGGTGGAACACCAAATTCAATAGGCATCAATAGCCGGTTATTCACCACCACTCTCTTTTCATTATATAATCATACTAACGTACATCTTGCRTGAGTCCGGAGGAAAAAAGAGCAAAAGAGCTCCTACAGGCGTATAAGTTATTGTATGACAGACTCAAAGCAGGGAATATGCCTCTCTGCAAAACGTACTCACCCCTCGACACTCACGCRTGCTTTCGGGACGAGCGGTCTGGATTAGCTCTGAAAACGAAATTAAACTCGCGGCGGCGGCAGCAGCCGTAGCAGGGTTCCCGCCCGCGGGGCCCAGGCTGGGCKCGTGCCGAGGGGAACAGCTGGCGCGGGGAAATTAAGAGAGCGCCTTTGTCCTCGCACCTGGCCGGCGGGCTCGCAGCCGCGCGCCCGGAGCGGGGCGACCGCCGAGGCGGCTGGCGTATCTTCCTGCAGAGGCATAAATTAAACGATAATTGTGGTAGAAATACACGATGCGCACAAGAGGTGTGATGAACGTCGCCTTTTCTCCCTCATCAAGGGAAGCTTTTCAGCCGTCTTGTCGGAAGGACAGAAGGAAGCGTGTGTGGGTCGGGAGGAGTCTTTTATAAAGGCGAAAAGTGGGGAATAGCCAGACCAGGGAATGCAAATGAGCCTCCCGGCACGCTGGACTAGACCTTAATCCTCATTATTCTTTGCGGATGCAACGGTGATTTTGATTGTTGCTTTTGTTAGCTGAAAGCAACTGAAACATAACTTATATATAAGGCCCATCTGCTTGTAAGAGAGAGGTTGGTGGGAGAACAGCAAACGCTGAATTTAAGGCTGCCCTGCTACTCAAAGCRGCAGATATATTCAATCATTATATATATCTGTGATGTCTTCAGATTTGTAAMGTATAATAACCACCAGTTATTACCRTGCAGAGTTTTAACTTGRGGCTGAGGAGAGACAGATCAATCTGTGTTTTAGCTGTACTGAGGAGGCTGGAGAAACCCTGCGCCTGCAACGGAGCTGTGGCTGCCCTGTTTGTCCCAGGTACGTGGTGGCTRCAGCCTGCCCTGGTAGCGATACTGGGAAATAAGGCCTGAGGCAGCAGGAACTGATTTAAGCACAAGCTGAACTTTCTGTTCATGCTTTGCTGGAGCTGGGTCCTTCACTGTTAGCTCTCAGACTCACTTGAGCACTTACACACCACCACTTTTCTTGCTTTCATGTAGAGCTCCACACTGCTTCGCCGTTGGCCTACCAGAAATGTCTAAAACAATCTTGCTGTTCAGATGAGTAATAGCAATTAGTAATAACGCAACCTGTCCCTTGGGATCTCATTATAAATCTCCATAGCCAGAAGTTTACACACGATCATCACAGGAGACCAATCCCTCGCACGTCACCCCCCTCACAGCAGGAGACAGATTCCAGGGACRGCGTATGCTTCTTCACCCCATATTTTAAAATTCAGTACAGTTTTAGAAAGTAAACACCACAAATGCAATATGAAGAGCTCTTCATCACTTCTCCTTCAACAACTGCTGATATACTACCTTGCTGCAAACTCTGAGAAAACTTGCCTGTGTATTGCTTGGGGCCTTTGCAAAAAAACCAAATATCCATTATTCAAAAAAATTGTAACAATTTATGGATTATATACTGCATTAAAAAAAAWGACCCAAAATTGCTAACAGCTTCTTTGCAATAAATGCCCTTGGAGAACTAGAAAAATTTCCAGATTGTGGATAATTTTGTGYTTAGCAGTTTCCTGCAAAATGGATATTTTGCCCAGACACGTGATGCTTCCTTGGAAAACCTGTGCACTGCCTGCCATCTCAGCAATAGCTATATGAAATTGATGCRATTGCCTTTAAGTTCATCACCTACCCAGTTCTGAAAGCTAGCAGTGCAGCTAACAAATCCTGCCACTGATTTTCCCTCAGCAGTTGCAAAAAGTTCAGATATGTAGCTCTGGAACTGAAGCTCCTAGGATTTAGAAAATAGTTAGGTCTTGTCAAGAGGCTGAATTCAGTAGGTTGCCACAAATTATTTCTGAGGAGCTCACATTTTGTGATTAAACCACTTTTCCCTGGCCAGCTTCACTGACCAACTGTAACTAGAAYAGCCTGCCATTCTTCCACATGAAGGACAGAGAAAGATGCTTCAGAAAATTCAGCTTTTATTGAAAGGACTCACGTAACACTACTTTAAAAAACTATAGGTGACTGATAGAATCAAAACTTCTAAGAAAGAGTAGGCTGATGGACTTTGTCTTTTGCCTCAACAGCTGCTGGCTGAGTGTGAAAGCCATCGAGGACCRGGGAGCTACGCTGCCRACGTTCCCGGGCAGTCACCCAGGCRCCTAAGTAGCTGGGGATGGAAGGCAGAAGTAACACTGTGGCACCAATGGAAATCACAAATGGTGATCAYGCTACACTTCCACAGAACTACCTGCACAAAATATTTGTGATACAGTATATTTGTGCTAAATAATTCAGACAGGAAGATTCCAGTGCGATTCACAATCTCTTCTGTTAGCACTCTCTCACTCTTGGTGATAGCCGTGGAGTGGAATATGGCTTTCTTCCTATGATAGCAATTTAAGAAAAATGGCACTATTTTATCTACTCCATTTCTTGTCAACTGAGTCTGTTTTCAGAATACGACCCTGACTTCAAATATCTAGTCTGTATCTATTGGGGCAGCCTTGTTTGCTCCTGTAACATCATGCGGACTGGGAATAGTCATYTATTCTTGTTATTGATGCTCCTAGCTCATTCAATAACCTCACATGAGATTATACCAAGAACGAAATGCTGGCCAATACCCTTAAAACCAAAATATACTGCKTATGGGGATTTTTCTTCTCTGTAGAAAATAGTAGCAGTGCATTTTCTCAAAGTCTCTTGTTCCTTTCTATGTACACCTATTTTGAAATGTACAAATCTGATACTGTTTTGATTACTGCAGCTTGGGTTAAGGTATTTTTTTTCCCGTCGCACAGCTGTTTACTCCTTTAAGGAATTAAATCTGTGTTTATAAATTTTACCATTGATCTGCTTTTTGSCACTGTCAGAGGCAGGGTACTGAGCTAGATGGATCTTTAGTCTGACCCTGTACTGTTATTTCTATGTTCTAAATCAAAATTCAGTGAGACTGAACAATTTGTGAATATCTGCAAATCAGGTAAGCTAAGGTTAGCTCTCTGGGAGCTACTAGCACTTAGTTTGTATACAGAAAGAAATAACATATTATAAGAACAAATGTACAATGTACAGTGGCTTATTTTGCTAACATCTTCCTTSTCTGTTCACTAAATGAGGAAATCATAACTATTCAATAAAGGAACTCTTGAGAAACTATGATAAATAGAAAAGATCCGGATGTGAAAGGACATCCAACTAAGTTTTTCAAAATCTGTRAAAATAACGGAACTTCTTACCTGGCTTTTAAAAAAACCCATTTGAGAGTGAAATGGTCACAGCTACTGTTTGTGCAATATCTATGATCTTTAAGAAAAAGGGTCACTTATTTTTGTTATGAAAGATAAAAAAGGCTATAATGGATTTTTGATTTGGTCTGATTGTGGAGAATTGGCAGTATCAGTTGGTATAGACGAGTCACACTTGTTAAAAAAGGACAAGCCCCATGTGAAGATGTGCAATGAGGACTCTCAGATGTGAGCCGAGCCAGTTTGGTTCCAGGGCTGGAGAATGAGAGGGGCTTTGGTGGTGGGACCGTGTGACACCACCTACCCTGACAGTGAAGGGATCCTCATACCCTCACTGGTACTAGTAGGAAAGCGCATGCAGCAGGGGATTGTAGCAATGGTGTGTCACAAACCCGTTGCTTTTGACACCACCTTACAATACTAACTTGTTAGTGTAGTTGCTCATACTAATATTCAGGTAGTCCCTTCATACAGTTAAAATGTTATTAACTGTGCTTTTTGAAAAGTCTGTACCAGAGCACTGGATAAAACAACCTGCTTGGATCCCACATGAAGGCAAGCATTGTGCTCCCTGAGAAATTACAGTAAAGGTCTGTCTGTGTGAGTCTGCCAGGCTGTCTCTGTGTTAGCTGCTTTTCTCTGAGATGCTGAACTGATAGCATTAAACAGTTTAACTATGTATATATTGGTCACTAGGCAGGGGAAATTAGGCAGTATAAATAATAGAAYTGGGAAAGTTGAGATGATTTTCACACTCCAAACTAGTCTGTACCTTGGACTTTCTCCTGCCCAGCACTYCTGCTTCTACTCACTCGTCTACCAAAAACTTGTTCTAGATCATAATCTTGGCTCACAACTGGCTTGTGGCCACAGAAATCTCTGAAGCCTTCTAGACAAGCCTACTCACTCAAAGGCCATTATCGGCGCTATATATCCGTGACATAATTTTGCTTGTCACTGACCACAGGCTTATCCTTGACAACACCTAGTTTGTTTATACCAAGTCAGTTTAGAGAAAACATTGCACTTCAGACAAGAAATTTCATCTTGCTGTGATTACCCAGGAGCTCCCTTCAGTCTTTCTGCCACTGCTCTCAGCCCTTCTGCTTTGTTAATAGTGGTAGTTCTTTTGTTCACTAAGTTTTGCCACTTTGCTACAAATCTTTCCTCAGAAATTTTAACAAAAGGCCTTTCATTTGGATATGCATTTAATAATGGTGCTTTATACTGATATACAACTTGTCGCTATTTCACTAAGCAGATCTGAACAAAAAGACCTGAGAGGCAGACACTTTCTCTGTGTGAGCCAACAGGTACTTGGCACAATCGTGGAAGAACTTTTTTTCCTGTGGAACAATAAAGCAAATCTCTATGACTACTGAAACTGCCGGGAATTACTTGATCCCTGCATAGACCAGGGGTGTATTTCTATGATTTAATACCAGGAAGGTCTCACCTAGAAAACTGCACAAAATG
This sequence comes from Rhea americana, assembly GCF_003343005.1. NCBI lineage: Eukaryota > Metazoa > Chordata > Aves > Rheiformes > Rheidae > Rhea > Rhea americana. The sequence continues at coordinate 2,038,138 of NW_028185583.1, read as the reverse complement.
CACAAGGCATAAAGGCTGATGGGACTTTGCCAAGATTTGACCTTGCAAACCAGGAAGTTCAAATATTGTGAAACTGATGTTTAAGTTGTTCCACTCCTGGACCCAGATAAAGCATTTAAGCAGTTACTCCTCTGGCTCCTCTGTGGATATGCAATAAGTAGCTAGCTTTCTTGGATCAAACTGGACCATTTAATCTAAAATTCCTCAGCTCCTCTGGGTAAGAGAATTGAGCCCTTATTTTGCTTCTGTGAGGTTTTCAGTGTTTTATAGGAACACGGAAGGACTTCCTTGGAGGTCTGATCACTTGTTATTGCAAGCAAGAACATTTACTAGACAGTGAGCATAGAACCATTTATTTGTTTTGGAAGCCTAAGAAATAAGGGAGAAGTCCGCTCTTATTAAAATAAATGGAAATTTTCCAATTCAGATGACTGGGATCAGGATTTGTCCAAACTTGCACTCTCAGTAATTGGCCATGTTTTCTGTTCCTCCAGTTTCCAGACAGAAAGGCAATTCAGAATCTTTGAAGCTGTGAACTAAGCTAGGCATGACATTTAGCTATGGGAATACAAGATACTGTAAAGCGAATTTTTTCAGAAGGCTTTCACCAACACAAGACACTGCAGAACTCTTTAAAGTCTCTTAAAATGTTGATGTCTGCAGGCAAATGTGACTAAAAGCTTTTTATGTCATAGCTGCTTCAGAAGTATTTGAAATTATAGTGACTAATCTTGGAAAACTAGGCACAAGCTACAGGTACAAGATGATCCAGGATGCCTGTCTGATTTCTCACAAGAAAAAAAAACGGGAACTGTTTCAGGCAAACTGTTTGGCCAGTCAATATTGGCCATGGTAACTTGAAYAATGTGTCAACTTCCCATCAAGCAGACCTCCCTTACTATGATTTCCTGACCTTTCCACTTCGACTTAACCCCCGTTACCCAAGCAGTTCATGTAAGCTCTTTTCCTCGCGGACTGGATCAGTCACAGACCACTAACCGCAAGCCGCTCTATGGGGGCACGTTCAGGAGTGCGTCTCCGTGCGTCTTCCTGAACGAAATCACGGAAACCTAATCTGCAGGATCTGGGTCAGGAGGAAAAAAAGGAAATTTGTGTACAGGGAAAAGTTTGCCAGGCCCAGAATAACCGCTCAGCTCAGGAGTTGGCACACTCTTCCCACGACAGGTTKTATTTTTCATTCTCAAGCTAGATAAATTGGTAGGTACCAACACGAGCACACCAGCAGGCAATATTTGGGAGCAGGGAGCCACCGCTCCTCAATCAGAGAGGCAAAGGCATGTCGTGAGTGCTGCKGCTTCGCAGCTGACTGGCAGTGTCTCGCCTCTCTGTGTGGGAATCCCGGGAATATTTGTTACGGATTTTCTGCAGTGCCTGGAGTCCCRCGGGAGCTGGACGCTGCTGCCGCTCCGCAAAGGCTCTCCCCCTCTCCGGGGTGGGGGTGAAGGGGGGGGGCACTGTCTACTCTATGGCAGAGCGGTGCAGCAGTCTGACAGTCTTCATCGAACTTGYATCCCAAAGGTGAACCTTTGGGATACTGCTGCCCATCGCGGTTGCTAAACGCATTTCAAAATCACTGTTAACGTAGGACGGCTTCTGGGATCCTTAACCCCTCCCCGCCGTGAGACTGCCAACATCGTCCTCATCCTCCTCATCATTAATTGCCGTCACCCTTCGGGGGACATTTTCCCGCTCTCCCCGCGAAGAGTGCTGCTCCGACCCTCACCCCGCGGCGAGGCCGGGGCGGCGCTGCCCCCTCGGCGCTCTGCGGGGCGCCCCCCGCCTCGCCGGCGGGGCGCGGGGCTTTCCCTGCGCCGAGATAAGCCCCTCCCGCTCGCTCGCCTAGCTCAGCCCCAGCCCCCGCCAGCGCGCTCCGCTCCCCGCTGCCGCCCGCGCCCGCG
>NW_028185583.1:2029359-2035348 GCF_003343005.1 Rhea americana | reverse complement strand
CCGCGGCCCCCGCGCTGAGCTTGAGGCGTCTGCGCGGCGCCGCGGCGCGTACAAGGCCGTGGTGCTGAAAGGAGCGCCCGCGGCCCCATCCCGCACCCCATACTGCGCCCGTATGCTGTACTCCGTGGCTTGTTTCGTATTTCGGCAGTACACCTGCCTGCCACCACGACAGGATACCGTGAGGGGAGGCAGGGGGCATCCCGGGGCGGGGGGGCTGTAGCGCTCTCCCGTGTTACCAGAGCTTGTCCCAAGCGGAGAGCTACCTTTGGGGCAGCGGGTTGCCCCAGCTCTGAAGCTCCCACGGTCATTTTGCGCCGGCAGCCTTTACGGTAAACCCCTCGCAAKGGCCAGCGGGTAGGAGGGGGCATTTGGTGCTGAACTGGTGGCGCGGGGCGGTGCTTGGTGTGGAAGTTAAAAATTCAGAGCTTAGTTTCCAAATCTGCACCGTATTCAGTCACAGTTAAAAATGAAATGGAGTCCTACGTTTAGATTCATTTTGGTCATGTTAAGAATAGTCATATTTATGTCTAAGAGGGTAGTCAGTTTTCATCGATGATTCTATGCTACTGTTGTTTGGTGTTTTTTGGGGGGTTCAGAGAGATTTTGGTAAGCCTTTTCCTTGCAAAAACTTACTTTAGTTTTCATGGGTGCTGATAACTAGTTTTTACTTGCTTGAAAAGGATATTTTGGGCTAAAACTAAATGTAGTTTAGGAATTTATTACAATTTTTGTTAAACGAAGGAGAAAATAAATCTTTGAGTCTGCAGTTAAATTTACAAAGAACTGTGAGCTAGTTTTGACTTTTTTCCCCTCCCCATTTGGGTTTCAGCTTTTCACTTTGCTTTGGAAAAAGTGGGAGAGTTAGTTCAACTGGATTTGTACTTCGTGGCAATAGTTTTGCCTAGCAGCTGTTACTCAGTGATGGTCCTAAGAATTTTACTTTAGTTTTCAAGACGTCTAATTCCCATATATTATTTAATGGAACCTTTTCCTTAGAAATGTTACCAATTGATTATGAATCACTTCAGCTCACAAGGCCTTTACCAAACTGTTTTTTCTATAAGAGCATTGATTACTCTGGAGAATCATGGAGAATGCAGAAAATTTTGTTTTTGACTTTTCATTTTAAGTGAGTGAATAAGGAGCAAAAAAAGGAAATATTAGTAGCAGTTAGAGAATTTTCTTACTGTGATAGCAGTCCTGTGATGTAACATGACATTTGCTTTACAGGTGTGGTCTCATACATTGCAGTTTGAGGTTTTATTTATTTTTTGAGGTGGAGAGAAATAGGATCCCCAAATTTATGTCAAGCATAAATGAAAGTGAAGGCACATTTTTTGCATAGTTATTTTTTGCATGGGGATAACAATGTTTGTACAAATTCTACAGTGAACACTGATAGCGATACAGCTGGCTAGCTGGACAGGTTTTCAGTCCTTAACGGTGAGACTGTTTGCCTCATGTATTTTGCATATCCTTCCTCTACGCTAGCTAGATTCCTAAGAAGCTGAAGCTGCTGTTTTGAGAACTAACCTGAGATGCTCTCCCTTCCTGCTTCCGTATGGCTGAAGTGGTCAGAAACATCCTTGTCTCTCTCCGATCAGTGGAGATCAAAGTCTTTAAAAGTTTTGTAAATTGTATTTTTACTGATATGTCCAAAGCTTTTGGTAGTTTTGTCTCAAGAGATGAAATGCTACAAATCTGGGAATCAGGGTCTCATCTGCAAGGGAATGATTAGATGATGATAATAGATCCCTCATGTCTTCAAAATTTATGAATCTGAAGTGAAGCTATAGTGTAGCTTGGGCCTTGCAGGCAAGTATCCCATTACTAGACTCAAAGTGTTTGTAAGATGCCATGCACTTTCAGTTAACTGATCACTAAGCAGTTTATCAAGGWTGTGGGCTGTTGCAATGAGTTGTGAGGTTAACAGAGTTTTGCTGTACACGGTCAACTCTTGATTATTCATAGAAGGTTATCTGGCTTGCAGATTAAGTGTGCTGGGTGCAGTGAAGCTCTTCATGGTACTGCTTTTGGACCAAGCAGCTACATGCTGTGCATTGCGCTGCTCAGGCTTGCTCACCTTGTGGGTCCCCCCCCTCCTCGGACTTGCTTTTCTCTCCTGCATCATCATTATATGCTGTTCTAGACTTATTTGCATATTTCATTTTCTCTCCTACTCTCTCTTTACCCAGGAACAGCAGTAGGTGGTGGTAATAACATAACCTGTTTTTCTTTAACATCTGACAGAACGGACGTGTGCAAAGATTAAAGCTGCAGACTGAATAATTCCAAAATTAAGATTGTCTGTGCAAACCCTAGTTTGGCATCAAGATGTCAGTAGGACAGTCTAATTTTGTAGTTGCGTCATGCATCAGGACCCTGCTTCATTCAGGGAAGGGATAGTGATTCAGATCTGKTTTTTTTTAGGTCTCAGTAGTTCTGTATGTCGTCCATGTATTATTTCTGCCCACTATCCAAATGTCATAATGTATCCAGAATTTTTAATTTCCTCTGGGCTTTTCTGTGCTGTTTTGACTAGTAGTGCCTTATTATAGAGAACTGCTGTTGTAGCACTCCTTTATAGTGAAAAGGTATTGTCCTATTTTACATTTTGACAAATTTAATACCTGCACCAGTTTCCCTTAAAGTGTCAGCCAGTTTTTGGCACAATGTTTAGGAAATCTAGACTGATTTCCTCTACCCCAACGGGGCTTCTTTTTAGGCTTTTTGGTGGTGTTTTAATTTGTGTATATTCAGAGCTCAAACTGCAATTGAAGTCAGCTACTCTCCAGACTTCAAAGTCTGGCTCCAGATTATGGGAATCTAGAGGATGGAGGGCATAACTAGTCACTAGATGGAATGTCTTTTCTCCATCTTGCTCTGTATCTTTTTGGCAGATACTGGGATGATACCCACAAGGCAGCATTCAGCTTCTGTAACTATGCGTTCCTTTCCTCTTTTCCCCCTTGCTTCTTTTCCTGTACCTTCCTACCTCATTTGCTTAGAGTCTCCATCCTCTGGAACTGTTGAGCTATGCTGAAATACATCCAGCTTCCATCAAACAAAGCAGGAATTCTGCAAATGATAGCTTCATTTTTCTTGACCAGTGTCTCATCCATTTTTTGCACTGAATGAGGCACAGGTTAAGACCTGTGGAAATGGGAATGGGAATGGGGATGGGAAGGGGAAAGAAGTTTAACAGTATAATCATGCACAAGGGAACTGAACTTTGAAGTCACGGATGTCCTAATTCCTTGGATTTTCTAGCTTCAGAGTGGTTGAGTTACATTCCTAGGAGTCTGTTATTTTTCTAGATAGTTTTCTAGGTTAGTTTATTAAGCAAGCAGGAAAATCTGAACTATCGTCAATTTACCTCACTGACTTCAGTCTTGTGGTTTAACAGAGTCCCCAATAGCAATAGTTGGTTGTAATCATGTGTGGGCATAAATAAGCATGAGGAGGCAGCAGATTTCATGGATACTTTGCCCAAAGCAGCAGAAGAGGCAGATCTGTAGACAGGAGTCTTCAGGTTTAGGAGTTTTGAGTGACAAATTAATTCCCCATTTCTATCTTCCTAAACTTAGACCTTTTTACCTAGCTAACTCCAGCCAGTCTACCTTTTTAAGGTATACGCTTCTCATTCCAGTCTCCACATACAGTTGTTTCCAGCCCTAAAATTATTTTTCTATCCATTTCTTTTTCTTGTTTCCATTCTTGATTTCATTGTCCAGTAGGCCCAAGTCCTCTTCCTCCTCTTAACGATAATTATCTTAACATCTTCGCACTTTGCTGCATTGCCTTTGCCGCCCTTGTCTTCCTGGCATTGGTACCGTCAGAAGATGGGAGAAAAGGAGATGCTGGCTTTCTGTTCTCTGTATTTATGCTTTTACTCTCTAACATAGATTTCATTATAGCCAGCTAAATTGAAAAAGTAGCATAGCTCTCTTTAAACCACCATTTTATGGTGTGTTGGCTATCTCTTTTAAAACAGTATTTTTTCCCATCTAGCATAGGGGAGCCCTTAAATTGCAAAATTAACAGARCTAGCAAATCGGCAGGTAGGCAGAATGAAGTTGCCAGAGTTGAGATTTATACAGGATCGTGCATGTGAGAATCCTTCAGGAAAAAAAAAAAAAAGAAAAAAAAGAAAGAAACATATGGGAGAGCTGCTTGAGGTTGTTATTTTAGGTCTCACTGGAATGTGGTTTCCCAGAGGTGGAGTTCTTGCCTTGCCAGCTGAAGCGTTGTGTGAGCAGAGCCCACGTTGACAGGACTCTGCTGCCTGAGTCACTGCTGCACCTCCCTGCCGTGCTTGTGGGTTTGTTCAGCCACCCTTACTGATAGTAACTCGCTGTAGCTCAACTCCTCAGAGAGATCCTGTCAGGACTGTACTCCAGAATGACACAACTGAAAATACAACGTACCTTCCTTGTAAACAAGATACTTCTGAGCGATTTGCAGCAGATTTACTTCATGCTACGTGAGAATATTAGAATATACAACAACTTCCTTGATAAAACATGCCTTTCTTTAATAAATGACCGGTGTTTAAGCTTAAATGATCCAAATACAGGTAATTTCTTAACTTTTCAAAGGAAGAAAAAAACAACTTGAAATACTCTGTAACACAGCAGCTAACCTTCTTGTACACAGAAATCTTTGTGGGCCAAGTGCCATGAGGCCTATACGYAGAGCGATGTCCTTTTGAGAACTCTGGGGAATGTACTTTAAGGGCTGAAGAAGATGATGACTTTCCAATGGACCTTCCTATTACTCTACAGTGAGATAGATASACAATATATCCCCACTTTGGGATTCACCTGAACTAGTCAGGAGCTACAAGTTGGCCACCCTTAGTACACACCTGTGTACAAAAGTGAATTGAATATTTATAGTAAAAAAAAAATTGTCAAGCTTGAAATACTCTACCTTAATATGTTAATACTCATATAGCACATCTTTCCACGTAAATTAAACTAAGCTTTTGTGCGTAGTTGCCAGGCTTTAAAATGGGCAGCTCTGCTTTTGCATGCTCTTCACCTGGGTTTCACAAGTTTGTAAGATTTTAGTTTACTTTCAAGTAATATTGTATGTATGAAGATGTATGAAGAACGAAATCAGTCAGCACAACAGTGAGTAATGTATTGAAAGCTGTGACTGGCCAATGATTAAGACATACAAAAAAAAAAGTTTATATTCTGGAAGTGAGGTAGTTAGGACTGGARAATTTGTCAGTAGAACATTTAATTCAAAAGATTTACTTAGAGAGCATGAATTGGTGTAAYGTCTAAGTGTGGATTAATACTAACTGTCAAACATTCCCTGGTGTATATAACATCAGATTCTAGTTTGACACTCTAGTGATGTTGGGTATTGGAACCTTCTTATTACCTTGCTTGAGGGGTCTCATTGATGGCARTGAGACTGCCTGAGAATTTAAGTTTCTGCTCTTGCAGTGAATATCAAAATCTAATTCCTATTAAGCTCCTAAAGGAAAACCATTTTGCTTCATAATTCCATTGATTGCTTTTAACTGCACAAATCAATTGAATGCAACTTCTCTGTCAATGCAAATCAGTTTTGAAAAGACTTTCATATTACATTCTAAGAATTTTTAAAACCATGAAATTAAATGCTTTTGTGGCCAGTAAAATTCCTATTCTGTAAATCTTTGCAAATGGAATCACATCTATGATACTGCTGAGTAAAATAAATATTATCCTTTCATGCAAGCAAGTACACACCCATTTAATTTTTTTAACAGTTATATGCTATCAAAATGGTTATCAGTGACCTGACTGCATTCTATGCTCATGTGATTAGACATATGTTTTAACTGTAGCATTTACGTGAGTAAGGATTAGGCCCTATATTTGTTAGGTTTTGAATGAGAAAGTACTGTTTTGAAATTGATTGATTGACTTTTGTGTCAATTATCTTGAGATATTTCACTTTAACCTTTATCTCTTTCTCTCTCTCTCTCTCT
>NW_028185583.1:1999083-2029327 GCF_003343005.1 Rhea americana | reverse complement strand
CCGCTCCTGCAATGGTAGTGTTCTTCAGGCCTCCTTCCAGGGTTTTTGGGAGGGGTATTACTGTTGTTCCTGTCTTAAATGCCTGCTGGGCGGGGAGGTAGCTTCAATTAGAGGCTGGCTACTAAGTGTGCCTGGCATTCTCCGTCTCCGCTTCTGTGCTGCAGATATCCATTTTGGGAGCAGTGTACAGTTGAGATCTCTCTCTACAGCACAGATGCCAAAGGCAGCGCACAAGCAGGTGTGGGAGCCAACACAGCATCTTGAGAGAGATGTCCGTCAAACSTGATAGCTCCAAACTCAGGAGCTGCTGTCTTGCAGAGAGGCTAAGTACTGCAGCTAAGGTGGTGGCATCTCTTAATTCCCACTGAGCTTCTACCAGCTTGTTTAGCCTTTAGCATGGGAAATAAAAATGTTGTTATATTGAAGCTTGGAAAGTGCTGACTGATGATACAAACTTCCCTAGACTTGAAACTGAAAGAGGTGCAGATATCACTTGATTTAATCTTTCCTTTTTTTTCCTCTCTTCTCAGTAAGCTTTTTTTGTGCTTTCAGACAAATTCTGGTGCAAAAATCTGGATAGATTCTAGGCAAATCCATTACACTATGCTTACATCTGTATTTGCTATTAGGGCATCTACTGCTTCTCTTACCTTGCCACATTTATCCCTTTATTCCCAGCATGAGTTGAAAAGTTGCTAGGACAGATGCGTTAGAGGTTAGCTAATTAAGCTAACTCCCAAATTCATGTGTGTGTATCAGGAGAAAGTTGATGTTAGTTATTCTGGTGCTGGTGAAGGTAGAGACTCTGGCCTGTTCTCTTTGATATGGTGAACTGGTGATATTTTTGGTTGGACTGAGGATATAGAGCGCAAACTGGGGCAAGATTTCTTCTATGCACTGTACATCTTAAACAAAAGCCAAAGCTGGTGATTGAGTTGTTCTCTTGTGTTTTGATGACAAATATTAAATGAAAGGTTATTGGTTAGGATTGGTAACTGTCTTACTGATCGGTAAGCTGTCTTTGTACTGGGTGTCACTTCAGCCTGAGCTGTGTTGCTCTCTTGCTCAGTGTAGATAGACTGCAAGCATTAGCTTTTCTTTTCAAGAATGTAGTAGGGAGTCTTGTGACAGAGAAGGCCTACATGTTCAGTAGCTTATCAAGTGCTGCTGTCCTGTGTCTTCCCTTCCCTCTTAGAGAATGACTAGAAAGTCAGCTTGATCAGTCTGCAAAGATTGTTTAAGCAGTTTGGGGAAACATCAGTCATTATCAGTGAATGATACCACTATAAGCAATGAGCCAAACTGTTTTGAAAGACCTCCTAATGTTCACTGTTTTTTTGTTGTTGTTGTTGCACTGAACATCMAAGCCTGTCTTTGGGATCCACGTGTGAACCTTTTTTTTCCCATTGTGCTGTTCTTGCTACATTCAGATTCTTGAGAAGGTTTGTGATCATTTCTGTATTGATGTATTACTTGTACTATTTTACTAGTTAAGCCTGTACTTTATATGGCAATATAATCTTGTCACTTCTTGTTAATCTTTTGAATGCTAGATTGTATTCCAAGATTTACCAAAGCAAACACATTGGGCAATTACTTTTAGTCTATCTMTTTGTTGCTGTTGTTTGTTTGTTTTTCCTTACAGTTGTGTGACAGTATTAGTATGGTAATATTGTTTGACTGTAGTTAAAATAAAGCACTGATAATGGTAGAGGAAATTCTGAAGATTCATACAAATAGTTGGTAGGGAGTAGCCTTTCTCAGAGTGAGTCAGCTCTGGTTTGAGGTTGCAGAGTGAATAATTTCTGGCTGTGTAGCATTATGAAGAGAATATTGTTCATGGGAAAGTTATGGTAGACAGATCGGAAAATACTTAATTTGCAGAGTCAGTGTCCCACAGGTACCCTTTTTGGCCTAGGGAAAGTGTCCTTGACATAGATACTGCAAATGATACTAGAGTGATGGTAGAGCAAAAGCAAACCACGAGTGAGTGTCTTGAAGCTGATACAATGCGAAGACCTTAACATGTTTTTAGAACATTTTTTTGTGCAGAGGCRTAACAACTTCCTGTCATCTCATAGTTGTTTTAAGATGACAGTAGGGCTGCCTCTTCCCACAGCAGGCACACTTCTTTCCTCTGCCCCCAGCCTCACGTTCTTAATACCTTCCTTGAACTTTACTAGTGATTATAAGTCTGTGTGGTGAGCTGAAAACTGTGCTGACAAATGCAGGAATATTCTCTGTTTCTGTGCACTGAGTGCAGAAGCTCTGGTACTTACACAGTGGTAATGTGGGARTGTGGGGGGAAGAGTGAATGTTCCTGTAGGCATGAGCATTTATGGCTTAGAGCAAATGAAAGCAGTCATGAAACTGGAGCCTTAGATTCATGAAGTTTGGCTTGCTGGTTGCATCTTTGGTTTTCTGATGGGTGTGTAAACAGAGGTAAACAATATTCTCCCCCATTTACTTCATCAGAGAGAAGTTCCTCAAATGGCTGTTGCTCTACTGCTTTCATTTGTGCCATAAAATGGGAAATGCAGGCTTCATTTACCCTCTTTATTTCATTTTTTGCCTGTAGAAACAGGTTAATGTGTTTTATGTTGAAGGAGATTGATCTTGGTTGTCTGTTTCTGTTTCTTGACTTTCATTGATGTTTAAACCTGGACAGAAAAACTGAGAAAAAAACAGTCACCCAAACCAGCTTCCTTACAGTCTTTGCCCCGTTTATGTTTCTGAGGGAACATAYCATATTTAAACAACGACGTATCCTTGCTCAAATATGTGCTTGTTCTGAATATTTTATGTTGTTTCTGTTTTAGTGTACACTTGTGAACCACCATTCACACCTATTTTTAAAGAAATACTGAGCAAAATTACTATAGTGGATAAGGCAAAACATTGATTTTTTTTTTTATGTGGAAACATAACTTGCTGAAAGAATCAGTATGTAACTGTAGTTTAAAATTGGCAGCCTGTCCACTATGGCAGTACAAGGATGTCTATGCTTGGAAGCCATTCTASGACATGAAATTACCTTTGCTCCTGTTTTACACTCTTAGGGTGTGAAGAACATCTTGAAACTGAAGAGTGAAATAGATCTACTTTTGTGGTCTTTTAGCCAGTCTTTCAGAATGGCCTACTAGAAGAACATCTACTTTTCCAGTACCTGATAATCTTTCATTTTTTATGAAATTTCCAAATCTTTGGAAACCAGAGATCTGTTGAGGCATTAGCTACCTGGAATCAGGTAGTAGTTAGYTGACAAACCAGCTTCTGGCTACAGGTGTAAATAGGCAGTTTGGGACATACGAAAGTCTGTTTACTCCCCCTTCTGTCAGTCTGTCTTAGCAGTAGTCATTGTACTCTTATCATAAAACATTCATATGATGATTTAATCTCCGACTTCTTGAAGAAAAATCTGAAAAAGCATTTCTAATTACTGAGAAATAAAGGGGCTTTAAAAAWTTTTTAAAAAGTTTTGTAATTTTGTAATAGGTGCTTTGTCTTATGCATAAAATGATGATTAAATAACCGAGAGTACTTTCAAGGACGTGTGTTGACGGGGAAGAGGTCTTCATATTTGCTGGTGTGGATCCAGTACTAAGTGACCTGAATGCTGGCTCTTTTGCTCCTAACACATGTCAGTTGCTGTGAATGGGAAAAATTTCACTAAGAAATTCCTTTCTTTTGTGTTTCTCCTTTATTTTTTATTTCGGAACATGTGGCATGATTATGTTTGGCAGGAGACATGAATGGAGAGAAGTTTGCAAGGGATGTTCAGTACTGAACAGTCTGCTTTGTACAGGTAGACCTGATGAGACTTGGAATATTAGATAGAACTGAATGTTGGTTTGATCATTTCTATATACTTTTCAGGTAGAGGAGTTTCCTGTATGCTTAAATACTGTGTTATTACAGAAGTGGTGTGGTGCAATAGTGAAACAACTTTCATTAGCTGCATTTGGCTCTTCAGATTTTGTTGTGGAAATACTGCAGGTTTTTTGTCAAGGCTTTCTCAAAATCGCAGGCTTCATAATAGCAAATTTTTATCAGTGAAACAACAAGAAAAACATGCAGGTGCCTTGACTGGCAGGACATCTAACCATGTGGTTAGAGCACAGCTGGGTCACATGATAGAGAGACCTGTTATATAGATTTCGATTATTTCCTGTGCTGCTGCACTGACAATAGTGAAATTTCAGGTGAATTCCCAGGAGAGGTTAGTAAGGAACAGCTTTTCCTGTTAGTAATGTTGTTTTTTARAATAACCTCAGTGCCACTAGGTAACAATTCAGTGGGACCTTTGTGTGTAGGGATGTTCTTACTTGCTGAATTATTTTCTTCCAGCTGTTTCATTTGTGCTTTTGCTGTGATGGTTACATAATCATCGTGACCAGCCAATTCATGCCAAGAGATAGAAGATCAGATGAGGAAATGTCTGAAAACTTTTGTTACCATCTGATTGACTTAAATGTCAATAAAGACATTACTGTCCAAAATTTGAAGTTTTTTCTTTGCTCATTGTTATATTTTTGGGGAAGTTCTTTAGATTAAGCTTTGCATAAGTAAGTTGAGGAAAAGCAAGGGAATGTCACATTTATAGTCCTTCTGTTGGTGAAACTGTGAAAAGGGAAAAAGAAATTTGTTCAAAGTCATCTTTAAAATATTCTCTAGGCATGCAGAACATGATTATAAACAAATAATTACAGAAGCATTCTATGGAAAACATTGGCTACTTTTTTTTCTATATTTCAGCCACTTATTAATCTAATTTTTTTGTTCAAAGAAGAGGCAGTATATGTTTCAGGGATTTACAGGTTGTTTATTTTTTGCACCCCAGAAACAAGACTATATTCAAAAGCTAGTSAAGGAAATATTTTTCTTTTTTTAGTCAATTAACTATACCAGTATGGATGAACAAGTGTAAAGTCCTTATTCTAAAGTGGGAGATCTCTAGACCTGTCTATTAACTTTCTGGGCTGTCAGTTGTAATTATACATACAACTGTTAGAACACTTACACTCCAGGACATGGGATGAGCATAACTGGACTTCTGCTATGTTCTTTTTTTCTGCATCATGACAGTTGTGGAAAGGAACATGTATCAAAATATATAAATACAGGAAATGCATAAATGAGAACTCCTCATAATAATACTTCTTACATCTTTTTCCACATCTGACTTGTAATGACTTGTTTTTCATGGTTTCAATTTAATTGGCTCCTCTGAGATAAATTGCATAAGATGATATAACTGCAAGCTATACTTTCAGACCCTAAATATGATAAAAGAGTGACTGACAAGAAATTCTGCTCCAAGTCACTTGGTGTGACATACTGCAGCTTCAATCAAAGTGATAATCTGGGGAGAATGGATGGGAGAACTGTGGGGTTTGGGAAGCTGACAGATTTTGGGTCAGAACAGGTAAGTTACGATTCACTTTTGCTCTTAGTGTAATTATACTCACTGATGAATTGTAGCTACATGGAAGAAAAATAAGACATTGACAGCCAATAAAATTAATGCTTCTCAAAGACATCTCAGAAACTGCAYGTTCTTAGTGAGATTTTCAGACATCTAAGATAGCTAGTAAGAATATAGATCTAACATACRTTGAAGGATATTTCTAAGAGACCTGAGGGAGTACTTCTCTCATCTAATGCTATCTTCTCCAATTTGGTGACTTGTCTTCTTTTCCTTTTTATATCTGGTGTTTATGAACAAGCCCATAGTTAGATTTATTAAATAAGCTTTTTTTGCTTTAAGAGAATGTTCTTGGGAATGTATGCTTATTGCAGTTTATAGTCCAGTCCCGGAAGGAAAGGTATTGCAGGAAGTTCTCCTTGCGACTGTGCCATTTCTGGCATTTATAACAGAGGCAGACAAATAGATGAAAGATATGGCAAATTCCATTGAATGACTCGAGAAGACTCTCTTGTACTCTTTGTGCCCCTGTATTCTGGATAAAAAAAGTCTTTAGAGCTACCATGATCTTGACTTTTCTGAAGGTTAACTTGGTTGTTTTTGTTTGTTTACAGCTTTTAGCAGGAAGTTGAAGAAAAGGGGCAAAACCACTAGCTTATCAAAGATCTGGTGTTCTTAAAAACATCTCTTTTTGTGTATTGCAGTTTGTCTTCRTTAGGCTCTGTGTATCTCTATTGCAAATCCTGGAATGCTGTGGTTGAGAGACTCTGGAATTCCAGAGAGCCATTTGCTCTCTTTCACACAATCTATGAGGCAGCACTTGACCAGGAAAAAACCCAAAGAAGTGTGCTATTACTTGAATGCAGTAACAACAGAGGGGGAAAAAAAAAGGCAGCCTGCCAGCTCCTATTGGAACATTTTTTTCTTCTGGGAAATGGAGGAAGTAGGAAGTCAGAAATACAGAGAAAGAAATCGGAAGTCATATTTGTAATGTTTGACCAAGCATCTTAGGCTTCATGATTAGACTCTGTTCAGAAGCAGTAGAAACTCCAGATGAAAATTTGCTGTCTTTTCTGTTCTGTTCTGGCTGCAATTGTGCAGGCAGAATAAATGGAGTAGTATGTTTTCTGTGGTATTTAAGTGAGGGAGGGGAAWATGTCATTGATCATAAATGCAGGACATTTTTATGTAGATGATATTGTTACACGGAGGGAATTGAAATAGTCTGTCTTTGCTCAAGAATATAGCGACGGCTGCTGCTTTGGTGATAAAAGACTAGGTGGCATTTGTTTTTTTAACTTACCTGAGTTGCAGAACTGCTTGGTTTGTGAAATTTAGCTATCAAGTATGTCAGTAATGGTGTTATATTCCTTATTTACCTGAACAGTGTAATGAAGGTCCTCCTTTCTGTGCAAAAAAACATAAGCTATTCGTCTTTCTTTTCAAAGTCCTCTGCTTCCTGTTGCTCTACTGCCTATTGTCTCTTGTTCAGTTGCAAAGAAAAGATCAATTCCTGCCTCTCCTAATGCTCGCAAAGCCAGCCTGTATTGCCTACTTGTTTTTCAAACAAGCAGCTCTGTGTATTCTCCCCATGTTGCCCCTCAGGCTTCAAAGCAACCCTTCAGAAATATCTGCCAAGCTTCCACCTTACTTCTTAACACTTGCTTTTGCAATGGTATCTGCAGATCCTTGGGGATGGTTAATGCTGCTAAGGTATTTTGACTATCAAACTGACTGCATAGTTTTGTTTCCTTCTTCTATCATTTCTGTATTTCCTTTAACGTACTTAACTTTTTTTAGCAAAGACTATTTTTTATTCTGACTGAGAGCTGGTGCTTGTGGGCACTTTGATAATACAGGTCATGAGTAAGAGCTTGCATTTGTATTTAACACAGCCTTTAAACAAGCATTGCAATTAGCAAGCTACAAAATAGTTTTAAGTTATTAATGTATCGGTTTTATGTTCCACAGAAGCCCCTTGTGCTACTCCACTGATCTGTAGCTTTGGAAGGCCTGTTGACCTTGAGAAGGATGACTACCAGAAGGTTATATGCAACAATGAGCATTGTCCTTACAGCACCTGGATGCACCTTCAATGCTTTTATGAATGGGAAAGCAGCATTCTTGTCCAGTTTAACTGCATTGGCAGAGCAAGGAGTTGGAATGAAAAGCAGTGTCGTCAAAACATGTGGACAAAGAAGGGATATGATCTCGCTTTTCGCTTTTGTTCCTGTCGCTGTGGGCAGGGTCATTTAAAGAAAGACACTGACTGGTACCAAGTGAAACGAATGCAGGATGACAAGAAGAAGAAATCAGTGTTGGAGAAGAGCACAGGAAGGTCTACGGCAGAGCCAGCAGAAGAAGCCAAAAAGGGCAGGCCAGCCAACAAGCCACAGAAAGGCTTAAGTCATGATATCCAGCGAAGGCATTCAATGGACAGACAGAACTCCCAAGAGAAGGGTGTCATTAGTGGGGGCTATGCCATTCGATCTCCGTGTGTCTCTCCTGGCCAGTCCCCACCAACTGGGTACTCTATTCTTGCCCCCACTCATTTCAGTGGCCCACGTTCTTCACGATACTTAGGAGAATTTTTAAAGAATGCTATCCATCTGGAACCTCATAAGAAGAACATGGCTGGTGGGGGCATGTTCAGGAATGCGCATTTTGATTATGGGGCAGCTGGTTTGCAAGCACATCGATCAGGACACTTTGATGCCCCTGTGCAGTTTTTGAGAAGGCTTGATCTATCTGAGCTTCTTACTCATATACCCAGGCATAAATTRAATACTTTCCATGTGCGGATGGAAGATGATGCCCAAGTGGGTCAAGGGGAGGACCTTCGGAAGTTTATTCTTGCTGCTCTTAGTGCCAGCCACAGGAACGTTGTAAACTGTGCGCTATGCCACAGGGCACTGCCAGTCTTTGAACAGTTTCCGCTGGTGGATGGAACGCTATTCCTTAGCCCATCAAGACACGATGAAATTGAATATGATGTTCCCTGTCACCTTCAAGGTACAGGTTGTCTGTCAGTCATGTTAGGTCTCACTGAACAATGGAACTGCTCTTTGTGCTCCCCTCCCACCCCATTTTATATTTGCATCCTGATTCTGCGTTTACTAAGCGATTTTGTGAAGCCTGATGTCACATCCAAATTATCATCCAGATTAGACTGAAATGCTTAGGAAGGAATTATAAAAAGCAAATGCTGTGTAGAAAGATGCATGCCTTGTGYTTAGTCTTACAACTAAGGGGTGTCTCATCTGGGTTGTAGATAGACCTTAGGAAGCTTTTTCTGCCACTCTGTTGTGCAGTGTATGTGTACTGATTTATATGTTGTGAGTTTTAATCCAAGACATACATCATCCTTTAAAATTTAAGCATGCTGTACTGCAGCATGGATGAAAGTTCTGTTTGTACCACAAGCCAGTCATGCATCTCATCTTTTGTTAGACCAGTGAATATCAGTTTTGTTTTAGTGTGAACAGTATTTTTTTTATATGGCAATAGTCTGGCCTGTATTAATACAAGCCTAACAAAGACTATTCTTATGGTCTGGACCGGTTGGACGTATTAAAAGTAAATGTTTGTTATGGTGGGATGAAGTAGCAACAGTATAGTGGGGGGATCTAGACTTGTTTACAAATTCCTGCCTGTTCAGAGTGCACCCTGATCATGTTTCTGCTGCATGCTGGGTTGAGATCAAGACATGTACTATTTTTCTTCTCCTGGAGAAACAAACAGTTGTGGGCTGGGATGAGCTGCAGCTCTTTCTGGAAGTTTTTTTCCCAGACTAAATGATCAAGGCACAAGAGCACTGTGGTATACTGCAAAACACATCTGTCCTGCAGTCTGTTTGCAGCTCATGTGGCTAAAATAAGTCAGAATATTAGTAGTTTGATTTACAAAAACATACAGTTGTATGTTAAAAAGCGTAATGGGAAGGCATAAACAACAGGTATTTTGACATAYAAGCTTTTCTTCCTTTCAATAAAATTTGTTATATTGCATGCATGGTCATAATACATGTTATGTAACATTTCTTTGTTTACCAAACTTTGTATTTTTTTCCTCCTTAAATCGCTGTGCCCTAAGTCACTAAACTGTATTCATGCTAACAGTATTGTTTCTGTCTTACCTAATATACTTTAAAGAGAAGAAGCGATAGGCAAAAAACATATGAGCTAAAAAGTCTGCAGGATAAACAATATATATATGTGAGATAACAATACTTACTCGATTTTGCTGGGAGGCATGCACAACGTGCTTGTGATTTTATCGGTACTAATAGTTGCTTTAATAATAGTGAAACTGTCACTTGTTAACTTTTAGCACTAAGAATGAAACTGCAGTTTTGKTTTTTTTTTAATTAATTGCTTCTTACCCATTGGAAGATATATCTGCAAGCTTGCTCAGACAAAATGTTGTGAATAATTAATTGTTAGAATTCTTAGCTCCTTGACCTGAGTAAAATGTTTTATTATCAGAAGTATGTTTTGAAATGAAATTAAGCTGCAAGGTGCCATTCCAGATGCTGTTTTCTCTTAGTAAAGAAAATAACCTTTATTTTGTTTCAGGYGTGTTTAAGATACCAGGTGTTTGGTTTGCTATACAACAAGGAAACTCAGAATTAAGCAGTGAGGGAATGTATATGCATTCCCTCACTGCAAGGGAGCAAGAGCAATGTATAACTTCAGATGAGAAAAAAATATTTATTTTGATACACCAACAAAAAGCTTTAGTGCAGTGCAGTTTTTTGAAAATTTCCAATCTCAAGTGTTCGCTTAAGAAACAGAGCTTAATATATTTGCACTTCAGTCTCATCATATCACATTTTCCAGAGCTGAACACCTTAATGTGGAATAACTCAATTTTACCAGTTAATAGTTGCAAGTTTATTTTGTATATATACTTCAGGAAGAATCTTGTTTTTCTTCTAATTTTTCTCAAATATTTGGCTTTAAAAAATTTGAAAAACAGGCCAGTTAGTGTTAAAATATCCAGTGTWATCTAATCATAATTTGTTAAATTGTTAGTATTTTATTCCCTTATGTCCAGAAAAGCTACAAGATATGTATGTTCTTGAAATAACAAATTATGATGTGTCTAACATTTTAATGTTCAAAAGCACAAATTGCAATCCAAAATAAACATTTATAATATAGAGTCCTATTTTGTAGCTGATTTGTAACTGCATTACTTCTTAATTTTGTCTGGTATAGCAGTGCAAAATACGGTACATTATAAAGTTAGCTCTCCATGTAAGCACACATTTGATAGCCAACTACTAAACTGCAAATCAACTCAATTGCTACAAGTCAGGCCTAATCTAGATGTCAAATCTTTGTAATTTGTTTATGGCCTTTTGTTTTGTGTGAAATTTGGATTTTACATTGTTAAGTTATATAGACAAAATATTTAATTTTGAAGTCTGAACTTATGGAAGTCAGTATAACTCATCTTTTGGAAGTCATCTTGCATATAGAACCTAAGTTCATGATAGAGTTCAATAAATCCATATTCTTGTATGGCATGTTAAAATATGTGTATATATAACATTTTATATATACACAAAAGTGCATATGTACATACCAAATGTTCTAAAATATACTCACTGTAAATGAGTGGTCAGGAAAAATTACATGAAAGAAGATTGCTCTTTTATCTCTTACTTTCTTCTGTGAGGAATATTAGGTCCTTGTTTCCCTCCTTCCTGGAAGATTTTGGCAAATTGTTACATGAATCTGTACCCAGCTTGCTAATAAGCTTCAGCACTTCTCCACGTCTTTTGTCGGGGGGGATGAAGGTAGGGGGCAATCTTGTAGTTGGAAGAACAGCAGAGTTATAGTCAGGTTGTRTAGCTCAACCTGACAACTGATCATGTAGCGTAACCAACTCCTTTTATAAAATACTTTGCCAAGGTCTACCAGCAAATGGGAGGGGGGGAGGCTGATCTGTAATTCCTGAGTTTTTCATCCATGGAAAATAGCTTCAGTCAAGCCATATATATTTTCTACAGAGAAACGTTTATTCATTTTATCATTCAGCCTTTTAAAAAAAAGTTATTAATAAGGCGTGATTTGTTTCACACTGACGGGCAAATAACACATTGCACGAAATGTCTGTTTTAATCTTCTGTTACAGTTTCCTTAAGAAATGTGTTTCCTGTCCACAGGAAGGCTTATGCATCTCTATGCTGTTTGTGTAGACTGCTTAGAAGGGGTTCACAAAATTATCTGCATTAAGTGCAAGTCCCGATGGGATGGAAGCTGGCATCAGCTGGGAACTATGTATACCTATGATATTCTGGCAGCATCTCCCTGTTGTCAGGTTAGTATTGTACATAAATAAGATTCATAAGATGAAATTCAAACTAATAGTAAATAAAGCAAAGGTTTGTGTTTCTATTCTTTCCCTTCCTTCCTGCTTCTTGTTCAGCCTATGCCTATAGATGCACTCCATTGCAGTTCAAGCAGTGAACTGAATCACTGTCCCTGAGTTTTAACTTACGAAGCACAAAGACTTATGGTTGAACAAAAATGAATATAATAGCCAGTGGTTAATATGCAGTTTTTAAAATAAAGTTTCTTCAAATGTACTCACAATTAAACCTAGCAGTGCTTGGGATGATCACTGCCAAATATCTTTGGCATCACAAGTAATTCTAGTAGTGTTTTAATGACAAATGCACACTTCTAGCAGCTGTTATATGCATTCAGGCCTCTCTTAGTTGCTCAAATTGTGTTCTATCATGAGATACTTGCAGCAAAAAAGCCATAGGAATGGAAAGCCTAAAAGAGCCTGCACTTGGAAATTACATTTTCTCCTTAGCCTTTGCTGTGACTGTGATGATGGTACTCTATCCATAGCCTGAATAAGCTTAGTTTTCATGTAATGGTTGCCTAATTTATACTTTAGCTGAGGAAAATCCAGTGCCTCAGGCTATTCCAGAGTAGACACATGCCTGAGGCATCAGCATCCAGAGTCAGCATCCAAGAGAGTTTTCCACATGATCGGCCAAGGGRTGTTTTGTTGTAGAAGCAAACCATGGTAAATATCTATGGAAAAAGCGCCAAGGTGCCATTATTGTGGGAATGGGTCAACGGTCTGTTCTGGCTGTTCAAGAGTGGACTGTGGCCTTCAGATACATAGGTTTTGTTAACTGCTGGGTTAGGTGCCCCACAAATGTGGATTCGTTCATTCGAAGTGTGATCACTCCATGATATTGTGCGTGCTTTCTATAAAGCTCTGCAATCTCTTCRTTTTCTACTGTTGCTAAGTACCAGTAATCTTAGTTCTGAGTAAGCCTTAAAAAGAAGACAGTCTACTGCCCTTGTAGTTACAGCAGTGCAAGAGCAATCTAAAAGATACTCTTGTCAAAATGCAAAATGCGATTTAATTTTAAATTTAACATACTTACCAAAATGTATTGTTCACAAGAGAAACAGACTTGGTGTTACTGGGTAAAATGACAACTAATAGCAGTTATAACTTCAGATAGAAATGTTACCTCCAAATATTGTGCATCTTGAGATGACAATTTTTCCTAAAATAGGAACTTTAAAAGGTACAACACTGAGGCTGACTTACTAGCTTTGTAAAAGCCAGGAAATTTAAATCTGAATCACTTCTTTTGAATATACAAAACAAGAATTAAGGTCTCATTGTACGAGAACCTTAATAATATGATTAGTGGACAGTGTGACAGTACATGGTAAATAATAGAACTGAATACAAAATCATTATGTTTAGTGACTCTGACTGCTGGATAATGCGTATTTTTGTTTCATCATGATTGTTACAGATGATTTTGTGCATACAGAGGGATGACATTAAACTATGCTATATAATTTATCTCCGAATTGCCTTGCTAATTTCTGTTTTGAGTGATTTCATACCTTATTTCAAAATATTTAATTGTACTTCACAAACATGCATGTACAGTAATTGAACTACAGCCACTGTCAGGAAGGTTGCTAGCAGCTAGCAGATGTACTGAACAGTAGCAAGGAGAGAACACCACTTTTTCAAGAAAACCATGCAAATCTGCATCTGTATTTTGTAGAATTTCTGCTGCTCAAGCAAGGCAGATGGCTGAGGATTTTTTGATTGGTTTATTTGTGAGTGTTGTCTCAACAGTGATAGTGCTTTCGTAGTTTCTTCCCTCCTCTTGCTTTTGCACAAGACAATTCATTGAATGAGTGTTGCCATAGAAAATTGTTTTGTTCTTTTCATGGAAGAGCTGATGCTTTCATTAACATGTTTGACTGTGAGGTCAGGGTGCTGTCCAACTCAGACCCTGGCTGCTCATTTGTTGTCTTTGCTCTTGAACTCCCTTACGGTCTCAAATCTCTGCTGCTTCTCTTGAATATTGTAAGCTGCCTGCTGTGCTTTCACACTGCGTTTTACTTCCTTTACATCAAATGCCCCGGTTTTCTGCAGCCAGATGCCTTTTTGAGACTTGATCTTGTTTGTTTGTTAYTACTGTCAAAATCTCTGTCTGTCCTTACCTTTACCCTTTATTGTTTCTTATATCTGCCCAGTTAGTGGTGGTCTTGTTTCGGTTGGATTTTGCAGAATAGTTTGTATGCTTTAAATGCTGTTTAGTTTATATAGCCTCATATGTATTGTAAATATTTAAATAAATACTTAAAGTGATACAATACCATGCCATGCTGATAAAATAGAGCAAGCTCTACATTTTTTAAACCAAAAGATTAAAATGCTTAAGTATTGTGCAGACAAATCATGTTCAAACATAAAATGAAACAGCTGCATTGCGGGAATTGCATGACACAAATGTAAAATTTCTSTTTGCTTCAGGGCTTCATTTATGGTTTACTGAGACAGCACTATTTATGCTAAGAACTTGAGGAATTGATTTAGAGATTAATCAGCGTCAAACAATCATATGAACTTATAAACTTTGTAATTCTGTACCTCCTGCCAGTCATGACTGGATATAACTTAGCTCCGGAATTTGGAAGTATACTAGGTGTTATATTCTTAGGATTTCTACTGAAGTATGATATATAATGATTCTCAGACTGTGTACTTTTTAGAGTACTTACTAGAAAGWTATTAGCTTATAAAAACTTAATTAGTGGACTTGGTGCTAAAATCTAGCTAATTGTCTTCAAATGTTGCCTAGCAAAAATAGCAGGAGTTCATCATGGCCAAAACAGGTCACTGGGATGTGCTCTGTCCAGTTGAAGTACCCTGCTACATGGCCTCTTTTACAGAAAGCTGTGTGTAGCTGTGCTTTACCAAACCTACTGGCTCGCTGCAAAGGGAAAAACAAACATTTTGCTGTCTCTGGCAAGGTTCCGCAGTCTTCCTCCTCTGAACTGAGCTGAAAAGCATGCAGTGTGTCAAATGTTTAGTTAAATTAGATTTCTAAATTATTTTGGAAAGTTAATCTTAAAACTGGATATCCAAACCCTGGGACTTAAAGCACTTTTGAAGAGGCGTTGCTTAAAAGAGTTACTTGAGAAAAGTTTAACGTCAGCATAGCCAAATACCTACTGATTTCCACCAACCTTGCAAAAAGCTTCYAGGGAGGCTCTGTGAAACATTGTTTTAATGGAGAGTAAGCCTGTGAGTAAGTTACCAGCTGGGTAAGTAACATCCTCCACAGCAGATCCCAGTACTGCCAATCTCCTGATTTAATTTATTACAGGGCTAGAGGTAGGGTCTGTGTGTGACATTGTGACACTCTCTTTTTCTGTGGTGAGAAATGGAAGCATAATTTGTTATTTCAAAAGTGTTTTTTACTTTTTTACAGGCTCGACTGAACTGTAAACACTGTGGGAAGCCAGTAATAGATGTACGGATTGGCATGCAGTATTTCTCTGAATACAGCAACGTCCAACAGTGTCCGCACTGTGGAAATCTAGACTACCACTTTGTGAAGCCATTCTCTTCGTTTAAAGTTCTGGAGGCTTATTGACGAAAGCTTTGCTTTAGTATTAGCTATTTTATGGGTATTTCAACTTTATTACATATCTTTTTATAGGATTCATTCTGTGATGAAATTAATTTCTTTTCTAACTGAAAGAGCAGCTTCTTTGTCTGTGTATATATTAATGTGTATATATACATGTTGTTAAAACCAGGATCCTCCTGACAAGATCCCTGTGAAGGCTRGAGGCAAGCCAATTTGATGGCCTTTGAATATATCCCAAGTGTGGGGTAAACTTCAGCTAAAAATGATTTGGTTTTATTTTTTGTATTGTTGTAATACAGTTTATAGCAAAGGCGTGGGGAGACATACAGGACAGAAAAATATGTCCAGTTGGAAAGCAGTTAATTTTGTAGGGTGATGTCCCTCTAGCTTGGTGGAAATGGGAAATCCTTGGAAAGAAATCATCCTGTTACTGTTGAATTCATTGAGTCTTTAACATTGGTTCTAATGGGAGCAGGAATGGCCCTAAACTGCTAGTCATCTTAGCAGGCTTTCTTTTARGTTTCCCAAGATAGGGTAAACTAAGATACTGTGACAAGTGAATGTAAATCTATGCCAGAAGATGCAATCTTGAAATGAATTTTTTGGCATAGCGTCTTCCTGCCATGTGTGTTTGATGCGCGTTACCCTCACTGACGGATCATACGGCAATAGTACTGCTTCCACCAGTGTTGTGATTTTAGCAGTCAGGTCAACTGTTTATACCAAAACAAGCTGGAGATGCTAAAATGCTTTATTTAAAGGTATTTCTTCACAGATATTTTAAGACTTTATTGTGATATGTGAGAGGAACAGGTTGAACTGAATGGGAATGTGTTCATGTGTGTCTGCTGGGGCTGAGACTTGCTTCCTACTGCAGACTGGTGTGACTGGTTTGTAAAGAGAACCGTAAAGTGGGATCTGGACCGTCAGAGCTCTAAGACCTGAGAGGTACTTAGTATGAAACTTGKCATTGATTTTTAAAACAATGAATTGTTGCACCTTTATCTTTCAAAATTATGTAAGTCCAAGATTTAAAAACTTATAGACTATTTAAAAAAGCAAATTTAGTGTAATTGCTTTCTACATGCCTATGTGCTCCATATAAAAAACTGTGCATTAGACAGTGAATTTGTATCAGAGGTTGGCCCTGTAGACTCTGACAATATTGTTTCTTGGCTCCAATTTCTTACTTCCCTAAACAAAAGTTTTAAAATAGGTCATTTGTCTTTTACTTGGCTTCTCAAGTCGTTTGAGATTTTGATTTTTTTTTCTTTACTCCACAATATATTTATGAAGTGACTGTCYACTCAGGAGGTACAGTTTTTATTACTTTTCAAGAGGTGGGATTGTTTTTTGTTTCTTTTTAAGTTGTGAGACACTATTTTAAAACAAATTATGTTTTTTCCCAAATTAGAATCTTGAATCATAAGATATGTTGAAATTACGGTTTTGAAAATGGCCTCTGTACACCCTGGGAAAGAATACAAAAAAATCGCAAGCCAAAAGGTCGTGCATGTGCTGAATTGAGTGTTATGCTTTCTGTTAAGAAAATCTGCACATAAAGCTTGAACTGAATATCCATGTTTCTGTGTGCATTAAAAATGCCAAGTTTACAGTTTTATTTCCTGGCTGTCTTTACTGCAGAATTAGATCCTTTTAGCATTAGCCACTCTTCAAATAATACGCTGCACAGAGGGCTTATATGGCACAGATCAGTTACTRTTAACTTGAGTGGTAATGTCCGTATAAGCCAGCCAACTCAAGTCAGTAATTTTGACATGTGGATAGGACTGGACTGTCTATCTCATACAGTTGCACTGGTGATGCACTCCTGGTCTGAACGACGCTGTTAGCAGCCGCTGGCTGTGATAGCCCACACTGCTAGCACTCCACTTGTTCTGTCCTCACTGTTTCTGTACTTGTTTTTATGTCTACAGCACATCCGTGGCTTTTTGTGCAAGCTTTTTGGTTGCTTTTTTGTGCAGGCTTTTTGGTTCCCTACTGCTTGTAACAGTTGTGGGAAAACCTGTTTCCCTTTAAGGTAAGTTACCGGAAGAACTTCTAACACTGTCCTAGTAGGGCTACTGCAAACTAAGTTATTCCAACCCCAGGGACAGCAGAAGCAGCGCTGGTCTGTAGGAGGGACAGCTAGCCCACAYGTACCTGGACTGGAGGAAGAGGTGGCTAGCAGAGAAAATCTGGTTAGCTGTGCAGTGTAGACCTTCCTTACGGAGAACAATCAGTTAATAATTTGAGTTAATTCTGCAGGGAAGATGTGTCCGTCAAGTTCTGTGGTACATTCCAAAAATCTCATGGAGTTCAAATAGTTAACAAAGTCTAGAGCTGCATTGCCTGCCAGTACCATGAGAGCCAGTTCAGATATACAAATGGTAGATACACAAAGGACTATTGCAGTGGTATTAAATCACATAGCAAAATGAAACTCTTGTAATGAGAAAAATAAAAGGAAATATATATAACTGATACTTTAATTTGAGTGCTAGTCACTCATGCCTTGAGTCTAGGGTATCAATTCCCACATATCTTAGTATCTTACATGGATAACAGCATACTATACCTTTTTTTTCCCCACATTTGACATGGACAGTTATCACCATGCAGTGTACATGGTGGTGGAGAATTGAGATTGAGATCTGGAATTCTCCTAAATACTTGTTCATTTGCCCCCCCCCCTTTTTTTTTAACTATAGCTTAGTTATAATTCTGTTGTTTAAGTACTTAGATGCCTCTCCATGTGTGTATATATGACAATCGAGAATGAGTGGAAGTGGAAAAAWGGAATTTGTCCAGTTTTTAAAAGCACAAGCATATGAAAGATTGTACAGAATCTTCAATTCAAAACCAAGAAGCAGACTAGGAGAGTGGGGGAAAAAGCAGGTTTAAATTCCTAACAGTGATGAGAAGTTTTTATGTACAAATCTACCCAAGAAAAAAATCCAGTTCTCAATTAACTTTTTCTTTTAATTCTGCTATTGAGCYGTAGCTACTGCTTGAAGAAATGCCTGTCTTCTTGCAAAACATTTCTCAGCTGGAAGCTAGCAGCACATGTAGTACAGTAAAAATGATCCATGATGGAAGCCATCCATCTTTCTGAATTACAGAAAGATTCTTTTGAACTTTCCCTCTAAAGCAAATTGTCCCTAATTTGTAGAGAACACTTTCTCGATTTCTTACTGATACTGACAATTGGTCTCAAGTTACTGCAAAATGCAGTATTTTTTGTAACATCCATATGATGCCAGTCAAGTAGTCAGGCCCTTTCTTTGGCCATAGTAGTTTCAGCTGGGCTCTTTATAAGTACAAAGGCAGAGTTAACTCCTTTGGGCCTTGTAGCTCCTTAATATAAAAGGTTAAACTAGACTGCAGTTTGTTTTCTATGCATCTTAATGAGCACTGGAAATAATCATGGGCTTTTAAATGTATCAAAAGGGAAATGTTTTGTCTAGATAAGGAGCTGCTTGCTTTGTTTGTTTTGCTAAAGTTTGCTCTTCATTACCTTTCATTTGTCTTATGCTGTGTGTTCTTTTTAGWCTGGCCTGTGGTCAGATTAAATTGTGCCTGAAACATGTTTTGTAAAACAGAGTACAGTCCTCTGGATTTGGAGGTTCATTCTACTCTTCTTAAATGCACGATACTCCTGGTGATAGTAATAGGAGTTGCATGTGCAGATGCTTTTATTTCCAGTAGTTTAATATGTTTTCCATAGGAGAGGCTTGCATTTAGATAGACTTAACATTTTGGATGTGTAAATGAATTCATCCATCAGTAGGACATTTAAAAGTAA
Organism: Rhea americana; assembly: GCF_003343005.1. Classification (NCBI taxonomy): domain Eukaryota; kingdom Metazoa; phylum Chordata; class Aves; order Rheiformes; family Rheidae; genus Rhea; species Rhea americana. The sequence goes on along the minus strand of NW_028185583.1, from coordinate 2,010,154 downwards.
ATTTTGATAACCATAACTAACACAATGGACATCTTTTAAATGCTGATATGTAATTTGACATCTGTCGAGGTGAGAAGGCTGAATTTCTTGTTCTATCTAATGCTGCAGCGTCATTAARAACTACAATGCTCTATAGTCCTGTAGACTATTCTGTAGTCTATTTGCATTAATTTGTTCAGTAGTGAGGACTATATTCATAAATAAGTTTAGTTGGGAAAATAGGGAATATGTCTATGAGGAAGGCATCCAACTCAGTTTCTTTATTTTCATGTACTCTTCATTTTGTCATACCAGGTAACCAAGGAAAAACATGTTGTTGAAGGCCACTGTTAAGAAAACCCCTCAAAAATATTCTTGTCCATAAAGGTTTCTTGTTGAGACATTTTTGGATTGCACTTTTGCAGAAGGAAGAATATGTACATACCAAATGAATGTTGATGAAATTAAAATAATTGGTTATGATATCATTTGCGTGTGTTGTTAGAAAATATTTTGTTGTGACTTCTCTGTATTAAAAAGTAATAAATACCAGACAGCTAATAATGTGAGTTCTTCTTCCCCCCACCGTCTATCAGCTTGTTTCTTACACCTGCTCTTTACAGAAAGGCTAGATCTATTCATCTTCACTATTAAAGGACGTGGTGAAATCAGTTTTTCAGTGTTATTTAAAATGAAGCTTTGATGTAATCATTTTGAAGACTGCTATACTAAAAGCGTGCGTGTGGCGTGTGCGGCATGTCCCCTTGCAAAACAGGGGTCTGGTTCTCTGGGTTGATGTTGGAAATGCTCTTGCTGCAGGATAGTGTGCTGTGTAAGAGTTGTGTTTTGGGCAGGCTCAGGAACCAGGAGGGATAAACAGGGGACAGAATGGCAAATCTTTGACTTCAATCTGTTAATGGAAACATGCYCTCTGGTGCATGAGAAATATCAGAATGGAATCTGTGTAGGAAAATGCAATGCAGTAGTGCTAGACAAAAGGGTTCCCCCCTTTTAGGACTGAACACTTCGTCTCTGAAGCCCTGTTGCAGGGGAGGGAGCCTCGAATTTTTGCTTCCTGGGTAAGGTTTTCTGCAATTTGACTAGTCATCTARTCATGTGTTTTAGCAAACCTTTCTACCTAAACTTACAGCAAGAGTTTTCAGCTTTTGAATATTGCTGCAGAGAAGTTCAGGAAGGATGTAAATGTTCAAAGTAGTACAGATTTGCAAAAGGTAAAGCAAATACTACCATGAATGAAAGAGGGACATAGCTCAAAGGAGTGGATTGGGATTTGGAGGTTGGAAAAACACTTTAAAGAGCTGACAGAAGCTATTTGTATTTAATTTTGGAAGCAGATATGGTGGCTGGGAAACCTTTAAGTTGAAGAGCTGTATATTGTGATAATTGTGAAAATCACTCTGGATAGCTGCTTCTTAAAATAAGAAGTAAAGATTTATTTATGAGGTAGAAATGTGAATGAGTCACAAAAATCAAGTAATCACAGGTGAATGCTATGGTTCCATTTTATGTCATTTATATTTTGTTAAAGGGGTCTTAGGTCATGATTTAAAGTTTAAGCCAATGTCTAGGTGGGAAAACCAGATGAGCACTAATATGAAAGGGAGCCTGTTCCCATAGCTTGCTTACTGCAATCTTTACCACTTTTTTGGGAGGTGTCTATTGCTGAGTACTAAACTGCAGAACTTAAGGTTTGATTTGGTATGGTAATTGCTGTGTTGCTAAAGGAAACTGAATAGCATTGTGAGAATATGGAGGAAAGAGAATCACAGAAGAAAAGCTTTTCAAGCTATTACATGATACAGTGTGCAGTTAAATGGGGGTGGCACAAGGCAAATTGAATTAGAAGCATGCCTGGGCTCATGTTCCTGCTGGAGGCATCCCTGTTTGTGTCAGAGGAGAGGAATGAACTATTCTGGCTGCATATGTATGTGGGCGAGTGTACCTAGAAATACATGTCCAGGTTTCACACAGCTATATTCGCGTTTGATTTGCATTCTGACAGTATTCTGTGAAACAACTTCTCTTCGTTCTGATGCTAGTAAAATCTGGCCATAAAAAATGAAACCTGGTTTCCTGTTAAGGCTGCAGCTGCTGCATTTTGTCATTGACTTGATACATTAGTATTTTTTGGCCTTAAATACATGCATTAGTCATTGGGGTTTGCTACGTATTCTCTGCTTTCAGTGATGTCCAACTAAGATCAATGGGACATGTAGAGAAATTACAGCTGCTGGTATAGCTCATTAATCCAGAGAGACAGCCAGTGCTCACGTGAGTTAAAACTTGCTATATCAGCTGCAGTGGCATTCAGGAGTAGCTCTCAAACTGTGTTACATTTTCAAGAAGAAATTTGTTCCTTCCTCTTTATGAACAAAAAGGTTTCATTTTTCTATTGGACCTGCTTGGAGTGCTATAWATTCAAGAGTTTATATCTGACTCCCTTACATAATGTAAACCTGACACTACTCCCTTTTGTTTAACATGCACTGCATTTGGTTTCTTGTGAGAAAAACGTGTGCAGATTACATCCATCTTATTGCTTCTGTGTCCCATTTTCCTRGCTACATACTCATTTAACAAGCAGCTCAGGAAAAAAAAACAAAAAACAAACAAACAAACAAAAAAAAACCAACAAAAAAACCCCAAACCCCAAACATTCTCCAGCAGGATCTTTTCAAAATAAAAATCTTGCCAGTTATCCAGATAGAGTTAAAACATGACAAATCAGCACTGCCCTTTGTGTAATGCCTCCATGACTCTTACTAATACAAGAACTGTGAAATAGAGTCTTTGGAGATAGAAGGTAATCTGGCCATAAAATCAAGCAAACTTGAACAGTAATATAGAATTGCCAAATAATTCAGTCTTTCTTTTGTATCAATGTCTGAGCTTTTAAGTGAGTTGGGCTCCAACCTAACTAATACCTTGTTTGGAATGTGATTAAGTAGCAGGCTCAATTTAATTGCTTGAGACTTACTCTAAGAAAYGTCACTGCTAGCAAATTAATTGTATGGTGTTCACAAACCTCAGAAGCCCCAAATGACAGCCTGATACTTTTGTATTTGAATGTTTAGAAAGCATAATTCTGTTAGCGAGAGACACACAACCCTTAGTTGAGGATTTTCAGCGGGTCTAAGCTGAGCTCTTCCTTTCTTGTGTCACCATACAACCTGCAGGCAGACAGTGCTTCTGAGACCTCACACAATGGGAAGATCAAGAAACTGAATCAGAGTCAAGGATCAATATTTTAATAACGAGTTTTTTCTTTAAAGCTTTGTTTAAATGATTGCTATGGTTACAAGCTCTGTAACCAGGATAGTCTAGTTACCCAAATAGTAATTGAGTTTAGCTTGCTTTTAATCTCAACTTTCTGCCAAAGAATATAATGAACTATGTGGGAGCCTTTCCTCACCATTGGGTAATTTGCCATTCTGTGTAGTTAGTGGTAGATTAACTGGCTGAGCAGATGGCAGAAAGGTAGCAGCTGAAGACCTTGGCATRCATTGATGAAGGACATGAGAATCTAATGGTTAAGAGCAAAATACTGCACAAGCTGGAATTTACTGTTTAGGTCAGTGCAACAGCAAGATTTGTTCAGTGTACAAGTCAAGTGCCTAGCAAGGGCCATTTCACAGAATCACAGAACATCTGAGGTTGGAAGGGACCTCTGGAGCTCATCTAGTCCAACCCCCCTGCTCAAGCAGGCAGCTTTTGAATATCTGCAAGGTTGGAGACTCCACAGCCTCTCTGGGGAACCTGTACTGGTGCTCAGTCACCCTCACAATAAAGAAGTTTTTCAAGTTCAAACAATTTCCTGTGTTTCAGTTTGTGCCCATTGCCTCTCATCCTATYGCTGGGGATCCCTGAGAAGAGTCGGGCCCCATCCTCTTTATACCCTTCCTTCAGATACTTACGCATGGTGATAAGATCCCCCTTCTGCCTTCTCTTCTCCAGGCTGAACAGGCCCAGCTCTCGCAGCCTCTCATCGTAGGAGACCTGCTCCAGGCCCTTCATCATCTGAGTAGCCCTTTGCTCAACTTGCTGCAGGAGCTCCATGTGTCTCTCGTATTGCAGAGTCCAGCGCTGGACACTGTCCTCCAAATGCAGCCTCACCAGGGCTGTRTAGAGGGGCAGGATCACCTCCCTTGACCTGCTGGCAATGCTCTTCCTAATGCAGCCCAGGATACCTGGGTCTTCTTGGGCCAATGCTGGCTCATGGTCACCTTGTTATCCACCAAGACTCCTAGATCCTTCTCCACAGAGCTGCTTTCCAGCAGAAAATAAGGGAATTTGTACTAGTGCTTCAATTGAGTGCATGTAYGTCAGAAGTTCAGAATGCAGATGGTATTGAGACTAAGCACTGTACAGATTAGTCTAATCACGTKTGAGGGATTTCTTATTAACAAGGAATTCTTATTAATTAATAAGAATTATAATATTCTTATAATGAGGAATTAGCTTCATAAATTACCTTCAGAGCAGGAAAAGAATCAGAAATCTGATTCAGAAAGTGAAATGAGGACATTTAGATAAGACATGCAGAACAAAAGAGGTGATAAGAGAACTAACATTTCCCTTCCGCTTCTGGATCATGTACAAGGGCAAATGATTAGAGGGAGACGTGTCATCATTTAACAGATYGGGGGAAAGATGGAATTAGGATTTCAGTCAAGACAGGGAGAGGTTCATTCAAAGCGTTTGATTAATAATTTACTTGCAAAATGAAATTTGGCTTGGGTGGAACACTGTTGTCAAGTACAAAGGACTTAATTTGATCTATCTTTCCTGTTACTGTAGTTAGATTCCTTATGAGTCAACACATGTAGTATTAGGCACAGCTCCATGCAAGAGTGTCTCAAGAGGGGAGTGAAGTTGTTATGTTTTACACAGATTTTGCTCAGGAACATGACTGTACTCTGCTGATCTCCTACTCTAGCATGGTTGTGTTGTTGCAGTGTTATTGGAGTTTATTATTTATGTGGATTTTGGTGTGCTCAGACGAAAATGTCCTGGCAAGGGAGGAGYGCTGGCTAGCCCAGCCCTGTTCTCCTCCCAGGACGTGTGAGCATGCCTGCTCTGTTGTCTGGCACACCTCACTGCTGCCAAGTCTGTGCAAACACACCTATACCTTAAACAGCTGGACTTTCCAGACCAGAGTGTTATTCATGTTCTTTCCCTTCTGCTCATAGCTGTTTATTAGTGGAAACTTAGATTTATGAGCCAAGGCAGAGAARGTGGGCCAAATTTAAAAGTGTGAGTGTATAATCTCCAGAAAAAGTAGTATGTAAATCTACAAACTCTCATTTTCTTCCAGTTGTTTTGACAGAGTGATCTCTCATGATAAATGTCCGTGTGAGAACTTGCACTGGTTTAACTGCATCCACTGGGAAGTGGAAAAACAGGAGCAAGACACAAAAACATCTGCAYTGCACTTCTGAAAATCTGTAGTGTGGTAGGAAGAGACTCAGAGGAAGCCTGACTTTCCTCTGCACTACCCTAAGTTGCTGTGACTGCACTGGCTACGTACTGCATTGGCACAGTGGAAGGTACTTCAGAGAGGCTCCTACAGCCCGTAGAGCAACGGCACAAAGCACATTAACTTACCCATAGCGTCTTACCTTGCCTCTGGCTTTTGGGGCCAAGTGGTAGGCACCTCACCTTAACTACTGCACTTGGTAGTTAAGTATTAGTTAAGTTAATTGCTGATCATCAGGGTAATAATGTGCTGTGAATTTTACAAGAGTTACTTCAATAGAAGATTTTAAAACAAAACTGTATAGCCAACTGACTTCAAAACAGTTGTCCCACATTTATTGTTTAGACTTTGCTGATTGGAGTAGCCCTGAGACATGCTGTATAGGATGCATTTCCTACAGTGGCTTTTCTGTGATAGGCTCGTGTGACAAGACAGACAGTCTTTACAAGCCTGATAGTGTCTTAACCTTTGGGAATTAGAAAAGTCTTTTGCTTTCGCCCCTCCTCTTGTTATATTCAACATGTATGCATGTGCTTTAACGAAGTTCTCAGTGGTGCTGCCTTTTTGTTAATCTTTGCAACATTTTGTCTGGAAAATAGGAACAGAACATGTGGACGAGTTCATATGCCTGTATAAATGTTATTGTTAACAATTACTACTCTGYTAAGGACATGGATGGATTTGTCAAATCCTTGGAAGAAGAACTTTATCTAGTGTAAGAACTTGAGTTTACGAGAGTTAGAGGCTGGATAAGTGACTGTGTGCCACAAACCCTGTTTCAGCTGCAGCTGGGGTGATTGGTTCGCATTCCCAGCTGATCCAGAYCCACCCACCCATTTGCCAAAGATTGCTCCTCTACTCTACTGTGGCACAACTCCCCATGTAATCACCCWCTGATTAAAGTCAGGTCAAAATGGTTTGAGTTTGAATATTTCATAACTAAATCTAAAGTCACTGGATGCACTTTCATCAGCTTGATTAGGAAATGAGCAGTTATGTTGGCAAAGTCAGTGGGAATTTAAGCTGTGATGGAGTTCATGGCAAGACACAGTGAAGAGCAGGGGTGGATGAATGAGGAGCAGTAGTGCTCCTCTTGGGTAGCAGCAGCTGGAGCAGGAGGCGACGGCTAGCTCCTGCAGTTCGGCCCTGTTTGTGGGCTCCCTTGCCATGAGATCAGCCTGGAGATGAGAAGACTTGGGGKGAACAAACTGTTGTCTTCATCTAACAATGGGATGCTATGGAGAAGACAGTGGTGCATGTGGCAGGGTGAGAGACCATGGACACAGGCTGCACCAAAGAAGGTTAGACGGCTAGAAGGTTTTGTCTCGTTAGACAAAAGAAAAAATTCTTCACTGTGAAGGTACACATATGAGAGCATGTGTATGTGAGAGTGACAGAGCACTGGAACAGGTTACCCAGAGAGGTTGTAGAGTCTCCTCTGRAGGTATTCARAACCTGCCTGGACGCGATCTTGTCCAATGTGCTTGAGCAGAGGGTGACTAGATGATCTCCAGAGGTCCCTTCCAACCTCAACCATTCTGTGATTCTGTACTCAAACAGGGGAACAAGTACCGAGAAATGCTTTGCAATCTCTGTCTTTGGAAATACTCAAAACTGACAGTACAAATCCTGTGCAACCTTCAAAATTGTGCAAACTTACTTAGAGGTCCTTACCAACATAAACTGTTTTTTACTTCTCATTTTTATGGTGTTTTAAATTAGATCAAAGTGGGTAATCCTACAGAGAAATAAATGTTCATATGCAAGCTAGCACTCAAAATAACCAGCAACCAAATTCAGTGTTTCAATTTCCATGCAGGAAATTAAGGCAGAAAGAGAATTGTTTTGTGCAAGGCACACAGTCCCAAGAGCAGGGATTATAACACAAAGGTTGCAGACGTTGCAGATGCACAGCCTAGTGTTCATACCATCTCTCTGCCACTGCTATGTACCAATGGGAACTACCAGGGCGTAGCAARGATCCCAGCTCCTCCCTGGGGAAGAAGAGCACTAAGTGAAGGAACAATGTTCAAGTTGTACTTTCTGCTGCTACTGCTGCCTAGGAAGCTGGATATTTTATTTTGGATATTTTATAGRCGTTGTATAACATACACATATGTTACATTAATATATTATTAAGATGTTAAAATGGGATATGTTAATTCACAGCTAACTGTGGATGAAGCTATATTCCATCAAGAGATTGGTTAATGGCAGAAACTATTCTGCATGTGCAAGGTCAATATGATCTTTTATGGAAGGAGATATTTAATCTCCTTTTTGGGCAGCCAGCTGAACTTACCATGCTGTAGTATACAATACTTATAAATTCAGGTTATTTTCATCTGGATTTTAAAATGATGCAGATGGATTTAATGATTCTGGAGATGATAGGTGAAGAGGACTTAGGCACGTGCAGGGGGCTGTGACTAAGGTGTGCTTGTAGTGGCAAGTACACCTCTGACCCTACTTCATGTTGCTGCTTCTATTGTCACACTATTCTGAACAGACTTTCTAGGTGTTTGGAATAGCACAAGTCAAAAGTGTAGCTTTGTGCAATGATCTAGCAATCAAACAGCACAAACTTAAATCCAAAATTTGTCTCCTTCTGATGTAATCCAGATGTGACCCTGAATTTCAGGAGTTAAGGCTGCATTACCAATTAGAAGAAAAGGCTGCTTCCAATAAAAATTGCACAGACCATACTTTTCTTTCCTTTCTTTGAAGCAAATGTCTAATTTTCTTTCAATTACATTCAGCATTTGATGTCAGGGAAAGATGGATTCTGGGATATTGTGGTCTACAGACATTGTTGTAATAACCTTTTGCAGTCTAATAAGCAAATAAAGTTACTCAGTACATTCACATTACTGAGGAAATTTGCCAGTTAGAATCTGCCAGAATGACTAGGAAGATAAAAATAATCCTTAAAGTTTGAGCAATCACTTTGCTGCTGAACCATGTTCTCATGTTTGAGAACCCATGGTGTCTGTATCAAAAATGATTGCTTTTACTTTTTTGTCAGCAAAAGGCATGATACAGAGTTCCAAATGGCAGAGCTGGTCATTATCACAGTATATTGTATGCTGTAGATTCTTTATCTTATGAGTAGAGAATCAAATTAAGATTTAAAGTATAACTTTTACTCTTCAAATTTTGTTTTCAGTCCATGAGTAGTGGGCATTTCTGCTAAAAAGATAATGGAAACGCTAGCATTAATTTTGAATAGCATTATGCTCTAGAGCTAACATCCAAATAAAATGAATGGATTCACATCACTCAGCTATATGTATTTGTCTCTTTACTATATAGATTCATTTAAGAGCAAAGTACTGATGAAAATTTGATTAGCACTTATTTTGACGAGAATTTAGCAATAGTTTCATGAGATGCTACTGTAAGAAATCAGTTGAATTACTGAAATAATCTGAGTTTAAAATAGCCCTTCTTGGTGGGGAGTATTTTTGGCCTGAATCATTTGAGTGACCTGGTTCAAGCGCAGTTGCACAGCTGCAGCATCACAACCAAGAGGGCAGTGGGCTCAGCGCCTGGTGGGAGTGATGCCTTGAACTGAGAGTAGGGTAAGTCATGCTACCGCTAAAGCTGGCATTGTGTTTTTAATTCCATGGAAACTGGTGGAAGCATCAGCAAAGAGGTAGCTGGTTAAGTTGATGACTAGCACATCTTGACTATCCCCTTGAGACTTAAATTTAAGATTTTTTTGTGTGTATAATTGCTGTGACACTGGAGGTGTTTAGCTTGTGAGTTTGATTTTCAGAAACCAAACCAACTCACAGTTTGTAGGCTGAAGCTTTCTGGTATTTGGTTACCTTAGAGCATAGTGATCACCTAAACAGAGAAAAGCAGAATTCCAGAAAACTGACAATTCTCAGCAAGTGCTGATTTTATAAAAGCTATTGCTTTCTTTTTTCTGACAACACCCTCCACAGGAATCGTTTGAAAAAGGGACTGAGCATTATAACACTCAACTTCAATGTTCCTGACACGTGGTAAATCACAAAATGATAAAGCTGGAAGGGATTTTGAAAGGTTCATTTGAACTGTCAACAGCTGTGTGAGGTCTAGCTTGCTCTGTGTGCCTGAGTTGCACAAGCTGGCTCCCCCAGCCATTTTACCCCCGTGATGCAGTGCCCAGCCCTGTGTCCATGGCATGATTCACTGAACATGCAAGTGTGGTGGGATCTCAGGAGGCCTTACCTCAGTCCCTTGGAGCCTAGTGTATAGTCTTTATCATAACCAGCCCAGGCTGTGTTGTAGGACATCTTTTCCCTATGGCTGCAAAGGCAGCCGAAGATGCAGCCTTGGCTGTGAGGTAGCTTTTTTGGCCAAGAAAACTGCTGAGCTTTGCATACTGAAGGTAATGTGAAAGAAGAGTGATCTGCCAGTGCTCTTCATAGCCTTTCATGGCCTATGAAAAGACTTTGGCTCTTCTCAGCTCCCACACCGAATGAAACATTAGCATGCCAGCCACATTGTAACCAGTATTGGGGCCTACATGAACAAAAATTAGTTCACTTTTTTGCAATGTTCTTCTTCTGACAGATTAATCCCCAAACCTGCCCACAGCTGGGTCAGATGGGTGGGTGAGAGCACCAAAATAGGAGATGAGGCTGGGATGCACAGCATAAGGAGGGAGGAGGACTTCTTCAGTTCTAGCTAGTCTTTAAGAACATAAATCTGCTCTGCTGGTCACACTATTTGCTTCTGGTCCAGTACGCTGTCTTCACCTGTGGCAGATAGGAAGATCAAACTTAGAGACTTTTGAGATAAAGTAGTATGTGAGCAGAATTTTGATACAGCTGAACTGACCTGGTAGCTTAGAGCTGACAGAAAGAATATTCCCACTTTATCTGTCAGTGCTCAAAYGTGCTCGAAAATAATTCACTTTTCCTTAGCTGGATTATTTTTCTGTTGGCTTAGTGAGCTAAATCAGTTCATCAGTGAGTCTGACAAKCACCAGAGCCAGTGCAAGAGAAGGAATGGTCTGCAGAGCTGTAAGCTGGGGAGACGAGATGACTTTCCTGTTACAGCGACAGTGAGCTGTTGCAACAGCTCAAATTATATTGTCAGGCCTGACCTAAATCTTGCATGAAATGAAACCTGAAACTAATCAGATTTTGTTCTATTTTTAACATGATGTATTCAGCAAGCTGCAGTAAGCAGAATAGGTTTAGACTAGTCACTGGATAGGGAAAGCCTGAGAAAGAGYGAAGAGCTGCAGGAAGTGAGTGCAATAGTTCAGGAAATGGTTTTCTGTCTTTGATCCTTTTKGGGGAAAGGATGTTATCTGGAACACTAGAGTACTTGATGTTTGGATGAGCTGCAAAGCTGAAGCCATGGCCACTTGTGGTCAATAAAGATTGCTTTTTTGGCACTTTCCCCAAAAGTAGGTTTATTAAATGCTATGTGTTGGCCAGATTCTAATTGAGTAAATGCCTACTCKCTCTCTCAGAGTCCCTGAAATATCAGCTGGGTAAAATACTCACTTCACAGGAACAGAGGACTTGCTAATGGTCTGGTAATTCAGTACGTTGAATTGGATTCTCATTTGATGTTAATGTGAGCACCTCAACT
>NW_028185583.1:1996708-1998921 GCF_003343005.1 Rhea americana | reverse complement strand
TTGAAAAAGTTTCTATTACGAGACAATTAGTGGTTGGATTGTGCTCTGAAGGTTTATATCTAAGGAAAGCCTCTGCCCCAGCTTTCTGTATTACTGCTATGTTTTGCTGCTGCTTTACAACCCAGAGCRGGTGGCCCTTCAGCCCAAAGTGAAATGATTCCTGCATGTTTACAGCTTATCGAGCATTTTGGGATCTTTTGAGTTGAAAGGCAGTCTCTGTGATATATTGTGATCATCACTATATGAAATGATTCATTCAAATAATAGAGCTTCCTGAAGACGTATTTCTCAGAAAAAGGAATATTTTACTAATTCAGAATGTATTTGCTTGGATTTAAAATTGAGATGTGTTAGCAAAATCAGTGAACATAGGGTATTTTCTTCATCTCTTGTATGTCTTACAGCTTGTGGCCACAAGGTGGGATGTCTTGGCCCAACTTCAKTGTCTTCTTTCGTGCTTAGCATAGCATGTTTTGCTAAGGTTAGCTTGCTTTCAGGGTGGATTGCAGGTGTTTCAGCTGCATCTCAAAACTGAATCTTAATAACTTTATCAGAGACAGACTTGAAGTTAAGCATCTTCCTCCTCCTCCTTTTCTTTCAAGCATAAAAAATATTTAAAATGGGATAAACAGAGCAAGTCACCTCAAATCAGAGATGCATGAAAAAAAAAAAAAAAAAAAGCCAGGAATCAAGTACAGGGAAACATAAAGCTTTCCTGAGTCTTCTGGTCAGGCCCGCATGCGGCTGTGACCGGGTGGGAGAGTGGTGTAGCTGTTCTCTCGTTATGCGACACAGAGCACATGCCTCATTAAGCAACACGAATGGGTGTATGTGCATGCCTTCCTGACACCTGCAGGGTAAATCCAGGACTGCCCTCGCCATGGCTGCATTGCTTCACTTGCTCTCGCAGGGCATGCTGAAATTATGCGGCTCCCTTGAGTAGGGCAATAAATATTATATAGAACATTCACTTTAGACTCTTATCTATGCATACATGAYGCAGATATTGTAAGAGATGGTGCTCAGCACTTATTTCCAGATTATTGCCTCTTTTGGTTCTTCATACACCTTTTCTTTTAGACCTTCTCCAAAGATATGAAGGAATGTAGAAGCTTTCTTGCTGACATAGAAGCAAAACGGTTCACAAATGGCATACATCTGGCATCTTTCTCTGCCACCCCTCTCACAAGGTAGTGACTTAAGAGGCTCTGCCAGTTTTCRTTGTGCTTGTGAAGGGGCGGTTGACCAATGGCTTGGTTGTCATCTGCATCCATGAGCGATTGCCGTTTGACTCCCTATGTTGGGTCAGGCATGATGAGCAGCTGGGGCTGTGGGGTTATCTAAACTGTCAGTCACAGGAAGCCTTGAGGCAATGGGCACTGCTAATGTTGATGTTTCTGGATTTCTATGGGGTTTGAACACTGGCCCAACCCAGGACTGTCCTGCCATCACCACTACCATCGTTGCCTCCTGAATCTTTGACAGGGATGTGGTAAGTCTTTTTTAAGTAGAAAAATGGCATGGCACAATAGTGAACCCTGTTCGTGCAGAAGATTAAAGGAAAGAGAATTAACTGGTGCAGCAAATGCCCATTCTCCATGTCTACCCTTTCCCGTCCTTCTCCCTCTTTCGTTATCCAGCTGGCTCTTGCTGACTTACGGTGCCTCAGCTGGGCATAGTGGCTCAGGGGCAGTTAGGATCAGTTTGTTTCCATTCCTTATGTTTGCCTCTTGGCTAAGCAAAGGTCATAGTTGAAAGTTAGTATGAATGACAACACAGAGGTAGTTTGGAGGCCTAAGAGAGCAAAGAGTGCTGTTATAATTTCCTTTAAAGTAAACAGAAAAGTCTAAATTCAGTACTGATGTGTGCCCATGCAGTGCTGCTCATTGCAGAGAGAGAGCTGCAGTGTGAATCCAGAGACTGGTTCATACAGTTAATTTTAAAGATGACATCAATAGTGAAGCTTATAATAAAAGTTGCACCATGTTTTATTATATCATAGAATCATAGAATCAGTAAGGTTGGAAGGGACCTCTGGAGATCACCTAGTCCAACCTCCCTGCTCAGCAGGGTCACCTAGAGCATGGTAGACAGGATTGCATCCAGGCAGGCCTTGAAGATCTCCAGAGAAGGAGACTCCACAACCTCTCTGGGCAACCTGGTCCAGTGCTCTGTCACTCTCACAGGGAAGAAATTCCCCCTCACGGTCAGGC
>NW_028185583.1:1940541-1996175 GCF_003343005.1 Rhea americana | reverse complement strand
TGAATGGCAGCACAGCCCTCAGGTGTATCAGCCACTCCTCCCAGCTTGGTCCATGTTTTGAGTCACTTCTCGTATTGCTGAGGTTCTGTCATCTGGATTGAATATTTCCATGCCTGTTTCTACTTCATTTCATTTTGGGGAGAAAAGTGAAGTTAACACAGATCAATTGTTTCTGAGAACACAGAAAAATTGTTTTTGCTGAGCTAAAATGTTTCTTATTACTCTCTCATGAAGAAGATTGATCAGTACTGTGGTCTGCYACAGGGATCAGAAATTAGGTGAGAGGATCATATCAGCATTATGGATATAATTTTAGCTGTCATCATGAAAATCCCCTCACGCTTGGCTAAATTATGTTGAAAAATGTTGTGTTTTACATGTTCAGCAGGGGAGCTGTTAAATTTTTGRGGTAATAAAGGTCAGAGATGAGGAAAGGGGAAATATTTTGGTTCTTTGGAAAGAAAGACTGGCAATATCAGTAGGAGAAGGATGACAAGGATGAACAGTGAGGAGGACACACATATCTGCTACTGCCTTTGAATGATCACTGAAGTGTTTTGGGGTAACTGTGTTTAGAGTGCAGAAGTAACTGAGGGAGGTGCAGTAATGCTGATGTACAGATTGCAATTTCAAAGGCTYTTCMKGAGGACAATASAGAAGCAGCTTTTGTACYGGGTATCAGATAGGGCCACCCATCTTGGGATCAGCCAGGATTTTCCTTCTAATTTCTTCTCCTGTCTCCTGCATTCCTCRTGTGAAGCCACGTGCTGGAGCTAAAAGCAGGGAGATTCTCTCTCCTATGCATGTGAGGTTGTATGTGTGTATTGAGGAGGAGGAGACTCATCATTTCTGAATCATTTGCAGACTCATTATTCTGTGATAATATGCAGATAGGTAAATAGTTTGGGAGAACAGAAGCAACAGATACTTGGGTAAAAACTCATGCAGTAATAGGTTTGCAGTCAGCTGCAAGAATTAAGGGGCCAAAATGAGGAAGGAGGTATAGAGTGGGAGTGATTTTCCCAGACAGTTGTGTAATTATTTATAAGGGATCATCTGTAAAAATCGATCRTGATTATATAGGAGAATTTGGTAGGACTCTTACCTCCTTACTTTCTGAAGTGGGAAGGTTTGAGGCAACAATTGCCGCTATAGTCGTGACCATAATGACTGTGCAAAAGGGAACCAAGAGAGCTGCAAGGACATCCTGAACCACGGTATTTTTCAGTGCCTGAGTGCTTGTCTTTTTACAGTCAGAACATACTAGATTATTGTTACTATGTATTTGAATATTTGAATGTATGAGAAAGTATATTAATTAAGGGCATGCTAAGGGCTACTTAAAGAAAAGGAAGTTGGTTATACACAAGCAAAAACTAAAATGGTAACAGAATCAAACAAGACCAAGAAAAGAAAACATTTAATGGGTATATAAATTACATTATTTAAAAAAGTCACTCTAACAACAAACAAAACTTGTAGTGGAAACTAGATTTGAATCAATGGAAACTAAAGAAAGTAAATCAAATGAGTATAGTTTTTTTATCTTAGTAAAGGATTAGTTATGGGTTTACATTTTTAATGCTAGGCACAAAAGTGGCTTGATTTTCAGAGATGGCTATTTGCTTAGTGCCTTAAATATGAACGTTTGACAGAATTAATCTTGCCTAATTTAGACATCTAAGAGTTTTCATTTTAAATCTAAGCTATTTGTATTAGTCTGGCTCTGGAATCAGTAGAGAGAAATAACATCTTCAGAGAGTACATCATTTCCTCTATCTTAGATGCCAGTTTTACCATCAAATGACTTGTCCTCAAAAGATGTCTATTCTTCTCCATTACTGATAAAAGATCTTAGGATAACTAAGTCTTGAATGATCCACTCTCAGGTAATTAGAGACATGAAGCAAATCCCATCAGTTTTAGTGTCTAAGATAAGGCATTGGAAAACTGTAGCCATAATAGCTACTAATAAGCCCATATCAAAACAACTAACTGTTTCAGATCGTACTCTGTGTATTTGAATGGTTAGCTTTCCAAAAGGGTGGGCCAAGCAGTGCAGACACAGAGAAAATCAGCCAGAATGCGCATTGGTAATAAGCAAAAAGTTAAAACTCAGTTTTGGAGGGTGGCCTGCGACAAGGACTCTGTAACCACAGTCACCCAAAAATGGCATGCTTTCTCCCAGATCATCTGTGTTTCAACTTCAGTTTGAATGAGTTATTTTCTAGCGCTCTTCAGGGGCTTTGGGGGATTTGTCTATATACATGGGTTTGTCTGATTGTAACATTTCCTTTTCCAGCATCTGGATGTCTCATTTAATCAGCCTTCTCAGATTCTTATGCTCTTCAGATCAGAATCCAAAAGGGTTAGACTGAATTTAGAGGAAGGGGATAAGAAACAGGAAATGGCWCAACAGGATTTATTAACCTTCTCCCCCAAAGCTTTCTTACTGTTATTGCTTGAGACCATTCAGCTGTCTTATTCCCTTCCTTCTTCATCTTTGCTCTTCATGCCAGAATCAGCCTGTTTCTGGCTTGACAGTTTTTATAAGGTGGCTTAAATATTAAGCAATGGTGTGTTGGCAGGCAAATGAGAAGAGCTGGTTAGATGTGAGAGTGGACAAGAATGTAGCTGGTCCCTAAAGGTGTCTGTAAGAGGGATTCCTGCTTTACCGGTACCTATTTGCTTCTCTTCCACTCCAACAAACAGGGTAACAAGCGTGCCCCCCTGTCCTGAGGTTCATCAACACGTGCAGCAAGGCCAGAGGAAAGTTTCAGTGGACAGAGGTTCATAYGGCTGCGACTGGGAGAGATTACGCTGTATTAAAGCACAGTCTCAGGGCTGTCTTCTGGGATTCCTTCTGGTGTAGCTTGCCCCCTGCCTTCTGCTCTTGGCCTACATCAGGATCTGTACCTCACTTCTGAAATTCCAACTTCTGAGCTCATTTGTGGGCTGGAAATAGATATGAGCCCCTCTGTTGAGCTCATGATTCCAAATGATATGATAAGCTAGTAGATTTCTGTTGGATGCAGAAGGAGGGTTGTGACCCTTGCTTTGGGAATTGCCTTCATTTTGGGAATTTTYGTTATTTTCAGTCATTTTGTGAGGAAGCTAGGAAAATTATTCTTTCTTCCCCTGTGGTTCTGTTGAAAACTAAACCACTTTTAGAGCACTAACCAGAAGACACAGTTCAGGGTAAGGCTAAGAGTGTGTGGGTGTTCAATTCACACAATGTCAAGTGGCAGTTTATTTTTACAAAAATACACCTTTTTTTTTTTCTGCACCTCTCCTTGCATATGTCTGACCATGTAGAGGGTTTCATTATTTTACTTTGTGACCACAGATTCCTTTCATCTAATTTATTAAAATTGCTGCGTGTCCAAGTTGGGCATCTTCTGTGCAGCATCATATCAAATTGATACAATTAATTTAGAGATTTTAAAAATATGTGTGTGAATTGCAATGATTTTTGGAACATGAATCTTCAATAGCTTAAAATTATTTTGTTGAATAAGGTAACTCATTATGCTTGGAGAAAAAAAAAGACCTTGTCATTTTGTTATATTTTCCAGTCATTAACAAAAAATACTATGCTTTGAGCAGATGAGATTACCAAAATTTGCAGACTCATTATTTCTGGATAGTGGTAGCAAAGAGAAGTGCATTACTTATGTCTATGGATATGTATGAGTGTTTCAGCACTCACTTTTTACTTTTTTATATATATATATATATATATATATATATATATGATTTCAGATTTGGGGACAAAATAGAGCTGTGATTTGTAGAAGACGAGCTTGAACACACCAGTGACTTCAGTCTACTGCTTCCATGTCTGTATCACCTGCTTGCTCTGTGGACTGACCTTGAACAGGCTGCTCCACTGGATCTTCCACATATTCTGCAGCTTTTGGTACACTTTTTGTGGGCATTGGCATATCGCCAGGGGGAGYGGGCCTGTTTTGAGTGAGTATTGGCATGCTTTTGGGTGTTGCTGGCATGTTTTCAGTGGGCTTTGGCATATTCTCGGTGGATACTGGCACACTCTTGGCTGGTATAGGTGCACTTTCTATGGGTGTTGGCACTCTTTCTGGGAGCATGGGCATGCTTTCGGTGGGCTTTGGCATGTCTTCGGTGGGCGTTGTCATGTTTTCAGTTGGTACTGGTGTGCTCCCAGCAGGCACTGGCACATGTTCAGCAGGTGTTGGTGCRCTTGTGCTGGGCTGCTCAGAACAGCTCCTGGCCTCTGACCATGGGGTGAGATGAGAGGCGACCTCTGGTGCCATGAGAGAAAGAGCATCACATGTTTGAGTGTCACAGGTCTCTGCAGTGCTGTTCTCACTTGGGAGGGACTTCTCTGCACTATGGGACACCCTGAAAGCTTCAGCTAGATCCTTCAGCATGTTCTCATCATTAGTGGGCAGCTCATTACTAGCCTTCTCAGGGGAGGAGGGGCTCGTATCAGTGTCTTCTTCTGAGATGTCATTTTCATTCGTCTCATCAGGGAACTGGGCTTGTTTTATTTTTTTGTACAATTCATTCCTCTCTTCCTGCAGAGCTCTGCAAAGGTTCTCTAGCCTCTGGATTTTCAACACGAAGCACTCATATTCCTTGGACCTCATGGCTTTCTGTGGTCAAAGACATTCGATAAAGGCATAGACTGAGTTCATGCACATGCAATTCAGTGATGGAACTGGCAATTAGGAAACAATTTCAGACATAGGCAGCCCTCACAGAGCTCTGCAAGGTCGCGCTTTCACAAAGCACTCTAAAATAATTATGATCTTAAGTACTGAAGTTTCAAGAGGAAATTCACTCCTGTTACCATAGTTTATTAGCATTCTCCATACAGACTCGGACCAATTTTACTCAGAAGTATRTGCAGGAATACTTGTCAATGATCTGTAGAGATGCAAGCATGTACTAGATGTTTGTACAGGAAATCGCTCAAAAACTTATCAAGACTTCTGGTGGAACTGGGCTGGAATTATGAGTAAACAGGCTGTATCGTACTTTTGGTTTATTTTGTTTCTAGGTTTTGTGACAGCAGCCTAAATTGAAGCACTTTCTTGCTTCTACACCCAGTGAGAAATCAAAAAATACAGATGTCTAGAGAAATAACAGTAGCTCAGTGCTACAAAGCTAGCCAGAAAGACGTGGTCCAAGTTCAGTGTAAGTTTGGAGTGAAACTTCACGTAGCCTCTTACCTTATTTGAATGAGTTCCAAAATGCTTACTAATTTCCTCTGCAATGCCTCTGTGACAGCACATTTAAAACTATCATGAGCCATAGTACATTCCTTTTGGTTCTTAGAGTTTGTCTACACAGAAAGTTAATGAAAGGTGTGAATTTAAAGTTCATTAGCTGGAGCACATTAATTCCCTGGGTGGATGYTCTTATGCAGAAAGAAAGTAGCATTAAGTGGACTAATGTCAACTTACTTCAGCATAAGAGCATTAAAGCATTTAAAATTCAGTGTTATATAATTCAGTTTCTTGTGGACATATTGAATGTCTCTATATACAGTCTAAAAGTCCCAGCAGTTGATTGTGATTGTGGTTTTTATTGTTTTCTTTGAGGACATCTCATTATCAAGATAGATTGAAAAAGGACCCTTAAACTAAAGAACAAACTCTTCATTGATTTTTGGCAGTTTCAGATCATCTTATCTCCCATTAAAAGCATTATGTGGCAGAAGAGATGCATCATGAGAAAAAAAAGGCTACTCRCCTCTTCAATCATGTCCAGTAATGCTCTGTTACAGTTCTCAAATCTGGATTTCCATGTAGCAGTATCCTTTTCCAGCTTCTTCATTTTCTTTGTCATCTATAGAAGCAGGAAGAAAAGCTGATTCACAGCACTAATTCTATACAGCAGATGAAATCAAGGCACCCTGTTTACTTACGTTTTTGGTTGTACTTGTAATTCCACTACCAGCAACTGTAAAGACTATGCTGAGTAGTAATTTATGTTAAGGGATAGATTTAGTTCTAAATCTCTACCATACAACTTTCAGYCTCTATTCTAAATTCCTAAAGTAGGATCAATTGATTATGTGKTAAAAAGAATACCAATATCCAGAGTACAAAGTATTGCGAAAACAAAAGGCAAATAAAAGATGGCATTATTTTGTTGTCTCTTTACCAGACCAGASTGTTGATTACTGTGAAGTTAAAGAAGGATTTACATTTTCTGAGCTGCCATTGTCAAGGAAATTTCCTTTGGATTAGTCATCTCTGTGCTACTTTCAACAGATCTCACTAGCTAAATAGCAGCATCTTCCCCTTTSATATTTTGCTGGCCAAACTCTCACTGAAGATCATTAGAGGTTGGCTGCAACATTAGGGCATCAGGATTTTGGGTCCTGGTACTAGAGCAGAAAATTATTTACCTGAAAGTGAGGGCCATATGTGGATGCATTTGTTCTTTGACTCCAATTCCCTACAATAAATAAGCATACTAGCTGCAAGGAGACAAGCAGCTGGGCTTAATGGTTTATGTTGATTTGTGTACAGCATTAATTGGGCATCACACCCTGCCTTGGGGGTTTTGAGAAGTAGAGTTGCATCCCTCTAAGGAAGGATTCTCTAGAACAGGAGATCTTCTGATGACTTGAGCCTTGGGCTCAACTTGCATCATAGCCCCAAGCCTTGTGATGCCGGGAGTGGTGTTGGTGGGCATCAGCTTTGCCTTCCCACTGCAGCGGGAAGACATGTAGTGTCAACCTTTCTATACTGGCATGGATCATCCAGGAGAGTCTCTGGGGACTCTGATCCACCTGGGCTGACAACTGCAACTCCAGACACCCCCTTCAGTATCTCTGATGGGTTTGTACCTAACCATCAGATTAGATTTTAGGTAAAATGCTTATGCTTTCATGCCATTTTCATTTTAGCTAAAGGGGAGAGTGAAATGTTCAYCTTGCAGTGCTACAAGCTAAACTGCTGTCATTCAGCAGAGGTTCACTGCATCAGCGGAAGAGGTGGCCCCAAACTTTCTTGGAGGACCGGTTTGTGCATCTCTTGCTACATTCTGTGTACATTATCTGTGTACATATTGACAACAGAGATCAGAAATGTATGCAAAATGTCAAAATAAGATGTTAATATTTTGACATGCCTGAGAGTGTCCCACATCTTATTTGGACATTATTGAGTTTGATGTTCTCCAAAATGGGCAGACATGTTCCCACAYCTAGAAATGTCAGAATCTGAAAGGAGAGGATCAAGCACAGAGTTCAAAAATGGACTTTTACTCACTTTCTCCATCTCCTGTTTGAAACTGGCAAACACTTCATTGCTTTTGGTCAATGTTTTCTGAAATTCTTCAAACCTTTCAGAGTAGAGAGTGATCTATGTTAAAAAGAAAAAAAAAGAAAAAAAAACCCAAATAATTTCAGTCTCCAGGAGGGCAAACYGAATGATGCTACTTTATTTTTATAGAAGATGTCATGAAACATAGACATCAGGGAACTGAAACTCTCTGCATCTTTATAAGGCTGCAAACTATTATGATTTGTCTGTTACAGAAAGATAAATCGAGGAAAAATAGAAAGACTCAAGTCTTTCTTCACAGATTTTAAAACTATCGGTAATTATGACACACAATTTTTTCTGAATGTTGCACTTTTGGTGGCTTATGTGAAGTGCCCAGAAGTGAAAGAATTCCCCAGAAGTGGAGACTTCTGAAATCATTCCCCTAAGTAACTCTGTGGAGACTTTTCAAKAGGAGGGCAGCAAAACCTGAAAAGATTTCTACTCCCTTGCTTTTCTCCCAAGCCCTGTATATTTTCCTGTGTACAATTGTGGCTGACAACTAAAGGTAAGGACTATTAGGAGAACCTGTAGAATGGAAAACTCTAATGCGTGAGGCAACTGAGCCGTCTCCAYGGACGCACTGGGCTGCCGAAGACTGAGCAGGGACGAGCCTGAGCTCATCTGACTACTGATGCCGTGCAGGTCCAGGCAGCTGGATCAATTTACGGCAAGAATCAGGGAGGTCCAGTGCCTAAGCCTGAAGTCGGCTTTGCTTTGCTGAGTGGACATATCTGTACTCTAAGCTGGAAGGTTYGAGCTCTGGCAGGCTTTAGGCAAGGAGCTTGATATAGCCTAGCTACTTGKCTATCTGCCAGATTTCTTGAGCACGCAGTAAGCCAGGCATCCCTGCATCACACTGTGGGCACAGTTTCCTCTCTCACCTCCTTTCTAATCCCTGCCC
Source organism: Rhea americana (assembly GCF_003343005.1). Lineage (NCBI taxonomy): Eukaryota > Metazoa > Chordata > Aves > Rheiformes > Rheidae > Rhea > Rhea americana. The sequence goes on along the minus strand of NW_028185583.1, from coordinate 1,987,952 downwards.
CATGGCTTGGCTTTGTGACAAGGAGGRGCATTAGGCAGCGCTTGATGAGCAAGCAAAGGGGCTGTAGCTGCTTCCTTCCTGCCTTATCTGAGCCACAGGGCAACCACATCACTGAGCRAGCACCCGCTCCATGCTTCACGTGGCTGCAGGGCTGCCTTCGAGCTGCATTTCTGAACTATGCCCACTACACCACYGAGTGACTCGAGAGGGCATCTTGTCAGCTCTGTTTTGTAGTGCGCATGCGGCCCAAAGCCGCAGGCAGGGCCAGCAGAGGCAGAGGGAGCAATCCCCTGGCAGCCTCCTATACCCATTCCACTGCACTTCACGAAGCAGAGTAGAAAACAGGTATGTTGCAACATGCCAGAATTTAAGACTATTATGACTTGGAGTAAGATCTTAGCTTAATTGTTCTGCAGGATTCTCTCAGTTTTCACTTTTCCTATTTTTCTGGGTGGGAAATCATTTTTATAGTGCCAAAAAGCATATCAGGTGCTAAAGAAATACAGTTATGTGCCCTTCTAGAAAGAAGACTGGATCAGATTCCAACACTTCATTCTRATTCCAGAGCAATGGACAATGTCCCATGACATGTCCAGATGATCAGACAGCTCATCTGTCCAGCCTGACAACCCTCATTAGAAACTGAGCGATGAGTATAATGTACACTGGCAGAAGCAGGGTGGTYGTGGAGCAATGGGAGGTTCAAAAGCAGCCTGCAGAACCCAAACATTTGATTAGAGGCTGTCTGCCCTTTCCCATACCTGCAGGGAGCTGACTAAATGATTAACTAGAAGCTTTTACTTTATTTGGTGTCAGCCAACATATACTGCCCTCTGACACTTTTATTCAGTTAGTGAGAAAAAGAAGATTTAGAAAAAGTTGCTAATAATGGTGTGGGTTTAATTCTGATTTTGAAATTAGATACAATATGAYGGTGATTCTGGTTAGTTGTTAGGATGCCCTTTAGAGTACGTCATTGCTGTAATTGCAGTGTAAACCTGCCTGAGCTATGTTTAAACTAGCTTAGGTGTCTGTGGCCGTGTGGCTGCAGTGGTGGGGAGTACACCACCGGCAGCAGCCCTTCCCCGCTGCACTAGGTAAACGCATGTGAGGTTAACCTGTGCAGAGCTCTCTGTTGCCAGTATTGGAGCCAGCTGACTTAAAACTTGCAGGCGTATATTTATACTGTGCWGTGGCCAGAACTGTGACATATGCATAAACATAAATTCAGAAGGATTTATTTTAGCAGCCCAAGTGCCACAGCGTAAGCGGGAYGCAGATACAAATTGAGCTCTCTGGAGTATAAGTGCCTGACGGCCCTAACGAGGGGGTGAGGAAGCAGAGGGGCGATCAGCAAACRGGGGCTCCTAACCTAGAACCACAGTCTTAAAAAGTCACCCCAATTACCTGCTTCTGGTTTTCCCTCCCAACTTTCGCGTATTCTTTCATTAGATTAAAAACCTTTCAGGTTTGAGCATGACAAGCTCTGATCTCAGCTGGGGCCCTRGGCACTACTATTGTACAAAGAATAGCTTCTGCAATTTAAATTTGTATAATAAACRAGTGACTGTTTTTATAGTGGCTGGGAAGAGACTGTGGGAGCTGTCTCCCACTGTGAGCATGTATTTGTGYTCCTCCGTTAGGGAGATGAGGACCACTTAGCCACGCTCTGTCGTCCTTGCAGTTTCCTTCATGAGCGAGCACGAGGAGCACTGCTGGGCTAGTAAGAATTTAAGTGGAAGGCTTCATTTTAAYGTTGCCATGCTGTGAAGGCGACCTCCAGGCTGGCATTACAGTGGGGACCCCCCTGCAACAGTTTGCACTCTTTTCAGTTGTGATATTCAAGCACTTATATTATGCTGACTACCAAAAACTAAAGGTCTCAGCTAACTTTTATCTCCTTGCTTTGTTTCAAAACACAAAGCTCAAAGAGTCAGCGTAAGCAGTGCGCCCGGGGACGGTTTGTGTCATCTTGGGAAACACCACCACAGTTTGGGTGTAATCCATGAGCTGGTGCCAAATCCCTGTAACCACTTGGAGAGCCGGATTCARCCATGTCAGGCTCCCTGTGCCATCCAAAGACACTGGCAGGCAAGAAGCTAATGCCCTCTGGTTCCTTTCAGTTCAAGGAAGCATAGGATGTTCACCATCTCCTCTAAAATGGAGTGGTATCTCACTTGCTATAAAATGCAGAGAGGACTGTGCTATGGCTTTGCCTTGTTGTGTTGACCAATATCCTCTCAAAATTTTCATGCACTCTGTCCTCCATTAATATCTACAGGTTGTTTTATGCTCTTGGTATCAAGGGCACCATTTTTGTTTTGCRTTTGCATAGCACCTTGCACAGTGACATCTGATGCATGAGGGAGGCCCTTCAGTGCTGCTGTATTGGAAATAATAACAATAATTCTTAGTAATTCCAAATGGAGGCTGCTGTGCAAGTGACAGAGCTCTCAGACTTGAGCAGAATATCTAAGTACGTGTTTCATTTCAGCAAGTAAATACCTTCATTTTCATTTAAGCAAGGCTGCGAGGGGCACATGTATTATCAATGCTTTTGCAGACTTGTTCAACTGAATTTTTTCAAAAACAATTTTGCCATTTCAAATGTATGTTTAATATATTCTGGGTTTTATCAATACTTTCAGTTTTATTAAACTGGCTACAGAGGTTTGCCTGCATACAAAACTCTTTCTAGGTGAACATAAAAGTTTAATTAAAACCACTCTGAGAAAATTGGGAGCAGGTTTGCAGTTGGGACTGACTCAGCTGGATGCCTTTGAGGTTTGATTGCTGAACCTGCCAAACTGATGTCAGCAGCCATTTATGCGATATTCTTCGGTGTGCTACTTGCTTATCTCAGCCTTTGAAAAAACACCTGAAGAACCAAACCCCTTTTACTGTATTTCCAGAGAGTCAGTTTAACACTAACCTTACTTGATTGCTCAGCAGGCAGGAATTAGCCCATCTGCAAGGGCAGAGCTGGGACAGCACCCCAGTAAGATGCCCCATTAGCCATGGGTAGGAAGGGGATGCRGTGTGGGAAGGGGCCTGGCTGACAGGTGAGGAGCTAAGTGGCTGCAGAGGGGGCTCAAGGACTGACTGCTCCGGAAGCTCTGCTGAAGGGTGACCATTCACCATGACGTTTAGAAGATAAATCTCCATGACTGTTTCTGTAAATTCAGGAAAATCAACCAATACTGTCTCTTTTTGATATGGAAGTCTGGCRTAACACCTTATTTTCTCACTCATATTCAAGGTTCATTACTATGTTGCTACTCAATGTGTAGTTTCGTATCTGCTGCTTATTTCTTGGTCTTTACTGCCTTTCACTCCAGCCTGACTTTTAATGTAGTTTTGGGATGTCATTTTGTTTTACTGAATGTTTCAAACCTTGACTAAATACTGAAATCCTAGAGGGCTATTTGTATCAGCCCTCAGAAGGCAAATTCCTGCTGAAGCTAACGAAAATTCTGCCTTCAAACCCCAGTTTAGAAAAAGAGCATGAGCTTTTTCGCTCTAGTTTGGCAAATGTGTTTCAAGTTATGTATATATTTCAGTGCTTTGCTGGATTCGAAATCTGCCTGTAGAAATGTTACGGTGAATAATCTAGCCCAGGCACCCACATCGGTGTGTGGTTTAGTACTGTAAGCACTCATAAACTTCACAGCATGATCTGCAATGTGGGGCATTACCTTATGATTGGCTTGAAAATAACCTGCTTCTTTTACTGTAGTCTGTGTGATGTAGAATGGGGTTAAAAGGAAAATACAGAAAGCAGTTTGGATACTTTACCTGGACATGTCTCATGGGTTAAAAATGGGCAAACAAAGGCACACCATGCAATCCACTCTCCTACATCACCTGTGCCTGTAGGATAGTCTCTTGTTCCTTTAACATTTTGGCCTGGAGCTTCCACTCTGCAGCTTGGTTCAGGAGCTGTGTTTCAGGCAACAGAGAGAAAATTGTTAAATCCCTGACTTGTCAGTTGTAAATCCTCATCCTCCAATTACACATGCTTCTGTCACTGCCTATCTCGATAACGGGTGGTCTAACTCTCAAATGAGTGCAGCAAGAGGAGTTACACAAGACAGAATATTTAGCGTTATCTGGAAGAATGAATGGGGCATTTGGCTAGAAAAGGTATATTTGAATAGGAATTCAAAACCTACTTGGGATAAAATGTCCAGTATRTTGTACTCTAAAATCTACAGTATTTAACTGTATCTTCATCAGGCTTCTAGAGACCAATTAAAATGCCTTCGCCAGCATAGCTCAGGCCAAATTCCTTCTCTTGGGTAAACGGCAAACTCACTTTTGCATTAACAATCAATCAGGACTTGATTTCAGTATACTGAAATGGTTATAGCCAAAAGTGTGTCAAGAAAACCTGTGAGCTTTTAGAAGGGGAACTAATGCTGGTGTCTTATCTYAGGGCTTTATTGCATTAACATGCCATCAGCAGAGAATCCCACCTCAGTGTGACAAATGCCTCACCTGGATCAAAGGGCAGCCCAGGAAGAACCTGACTGCAGTTTAATCCCTGGCTGTGCCTGGAAAGATGTTATCCCTAGTTCAAGGTCTTTAGTAAAATGATATTTGATGTGTCAGCTGCACATTGGAGAATCAGTTGAGGTAGAGTGAGTTGTAGGAATGAGCTGTACAGACACTTTTCTTGATGGAAAAAAATGCTTAAGATTGCAGTTCTGAATCAGCACTTCCAAAGTGCACAGTAACATCCTACCAACTGGTTTCATCTAAAAGCAGGAAATACTTATTGAAGTGTCAAAGAAAGAGTTTGGTTCACCTACCAAACATTTATTAAGCATTACTTTCACTGATGAGGGGAAAACTATTTTAGAAAAAAATTGTTAATGATAGTTTGAGAAATGAGATATAAACAATTTAGTTTACCGTAAGTCTCTCTACTGTGGGAATAAATTGTACCACTTAAAATAGCATAGAGGAACTCTGAAAAATATATCGAGAGTAAAACTTMGTCTAACATATAAGTCAACAGATCTCACTCTTGTATGGGGAGTGAAAGGTGAGTAAAACTGCACACAGAAAGTGTATTTTATCCCTTGTAAAAATCTTCATCCTATTCATTTTATTAGAATGTGTTACACAGGAAAACTACTTGAATACCACCTGACAGCACAAAAGCACTGAAGGTGTACCTAAAAATACTGACTAAACAACTGAGATATAGTGAATTCTTTGCCTGTCCTATCTGCAGCACAGAGACTATCTGAATTAGACTTGTTGCCTACATGTATTTTATCTCTACAAAAATATTTCTTCCATCTATTTGGACTTTTGACTGAAACCCATTAAATTTTTAGCATCTACAGTTTCCTGGGCAAGAGTGCTTTACAGCTGAACKATGCACTGTACGAAGAAACACTACATTCTGCCTATTTTTTACTTGTCACTTCATATTTATTTTGATATTTTAATTTGATGTTTATCTTCAGTGAAGATAGGAGTTGAATTTTTGAGTTTAGATCTTGTTGACTAAAATCTCAAAATTTCAAATAGATGGTGTCAGTGTGTCATATCCAGTAAAAAGAGATGGAATGAGTAGTTCTAGATAAAATGAACTTCAGTTTTTGAGTTTCTTTTTTGGGAGAGAGTATGTTTTACACACACACAAGTCCTTTAATTTTTTGTTAAGTTTGGATGAAGTCTGTTTTTTAAGTTTTACCTTTCTTTGATATCAGTTTGTTTGTTTTGGGGAGAAWAACTGTGTGTCTTGGTTTAATGATTTAATGAAAAGACTCTGAAAACCTTCAGAGACACAGTCTCTAGGCCAGCCATTAATTCCAAAGACTGGAATAGGTTTTGATCTTTATTGCTTAAATTTCTGTTAGGGTTATCGCCTGTGTCTGGGATAGTGAAGAGGTCATCCCTGTTGTTGTCTCCCTTACCCCCTCCCCCATGTCTTCTGCCACAATACGATAGCCGCAATATGGACAGAGAAATGAAAGAAAAATTACTTGTCTTCCTTGTTAATGAAATCCTTCTTCTTTCCTACTGACCCACATAACTTCTGTAGCCAGTTAAAATCCAAGAGTTAAATAACCTTCCTGTAATGGAAGGAAGACACAGAGAGGCTTGCTCAAATTAGCATGCGCTGTTATGCAGCCTGAGGTCATCTGCAAAAACCAGGCTGGGAGAAACTGAATCAGGAGAACTGATACATTTATTAATAGTCTATGAAGTGGTAACAAGGAGGCTGAAGTATAAAGAAATGGATAAATATTACATGTGATGTTTGCAAAACACCATTGCAGTTAAGTGTGGTGATGTTAGACTATATTATTAGAGCTATGATAGCTGCTGGAAGCCTAGTCACATCATGCTCAGGACTGGAAGAGCCAGCCCCAAAGAATATACACTTTCATTTAATGGCATAGATCTAGGGAGTTAGTGAAAATCAGGCTTTTTGCTATCAGAGTTTGCAAATTCCAGTTATATAGACATCTGATTGATATTTCCAGTCATGTACTTGAAAGCCACAAGGGCTCTAAACTGCAATTAACTGCACATAGAAGTTTGTGATATGAGTGTTAGAAATGTATTATATGTTGAGGAAGTCCAAGTAATGCTGATCAGTTGGAGGATGATGGTGAAATCATGTCCTTAGGTCAGACTGGTCCTTGGGGAAGGCAATACAGTATGAACCACTGCTCCTTGTCTAGAGAATCACATTCTTGGCTGCATAGAGTGAATAGTGCCAGCACTGAGATGCCCTATCTGACCACAGCTCATTAAGCTGTGACATATGAAGGCTGCAGGAGGGGTATTTCTCCCTGAACAAGGTAAAGAATTTTATAGGAACAAAGATTCCTACATGGAAGAATTGCATAGGAAGACATCAAAGTGAGCCTTCAAGGTATAATCAAATAGATAAAAGAATACAAAAATTTCTTTTAAAAATATTTGAAAAATCCTGCAGCAAAGTCATGTACAAGGATGTAAAAAGTGGTATGGGAAGAACTGTTATGCAGTGCTGAAGACCTTTCCTATAAATGCCAGGGTGCTGAAATGTTGCAAAGTGCTGCCTTTGCACATTGCTGAACTGAAAAGAGATACAACTATATAAGAGTGTGGTAGATAACAAACACAAGAGGACTGTCAAAAACACCTCAATTACGTATATATATATATATATACACATGTATACACAGAGTAGTTGGATGGATGGAATTAAGAGCTCAGCAACAGGATTCAGGTGGGAGACAAGTGTAGGCTAGTTCTCCGGGTGCTGGGCTACCAGAGGTGAATCATGACTTGCTAATCCTGCTTTGATACTGACTCATTGCATGGCTTTTGGCCAGTCACTTAACTTCTTTGGCTAAATCTACCTTGCTCTGAGGTAATGTCAGTAATACATTACCAAACTACCTCAAAGGCAGAGTTTTTGAACATTAGCTTGGATACAATGCATAAAAAGTATTTGAACATAATGCATATTATGTGTGCACTACTTTATGGCTTTTTAGCTTGTTTTTGAACCTGTTATTTCACAGATCCTAATCATATATATAGCACAGCCACAGAAAATTTCCCACTCCCGAAGTTAGATGATGATGACTTTCACTGCATTATAAGAAATGAAAAGAACAAAACTGTMTATCAGTTCCGCCTAAAATATACAGAGGAGGGTTAGTTAGAGATAGTGGCAGTCACAGGCAACAGAGACAGCCCCACAGCTCATATTCTTTGGGGCCTGCTGGTTCTGTAAGCTCAATTTCCTACACCCAGCAAACACTGGGTGATTCACTACAGCCTCCTCCCCAGGTTGCTTTGCAATCCTTTTCCCTTCAGGTAGGCTGGAATAGCAAATTAAACTGCTTAACTAACCCAAGCAGTTTCTGCGTCAAACAGTCATTGACAGGTCAACAAGGGGAGGGTAACATTTGCAAAAGAGAAGGTGAGCAGCTTGTGTAGCCTCCTCTTCTGGCAAAATCGGCTCCATGGTGGGACATCTGGGGAGGCTCCGAGCCTGGGCAGATAACTGTTGTCAGCCTCCTGAAGGCTACTGGTGCTCATTTGAATAACAGGGTCTTGTTCTCCTCTCTCATTGCTTAAATGTGTTCATTTATCATATGAAGAGTTGGAGAATCAAGTATCATTGGAGTTTGAAAACTAGTGGCATCATCTGACCGAGCATGCTGGTGAATTAGCCATATAAAAATGGCAAGTAAGCTAGAGTAGCCTGCAGTTTGCTTTAAAAACTGTAAATGCTAATGAAAGCAGCCTTTCAGAGGATGCTCCTTTACAGTGAGCATTGACAGCAGCAATAAAAACTTCTTTTGCTTCCCTGCTGTTGTATCACAGCTTGGACCTGAAGAACCAATATATTAGTGAAATAGCATGCAGGGGTGATTTTGGCCTATTGTTAGACTACAGCCAGACAGATTAGAAAGGTAGGTACATATTCCTTCTCCTTCTGGTGTCGCTCCTCTGCTTCCTTCATCATTTCCTGAGACTGCTCCAACTTGGCATCCACCAGTTTCTGCTGAAGTTCTCTGTGCTTAAATATTTTATCAAGGTGCTGCAAGAAAATAAGTTCTGCTGAATGTGCAGTTTCAACTATGTACACAGGCTTTCATGCTCATACATGTACAGCTGTCTACTGGAACTCTCGTAAGACAAAAGTACTGCAAAACAGTAAGACTCCCAACCTATTGCATCTTCTAAAAAACTTCAGTGTTAGTAAGAACTAAAACTGTTCCAGAATTTGCACAGGAAAGAAAACCTGTTTATGTTACTTATTTTGACTTACAATAGCAAAAAAACCCACCCACAGCACCATTGCCAATGTTGAGACCAGTAGCATCATTGGTATAATTCAGTTTAATCTGATCTGATGTACCAACTAACCAATGCTGCAGGACACACATTTTTTGGAGGCTTTTAAGTGGCCAGCAGACCTAAGCCACCATGCAGGTAAATGTGTGAAAACACATACTGGGCCTGCATCTAGAGCACTGGGGAGTATGTGCATGGCTCATACCATCCTCTCTGTAGATATATGCCCAGTTCATCCCACTTGCTCTGGCTTTACACATATAACGGAGGCCTGGAGTGGAATTATGTGACTGGTGATGAGTGGGACATCAGGCCTGATGAACTGGGAGTCTCTTTTGCCCTGTGAAGTGTCTGGCTCCACAGTGACCTCCTTGAAGTGAATCTTGCTGATAGCTCTCCTCACTTTTGCTGCATTTGGATAAAATTCATAGGAGTGAATATTATGAGCACATCCCCTCGCTTTAGCCTTTTCTTCTGATAGAAACCACAAGACGGGAATATACATTCCCGTCCTTCAGCATAAGATTTCATACATGATGTAACAGATTTGGAAATGTGTGTATCAGGCATTCCAGACTGTAAGGACAGATTACTTATGTTTTTCAGTATGATAATGTTGTCTGGTTGCACTGAGACTCATAATAAAGGTATTTATAAACAGCAAAAAGACCCACTGTGATATTTGCTAGGGTTTGTCAAAAAATCAAAACAAAAAAAAAATCTGGTAGTTTGGAGGTTTACTGGAGGTTTTTGAACCTCAAAATTTTCTGACCAGCTCTAATGTTTACAGAAAGAATAATTTTCTATCTATCTGTCATCTGCTAGATTTTATAGTGAACATTGGGCCTGGAAAAAAAAAAAAACTCCCAACTATTCAGATGCACAGGGCCTCCCCGATCCTTGTTACTCATCTCCWGCCTCTGGGGCAGGGTCGAAGCATTTGCATCCGCTCTCCCCCTCCATCCCAGAGCCCCCCGCGTCTGCGCTGGGGTCCCCCTCTGCACCGCCCAGCTGCGGCTCCGGGGTTGGGAAAGGGCCGTGAGGGACAGGGGCAGGGGACAGGGGCAGCGAGTGGCCTGAGCCCGGCCTCAGCCCCGCTCCCCGGTGCTGGCGAAGCCGTCGCCTGCCGGCCACGTCCCGCTCTGCCCGCGTTTGCCTTCCCTCTCTGCCTCTTCGGGACGGCCGCGTGTTGCTCTCACCTCTTCCCTGAGCTCRTACTGATCAATGATGCTCTTCAGTTTCTCCGCCAGCTCCGTGTTTTCTTGGCACAGCTTCATGTTCCTTTCGCTTTGCTGCTCGATCTGAGCCTGGATTTCGCTAAGCGTGCCCTGGAAATGATTAGTTATTTCTTTCCTCTTCTCGTCTTCCTCCCGTGCTCGTTGAATCGTTTCTTCCTGTTGTTAAAGTTGTGGAGAGCACAGGAATATAAGACGCGTAATAAGCAGTTCCAAAAAGATACGGTTTCAGAGTACTGTAAGGGCTCCCTTTGGAGGATGAAACATGTCTGCTTTCCTCTTTGGAGATTTTCTTTCTTTCATGTACTCCAGCAGTAGGTATGATTGTAAACTTACAGAACAAATTACACAGTAATCTTGAAGAAATTAGGGAACAGAGAATTTGCATTTATAAAGAGAGATGTAGAGCAGAGTTCTCAGATCAAAGCAAACTTGGAAAAGAGGACATTCCTGCATGTCTGGACCCCTCACACTGCAGCAGATTTTTGCTTTAGGAGAAGATATTTAGCTGAAGTAGGCAAAGGCTTTTTATCAAAACTCTTGTTGACTGAATTGAAAATTCACCCTTTAAAAATGCCTTCTGTTGAYATCCACATAACAAATTTATGATCTTTGGGATTTCAAATTTTTTAAGAGAAATTCGTTACTTTCTATAGAACCTCTCCCARTTCCTCAGTTTTTCTTCCCTACTATTTTCTAACTGGCACTAAGATTTGGGCTAATTTAATAGGTGGTGGAATCAAGGAAAAACTATAGGCCATTTCTTGAAGAGTCATGACAGAGGGTCAGATTTGTGCCTGGAGAAAGATTGATGAGTTACTTTTACCAGTTGGTGAAATTCTGGTTTGGATTTTGTAATAGAAAACAGAATGAAGCAGGAATCTGGATTCATAGCTTTTGATCAAGAAACATGGACTATTTTTATTTCCTACTCTGTTGTTTCCAGGGCAGTCTCTCTTTCTGGAGAGACTATAAGCATTATATACAACATTAGTACCATAGCTCCTGTAGTTACAAATCATGTTGGAACGAGGTTGAGAAAACACTCTACAGCATGTACGTGGCATACTCTAACAAGGCTTCATCTATCACAGTAGTTTAAATAAAAATCTCTGATAACACTGCGTATGGATATTTTCTATAAAAATATTTGAATGAAGCCTTAGCTGACTCTAATAAAGCATAATTTATTTCACAAGTGTCACATAAAAGGTATTGATTCAKGTCCTACTTTTGAAGTAATATGAATACTAAATGAGACAGTTTCTAGTTAGCATGCAAAACACAAGACTGATCCTGAACAACTGCTGTTTGAAGTAGAGGCCATTTGTCCTTTTGCTGAACTGGAAGTGATAGAGATGACAATGTCACAGATGACATGAAGAAAGCGCTTGGAGCTATTAGTGCTAATAATACAGGAAGGCACAGAAATCACTATGAAACCCTGTGGTGCTCTGCATATGCACAAAAACATGTGTGCATATTCGCAAATATAGCGAAGTAAAGTATGAGCCCAGAAGGACTTGCATGCTTAAGAGGAAGAAAGCATTACAGCTGGAGCTGGGCAAATGATTTGGCGTTTTCTGGTTCAATACCTGGGAAAACTGAACGCACATCTTTTATCACGGTGAAAGAGAAACTCTTCAAGTTTTTGCCAAAAAAATGTTAAGAATAATTTTGAATTAACCTGAAATATRTTGCTTGACCAGAAATTAAGCCACATTCTGTTTCTGATACTTTTGTTTGTCTCTTTCTAGAGCAGTTTTGAAACAAAAATACTGTTCCAAAATAGAATTTAAAATGTTACTTAAAAGATGTCTTACATGAACTGCTTTAACATTACCAAAATGAAACATTTGTCTTTTGAAAGAGAATGTTTACCAAAAAAATTGCTCCTTTTTATTTCTATTTGAAACTTTGCCAAATTCAACTTGAATTCTTAGATAATTTTGATCTAGACAGGACTCCATTTTCTAGCAAATACACTGTTTAAAAACCAGCTCATTTCTTTTTGTTCTCCATTGTCATTTCTTTTTGTTCTCCATTGTATGGCCTTGCACAGGCAGAGGAGTGGCCTGGCTCTTTCACTTCAAGGAGTCAAAGACAGAGTAGGAAGTTGAACTTGCATGTTTGGAGTCCTACTCCACAGCTTCAAAACATCCTTCCTCAAAAACACATTACTGTTTCAGTGCACTGAACAGTGCTATACAACTATGAAACTGCTGTGATTTAAAACTAATTGGAGCAATAAATCCAACAGAAAACACCAAACAGTTTTGTTACAAGGTGAAATGACATCCTGAGAGTAGCAATCATAAAATAAATAAATAAATAAATAAAAGCATGTGTTAACACACAGAACCTTATTTCCTGCTTATCTTTTTTTCAGAGGAGGAATAATTACACAAAGCACCAAGAGAGAAAGCACATGGTTAAAGATGCTGAGTGCTGCAAAGCATTTTGTGTCAGGGTAGAGTCTTCTTTTTCTCCTTGGGAGGAAAAGCCAGAGAATATTTGCCTGGGGCAGCTTGGGAATGCCTGAGAGCTCCTCAGAGTCTCTCAAAAAAGTAGCAAATTTTTAACTCCTTGCAATCACAGTTATGACTTAAGGGTGGGTATGGGTAAGAGGAGCTGGCTGAGAAGAAAGGCAGCTGTGGGGCTACAGCACCGCGCAGGGGCCTGCACTCRTTGCCTCTGCACTGGGCCAAGGAAAGCAACTGTCTGTGCCTTGTTCTCTGCCCATGTAGTGGAGATGACTGAGATGATGCTGTTGCCCATCTAACTGCACTGTTGAATACTCTCTCATGTAATATGCTTTCAGTCTCAAAGGTTTTTAGGTGTTACTGATAATAGCATCAAGTGACCGGTCTTTGGAGGTGTGTGCTTTAAATCTGAGGTTTTACTGTGGTTGAGACTGTACCTGCGCTGGAGCCATGGAGGCTGGTGGGATCCCTGCAATTAAACTTGCAGAGTGCTATTTGCATATGCTAAGATACAGTCTGACAGACTCCCAAATCACCTTCCCATTTTTTTTTATTCTCACTCTGCAACCTAAATATTTCATTATATTTGTCAAGTAACCTGAGAGGATGCCCTTCTTTCCAATAGGTCCYTTAATCCTTCCTGTTTCAAGACCCTATTCTGTAAAGCAATATCCTTGAGTCTTTCCATAGACTGGAAGATTGAAGACTGACTTCTCTTTTTTGTTACTGCTGTTACTCCTGAGGTAACTGCGCAGAATTCAGAGTTCCTAGCTGCTGTGTTGTGCTGGGGCAGAGCAGAAGGTGTTTTAGAAGGTTTTATCTCAGCATCATCATGATGAATTCTTACTATGCAGACCATACTTGGCCTTGTTAACTGCCTCAGCCTGTGCTTATTCTGTTAATAGTTCTAAATTAAGCATTCAGCTTCAGTGAGGAAAAAAAAGCACTAGAATTCTCTTTAGATTTCCAGTTGTGGAAGAATAAAATCCAACCATAAGCTGTTGTTCCCTTTCCTCTTTTCTTCTGCCTTTTCTTAATCTCTTTGTGCTTTATTTCTCTCATGTTAAAGGTACACTGTCATATGATACTGTGATACTGATATCATTCTCCTGAGTTTCACTGCTCACATGTAAAAATCCATTGAATAAAACCTTGCAAAATTATGACAAGGATATTTTACAGTTTGGGATTTCTCACTGGAATGCAAAATAATTTGCAAATAGAAGAGCAGGATTATCTCTGGTCCTGATCTCTCTCTGAAGCAAATCACGAAGATTGTTAGTCTGCTGAAGTCATATCTGCAGAGATAATACGAGTGAAAACTCTACATTTTCAGTGACCCACGCTCACTAGTCCCAGGCAGCACTGTCTGAGCCTCAGTTCTGCAATTTGGAGCTGAGCCTATAATCAAAGCTATTTATTCTTGCAGCATTTGTATAAAAGTGTTTTATTGCTTAATGCCTGGTAGCAGGAAGGGCAAGGGACTGAGATAGTCATGCCACTACATGATACTAAAAGTAGCCACCAAMCTGTCAGATAATTGGCAAAACATGAACACAATATAGAGAAATGAGTTGCTATTGGTATTAGCAGTTATTCTGTATTGCAGTGGGAATACATTCTGTTATTTCAAGGTCTTTTATTCTGCTTTTCTTGGAGGGAGAATTAAACATCTGTTTTCTGCTGTGAAGTGTAACCACAAGGAAATAATCTGAATGGCTGGACTGTAAGTAAGCAAAATTTGGAGGCCAGCATCCAATATCAACCAGAAATTTTCTTCTCTGATCTGTGCTGTGGATTTTCAGTGCAGCTCTGCATTGCATATTCATCACCACTTGGCTGCACYGATCTCCAGTTAATGGGAATTCCACGAATTAGGTGAGTGAAGATGACATTTACATGACGTGATGTGCATATAATGTACCACATGGCAAGTCAAAGGAGATTTGTCACCTGGATAGGCCGGGTTTCTCCTTTGCTAGTGAAATGATACAATCTCCTATAGTTTTTATTTTCCACACTTTGTAAAAGTGCTAATCCCAAGTGCTAAAGAATTACGAGTCAGCTTCTCTTTCCTGCCAAAAACAAAATAAAAATGACTTAAGCATGAGATTTTTAAAATAACACATGTGAATTCTACTGTTTTGGGGCCTCCCAGTACACTCATAAGCAGAAGAAAATTACACTTATTTAAATAAAAAGAAGATGAGATTTTGAAGATTCGCAGATCCCTGGAAGCTGAAGCTTAAAGGCAAATATTCTAAAAACTGTGGTACAATWGTTAGACAGACAAAACTGGAAAAAGATGTCTAATGTCTTTGTTTATTAATTTAATCCTTATTCATTTTGCAAATATATTTTGTCTTACTTTCTCATTAACTTTGCTTTCTTATGCTGAAAGCAAAAGAACCAGAGAAAGGCTAACATTCTGCATTTCTTATAAGGTCTCCAGCTTCTAAGAAAGAAGTGGCCAAAATTTAAACATTTCTTCCTATTAAAAGATCAATTCAGGTTTCTTTCCTGGTATGCAGTACCCAGCTTAAGAGCATAACTGTCTTTTATCTGCTCATCTGGTGTAGCAAAGGGGGAAAAAACAGAGCTGAATCTGAAACTGATAGAAGAGATTTATTTAGGTGACCTAGTCACAAAGTAAAACAGTCTGACAAATGGAAAGATGTTGCAAAAAGACTTGYCTAAATGTAGAGATGAAATGCATAATGAACTACCTATACGCAAAGACAAGGAAAAATGATGCTCCTTAATAGTGAGATTAATAAGCATATGATTGCTGGGAGATGGTGCAAGGCATTCATAGAATCATAGAATCAGTAAGGTTGGAAGGGACCTTTGGAGATCATCTAGGCCAACCCCCCCTACTCAGCAGGGTCACCTAGAGCATGTTAGACAGGGTTGCATCCAGGCAGGCCTTGAAGATCTCCAGAGAAGGAGACTCCACAACCTCTCTGGRCAACCTGGTCCAGTGCTCCGTCACTCTCACAGGGAAGAAATTCCCCCTCACGGTCAGGCGGAACTTCCTGTGCTTCARTTTCTGCCCATTGCCTCTTGYCCTGTCACACGGGACAACTGAAAAGAGTTTGTCCCTGTGCCCCTGACATCCTCCCTTCAGGTACTTGTACACATTGATAAGATCCCCCCCTCAGTCTTCTCTTCCCCAGGCTGAAGAGGCCCAGCTCTCGGAGCCGTTCCCCATAGGGCAGGTACTCCAGCCTTCTGATCATCTTCATAGCCCTACACTGGACTCCCTCCAGTAGCTCCATGTCTCTCTTGTCCTGGGGAGCCCAGAACTGGACACAGTACTCGAGATGAGGCCTCCCCAGGGCTGAGGAGAGGGGCAGGATCACCTCCGATGACCTGCTGGCAACACTCTTCCCAGTGCACCCCAGGAGACCATTGGCCTTCTTGGCCACAAGGGCACATTGCTGGCTCATGGTCAATTTGTCATCCACCAGCACTCCTAGGTCCTTCTCTGCAGAGCTGCTCTCCAGCAGGTCAGCCTCCAGCTTGTACTGGTGCCTAGGGTTATTTTTCCCCAGGTGCAGGACTCTGCACTTGCCCTTGTTGAACCTCATGAGGTTCCTCTCTGCCAACTCTCCAGCCTGTCCAGGTCTCTCTGAATGGCAGCACAGCCCTCAGGTGTATCAGCCATTCCTCCCAGCTTGGTATCATCAGCAAACTTGCTGAGGAGGCACTCTGACCATCATCCAGGTCACTGATGAAGAAGTTGAACAGGATGGGACTCAGCACTGAGCCCTGGGGGATACCACCAGCCACATGCATCCAACTGGACTGCACACCACAGATGACGACCCTCTGAGCTCTGCCTTTCAGCCAGTTCTCAATCCACCTCACTGTCCCCTCGTCTAACCCACACTTCCTGAGCTTGCCTAGGAGCATGTTATGGGAGACAATGTCAAAAGCCTTGCTGAAGTCAAGGTATGCAACRTCCACTGCTCTCCCCTCATCTACCCAGCCAGTCATTCCATCATAGAAGGCCATCAGGTTGGTTAAGCAGGATTTCCCCTTGGTGAATCCATGCTGGCTATTCCTGATCACCTTCTTATCCTCCATATATGTCTGGAGATGACACCCAGAATGAGCTGTTCCATCCCCTTTCCAGGGATGGAGGTGAGGCTGACTGGCCTATAGYTGCCTGGGTCCTCCTTCTCGTCCTTCTTGAAGACTGGAGTGACACTGGCTTTCTTCCAGTCCTCAGGCACCTCCCCAGTTCTCCATGACCTTTCAAAGACGATGGAGAGCAGCTTGGCAACAACATCCGCCAGCTCCCTCAGTACCCRTGGGTGCATCCCATCCAGGCCCATGGATTTGTGGAAGTCTAGCCTGCCCAGAAGGTCTCTAATCCTATCCTCCTCAACCARARRRWWRTCTTCCCTTCTCCAGACTTTCTCCCTCACGTCCAGGCTGCAGGATTCCTGAGGGCTGCCCTTAGCAGTGAAGACTGAAGCMAAGAAGRCRTTCAGTAATTCTGCCTTCTCTGTATCCCTTGTCACCAGGGCCCCCACCCCATTCATTGTGGGYCYACATTTTCCCTAGTCCTCCTCTTGCTGCTGATGTATYTGRAGAAGCCCTTCCTGTTGTCCTYRACRTCCCTTGCCAGACTCAATTCCAACTGGGCCTTAGCCTTCCTCGCCGCATCTCTACATGCTCTGACTGCATTCCTGTAATTCTCCCAAGTAGCCTGCCCCCTCTTCCACAGTCTGTGTATTTTCTTCTTCTGTCTGAATTTGGTCAAGAGCTCCTTGCTCACCCATGCAAGTCTCCTGCCCCTTTTGCTGCACCTCTTACTCACAGGGATGCACCGTTCTTGAGCTTGGAGGAAGTGATGTTTGAATGTTAGCCAGCTCTCCTGGAATTCAGTGACACCTGTTCCAAATCTTATCTCTTTCAGTGTAAGTAGTTTTTCTTCTTGTTTCTGCAGATTTAGTTTAGAGCATATGATTTTTTTTTTCTCTTTAAAAATTTCAGTCAAGTGCATGTGAAGCACTGAGCTCTTAAATCACTTTACAATGCATTTGTATTTCTGTTGAGAACTTTTGCCCAAAGATGGTCCAGTAAATCAGTGTGGATCAATACTGAAATATAGCTCAATTTGCATCAGGCAAAAATTCAATGGACACAATCAGTTTGGAGCTACTATAACTGGTCACACAGAGATTTGCTCTCCTAAGTGTCTGCTATACTACTTTTGTCGTAGTAGTGCATAATCTGTGTTTAGACACATCTATTCCCTCTCACAGCTATATTTTTGGTAGCATACAAGGAAATTTAGAGCTAGACTCTGAAGACCAACTCCTGAGCTGGTGGAAATGGAAGAAAATCTATTATAGTTAATGGAGGTTAAATTAGGTGACATTCTTGCTTCTGAGAACTCATGCATGTAATTCTGTACATAGCTGTATCCTCATAAAGAAGGATTTTGAATAGATCAAATTGGATGCTTTTTGTATAATAATAGGAATAGCCTCATTAACTTGTACTCAGAAAGTGAAGATCATACCAGAAATACATTTCTTGAACCTAAAACTTTTTGAAATGCATACTCATATTATAAATTTAACTTTTAAATGGCATGATGCACCAAGGAATTGTCAGACATGGTATGGATCCCAGCCCTTTGACACTCCTGAAAATTTCCTTTTCAAACTGATACTCRCAATCTAGAAAACTTCTATTGACTGTGTCAGCAACATTCCAGTCTTGAGGCTTGATGTCTTGAGGCAAATATCTTAACTGATTAACCCTCACAGATCATTAGCAAATGCTCAAGTGCTCAAATTATATGAAAATACCCACCAGCCTCCTGTGAGTCCACTACAGCAAAACACTAGATTTTCTCATATTTTATTTATATTTTATTTTCATGTGTTCATATTTTATTCTGGCCATGTGCATGTATTCACATGTACAATCTCAGAGATCTGGAAAGATAAGTTCTGGAACATCTAGCTGCTACGTCTTAAAAAAATGAATTTCCCCAGCTGTCTGCTCCACCACTCTGCCCCGGTTCGAGATGCCCASAGCAGCCAGCACAAGGGAGCCTGTGCTTGTGCCCCAGCCTCCCTGGTTTTCAGTCCTACACCTTAGCTTAAACTGTGGATGAAGACAGGCTTGAGCTGGACTGCGTACTTCTCGCAGCCAAACCTGACACATGGTAGTAATTCCTGGCAGAAAGGAGATGGGAACTTGCCAAAGCAAATTCTCCTGAGTTGGTCTGTTAGTACCACTGATTTCTTTGCTCTAAACTCCCTGATAGCATAGGAAGGACTTACAGCTAATGCAGGTGAACTCAACATTCAAAAGTGCTTGGATATTTCCAAAGAAGGAATAAAGGGGCCTTGATGTAAACAGGCCTGAAGACCAGACTGAAGCCTGAATACTATACCTAATTATATAATGTATGTGCAGATGTGAATGTGCCTTTTGATATTCAAGCAACATGGTGAAGTGCGGATACCTTCCCTCAGACTGCTGGGCACCTCGAGAGGGCCACTACTAACCTTGAGGGTTTTGTTGTGTCTCTGGAGCTCCCGGCACAGGCTCTCGAGCTTGCTGCGGGCRAGGATGGCTCGGCTGTGCTCGCTCTGCAGCTGGTCCTTCTCTTTGATGATCTGTGCCTGTCTCTTCTGCAGGTACTTGAGCTGCTTCTGCTCAGCACGATGTTCTTCGAGCTAGAGATTAAAAACAAAACAAGGCAGAAAATGAAAGAAAAGAAAASAAGCTCTCTGGTTTCAGGAAAGTTTCACACTTTATTGATCTCTTAAGAAATGTTTTGTATTTATTAGCACTAATGGAAAAGAGGTTRGTGACTTGGACTGAGAGTCCCATGCATGATATAGTGAGAGTATGTGAAGGTCATTTTTAATACTCTTGTTATCTCATTTCAGCCTTTTCTTCTTCAACTTGTGAGATCGGAATTTATTTTGAAGGACACCAGTTTGTTCTTATTTTTGTTTTAATGTTTAGAGCTGGAGCAGAAGGTAGAGCTTTATGCAGTRAGATTTCTGCAGACCGTAACATAACTCAGTTCCCCAAACTTCCTAATACCTGGGAAGCTGTTGAAAACAACAGCAACAACAAAAAAGGCACTGGAGACCAGGAATATAGTCTTTCCAAGCACTTTTCTGCCATCAGAGGCAGAATGCTCTTCTGAAAAGGGCTGTCCTCCCCCAAAAGATGTGTGGGCACCTTGTCTTCACCCAGCTCCTTTTGCCCTGGGAAGCATATGGGGCTTGCAGTTCTGTTTYTGAAGGGCCTTGTCGTCACTGGGGGTTGGTTATGTGAATTAATAGTCTTTCAGGTTTTTTGACTTTGTGAAATTTCTGAAGAAAATATGGTTGGGCCATGAAGTCTACTTGGGAACTTGTTATTTCTCTGGCTGCATAGCCCCAGTTCCCTAAAGAGATGGCAGGGTGTGGGTATTTGTGTGGGGGGATATAGAGGGCGAGCAACAGAATTGCTAATAGCAGGCCCAAATAGACTGGTCATTTCTTCTGACCCATGCCCATTATCGGCTATTTTGAAAAATCTGATGCACTGCAAATGAACACATGAATAGAAACATTCACAAGGCTTTTCCCCTCTGAAGCTTTTAAAAGTTTCTTCTTCTTTCATTCCAACCCAAAGTAGGCCTCCCCTCTGTATTACAGGCATACATATACATTGTAAAACATTTCTAAAGACCAGATATATTCTAGTTATTGATGGTTGCAGTATGCAGACCCTAATAATAATATTATTAGCATCACATCATATAATAATACAGTGTCATTAGTATTAATTAATGCCTACAGTATGACTGGGAAAGTTTGTGAGTGCAGGTAAATGATGCACAGCTCAGACAAGAAGACGGTCATCAGGAATAATGTTTTACACTTTCTCTGCTCGATGATCTGTTTTCTGCAGATGTTCTGTAATTTATGCCTACTGTACAAAGCTCTGTGTATTATGAATCAAATCATAGCTAGTCATACTACAAAGCAATGCAATCACCAGCTTGAAGTACATTCGCGGTTTGTGCTCAACTTTCAGCACGCGTATTGTTGTGTGGTTTTACCCCGGTAGATAGAATAGGCGCTTTTGCATCTAATCAAGCTGCACTAGCTGCAACCATTTTTCTAGTATTGTAGGGAAAAAATAGCCTCTCTGTAATTAAGGCTGAGATTTGTTTTCCTTTATAAGCTTGATTTTGGCCCCTTCCCCTTCCCTTTTAAGAACACAAAAAAGGTTCTTTTTACTTCACATTTTGCATGCACAGCCTGTGCTTAACAGATAATAGTTTGTCCAAATTTTCGATGATTCACTCAAGCTGTGCTTGAGAGAGCGGGCTGAGAATGAAATAGGTCTTAATCATGATATGAAAAGTCTTCCAAGCATATTTTACTTTTTTTTTCCTTAAAAATAATTTGCCCTGGAAACTTGTATTTGAAAGGTCCCAGGAATGTCTAAGATATGATGTTACTTTGGCAYTGGAAAAAGGAATTCATTGGTAAATAGGAATGACAAAATGGTCCCCAAGGGTAAATTATGAAAAATAATTAATGAAACTAAAGGAAGCTAAAATCAGCTACAAATAGAAGGAATCCTTATTTTTGCAGGCTGATCGAGAGAAAGAAGCCCTAAATTTAGGAAAAAAATGTTTTGTCTTGATACTATTGCAGACAATGACAATATTCACATTCATTTATTACCAAAGAGTTCTTGTGCCTAGAACTTGCAAGACCCTCAGGGCCTTTAAAACTAAATCAGTCACAAGGAATTATGCAGGAAGTGTTTGTAGGCAAAAAGCTAAAATAAAGCACAGTCTGCTTTACTAACCCCAGTCAATCTGGCTACATGAGCATTAGTGAATCAGATGTCCTCCGATGGTGAGAAGCATGGCACAGCTTGTGTGCAAATGCCTAAACTCTCTTCCTCCCCTCTCCCCATAGGGCATAGCCTTATTCACACTACTAGGGAATACAGCCCATGCTGTTCCCTGATGCCTTCCCAGGCGTTTTCTAGTGTGCTCATTGCTATAGACTGTGTCGGGGCATGGGCTAACAGTTAAATAGCAGATAGGTGGGTGACTGGGTGATCACAAAGTCTGGGCTTTGCATAGGACCCTATTCAGAGGTAGTCGCTGAAGCCACAGCTAACAGTGCTACTATTTAATCTGGCTGAAGCCATTGCCAGCACCCGTCTCAGCCAAGGACATTGCTGCACCATCCCCTGAGCTGTGCAAGAACAAGTACCCATGCAGACACATGGTCAGCCAGAGCAGGGAGCTGATCTGGCTGGAAGAAAGACTCAGCAAAAGCAAAAACTGGCCTAAGTATGCAACGGGGATGGACAAGGGGGTGCAGGCAGAGCGGCAACTGTTGCAGTTAACTGCTGATAAGCTATTAATCACACTACACCCCTCAGCCACACTGAGCGAGCAGTGTAAGCATTTTCTGACAAGCTTTTAGTTATATTTATTAACTGATTTATTTTAGTGACATTACACTGATTGACAAAGCAGAAAGCCCAGGGTTGTTCTTTCAGGGTTTCTTTTTCCTGCATGGGTTACTGGCAGTGTGGCCAGTATGTTTTACACCCTACTCTGACGATGCTTGAATGCAGCAGAGAGTACATTATAAAAGAAGAAGTCCTACTTCAGTTAATCTGTGGGCATGAAGTCCCTTTAAGCATGGGATAAAGTACAAATTGCTAGAGATCAATTTATAAAATTAAAGTTTTTTACACAAAGAAAAAGAAAGTTGAATTTAGTATTATGATGAGACATGGACACATCTGTGCATAAAAACAATTATAAAGGCAATGTTCTGCTCACGTATTTTTCAGTACTCCACAAACTGCCAAAATACTACAGTCTTTTCATTTGCAAGATTTGTACATATTATGGCCATATAGCCCTTTAACTACTTAGAAGAAATTCCTTGATCTGAAAATATCCCATCTTAAAAGAGTGTGGAAAGAATAGAGAAGGGGAGTCAGGTGGCTGGCATGGCTATAGGGATAATATTATGGTTATAGGGGCTTTGACTGTTCATTTCACTATGTTTTGGTTTCTCTCATGATTAGTCTCAGTTCTCTATTTTCTGATTTTCTGCTACCCAGCACTTTATACTAAACCTTGTATTATTTTTCTTCTCATTAAATTACTGATATGTATTTTAAATCAACAGACTCAAACACAAAGTTATTTAAAATTTGCAGAAGGAAAAGGTAAGAGAGCCAGCAATCCTTAACAGCTGTGGAGTGTCAAACTAATTTCTGAAAGCTGATATTTCACCCATCTCCCTCTCTGTGTTGGCGTGATAGTGTAAAACCCTTTCATAGCTCCACTTTTCTTAACCTGCTTAAGGGAGCAAACAGTGAAGGATCTACAAAAGCCTGAGGCAGACCCATTTACAAATTACCTGTTATTAATTTCTATTGTTTTCCTCTCTACTTGAGAATAATTTAAAGCACAGGCTTGACCTGCTGTCTTCTCCAGCTGTATCAAAGTTTTGATGATATTATAGTAATTCTTACCTCTACAGCATTTTTCTTCCAATATGTTTTTTCTGAAGAGTAACAGTTGTTTTAAGCAGGGGCATGGCTACAGTGTTCAGAGTCAGGAAGGACGAATGACGTAAGTACAGATTTGGGGTTCGCTGGCATTCTTGAGTGTTGTACTTTAGAAAATGGCTAAGAAAAAGGCTGCATCTGTCCTGTCTTTATTAGCTGTCTATACATGCTGACTGTGCCTGAGTGTTGGCTTGAATGCTGTGCTATAAGACTCAAGGTTGTTGCATCCCCATTGCCTGCAGAGGAAAAGTCTGAAGCCACCTCCCTTTGAGGTCTCAATAACTTCTGAGTCAGTGGATTTATCCCAGATAAGAGTCAGTGTGTRGGCCAGGATGAAGAAGGTATGGATGATCGGGAGTTCCATCTTTGCTGGGAGCATGTGAGATCTTAGATTGCAATAATAGGATCCAATTCTCTACTGCTTAATTTTATGAAATAATGTATATGTGCGTAACATGAAACATTATTGAAAAGTTTGCATTACCTGATTGGTTTTGCTGTTGAGAACGATATATGATGCAAGGAAAAGGAGAATCGTGCTCTTTTGAAAAGATGTTCATAGAGAAAAGGCTTTCTGTATATATCTTATTTAGCTTACTTAACCCAGTGTCTTACTTAAATAATCACTGTTTGAAAGGTTATTGACCTGTTGCAATACCTTTTACATCAAGAACTGGGTTTATATGAACACCAGTGAATGTACTGGGGATACATGCAATGAAAATTTTGTGTAAAATAATCACGGATAATCTGTTAATGAAAGCAGTTTGTATGACAGGAGAAACGCATGGCTCTTGAAGAAGGGAGAGATATTTAGAGGATTAGAGTAAAATATCCTGCTCCTTGAAAAATGAAATTATACTCAGAGTATTAAAGACATATATAAACTTATGAAAAATATATTACGAATCTTATGAAAAATATATTAAGAATAATGGTGAATAAATAGATTTAATAMAGAGCTTTTTTATTATCGCTGTAGTCTCTGAACTGATTGATGAATCCTTGCCCTCAGTTACGCTCCATTATCCCAGAAGTATTTACTTAGGTTTAGCTTGAACTACAGATATATATTGCCTCATCAACTTTCCAAATCCCCCTTCCAGATTTAATCCAAAGTCAAGCCTGTATCTTCCTTACTTTTTACTTTTATGTTCTTCTCATCCATAATTTGTTATTTAACAGTCAGAATTATTTGGGGATGCTCTTTACAGGACAGACTCTACTACTAAATGAAGTTTGACTGTGTTGCACAGCATATGTTTCTTATACCTTCAAGTACAGACAGTTTGCCCAGAAAAGAACCGACGCTATACTAACCAACTCAGCATACTTCTTAAATAACAGGTCCAGCTTCTCCTCTGGTGTATTCAGCTTGTTTAAGCTTTGCATCAGTAGGGTGGCTTCCTTCCCTTAAAAAGAGAAGCAGACACTTAATGGTAGAGGCAGTTTTTAGCTGGTGTTACTATGGATTTTTGGTGTCTTTCTACCCACCAGAAAAAAAAATGTGCTTGAATTTTCTTCTGTTCCAGAACACAGTTATGTGCTATCTTCTAACTATGAGGGTGGTTTCTTAAAGGTGCTAATGGCACATAGACACCTAATGCCACTGAAAAACATTGACTTTGTCCCGCATTATCTGCTTTTCATTTAACATTTTTGTAACATGACTGGGTCATGCAGGTGATGCATATGACAGGAGAGCCTAGATCTAGAARACCCAAAAGCCCAATCTCTTTGCAGGTGCAAACTAAAGCTGCTGTACTCAGCTTCTGTGCTGCTCAACCCCTATAAAGAAGTGAGGTACAGAGACTATGATGAGGGTAGAAACAGTCAGATAGCAATGGGTATTACTAACCAGGTCTGGGATAAATGATAGTGGTGTAAATCAGTTCCCTGACTTGGTGAAAAGATTCTAGATACAGAGACAATACATTAACAGTCTGATAGCTATCTTGACATGCATAGCTAAATCATTGTGTAGCCACTGTTGTCCTGCTTCTAGGTTGATATTTTTGGTATTTCAGTCCTGAGTACAAACTGGAGCTTGAACACTACTTGTTCTTGGACTTCAGAAGGTTCCTGGCATCCTTGGAGATAAAGATAGCTGTGGTGAAATGAGCTTGACTGTGCTTTCCCAGATAGCCCTCTTTCCCAAAGGGCGGTGAGGGCCAATTTGCTTTCTTCTTTCTAGTGCATTCCAGGCGTACTGCTTCCAGAGAAAATACCCTATCTCAGATTAAGTTCTCCCTTCACCACCAATAAAAAAAATTGAAGACAGTTAAAACAAACTCCATGAGTGCAAACTTGTTGCAAGTACAGCTGGAGAACCATGCTTTGGTAGCGTTTTCACTTACCTCAGAGAAGCACCAATAACCGCATCAAAGCCTAGCCAACTGAAACTGAGGAATTTTCTTTCTGCTGGACATTCAAGGAACTTGGAAAAATACTGCTATGTCCTACGATTAGTCCATTGCCTGTAAGAATGCCCTGTGATGGCTTTTCTGCAGGTGTAGTTTGCTATTGGATTTGAGTTCTCATGCAAATGACATGCTTGAAGATTGGTGGGAGTTAAGGATAAGAAGGTAAATAAATTACACGTAGCTAGACTGGGATGTAACGATATTGCTCTCTAGTGGCTGTCAAGCAGAAAGGACAAACTTTACGAAAACTCGTAAAGACTTCTTTCTAGCTCAATTAATGGAGTCCTGCTGTGGCCAAGGGGACCAGTTTCTATGCTCAGAAAGAACAAGCATATGGGCTGTGACAAATCCAGAGGTTTCCTGCATGAAAAATAACCTAGGCATAAGGGAAACTTTATTCTATAGCTTCCTTCTTGGCCATTTCACATAGTAGCACCATTAGCTCAGTTATGACTGGTAAAAAGTCATACTTGAGGAGGCAGGGTAGAAAAAATATATTCACTCATAAACAAGATAACAGATTTTCCTTAGTCTAAGAAGAAACTTCCTTGTCAGACTTTGGCTAACAGCTTTGGCTAACTATATACAGTTATATTATACCGTGGCCCAGTATAATATAAGAATTATGTGACATAATACAATCCTAAGCTTTCATCTTTTAAAAAAGACTAGTATCTGATATAGTCTGCATGTATTTTGGGGGTAAGTACTAAAAAAATTATTAGAGAAAAGTTGTAACAATTATGATGCTTTTCATTGGTATCTAGGAAATTCCT
The DNA here is from genome assembly GCF_003343005.1 of Rhea americana. Lineage (NCBI taxonomy): Eukaryota > Metazoa > Chordata > Aves > Rheiformes > Rheidae > Rhea > Rhea americana. Next base: position 1,961,625 of record NW_028185583.1, on the reverse strand, counting down.
GTTTTCCATGAGAAGTTTAACATGGGAAACAGCAAAGACCAGGGTGGTTTTGTTTCTGTTCTAAGCAATGACTCACAGAAGGGCTACAGGGCTGCTACATAAGTACTTGCCTAGTCCTTTCAGGATTTTCTTCTCCAGCTTTTGCTCCTTACTGCCACCGGGCTCTTTTGCTCTTGAAGCATCTCCAGGAGCTGTCCTTTCTTTCTCACTCTCCTCGTTTGCATCTTCGTATTCTGCATCCTCGTTACCAGCTAATTCTCCCTTCTCAGGCTTGTCAGTTCCTTTAGCTGCGCTTTCCTTCTCCATCAGACTAGCAGCGGATCCGTAAGTTTTAATAATGTCCTCTAGCTGCCGACTCAGCTCCTCCGAGATGTCACAGACTGTCGTTTTCGGCTGGGCAGTCGGTTGGCCCTCGGGAGATGGAGCGGGTAGCTGGGACCTGGAGGTTGGTTTCTCCCTGCTTGGCTCCTCGAGGCCGTTCTGCTCGGGAGAGGCGGACGTGCTGTCTGTAGGAGCAAGAAGCTGCTGCTCGGAGCAGTGATCACAAGATCGGTCATTCTCCATGCTTGGTGTAATACCTAACAGCAAATAAATGTAGGGTTAATTTAAACACATGAAATTGGTCATGTAACCATTCACAAAGCTTGTCTAGCACATGAGTGCTTTTGTGGGGAATTTAAGGAGAACAGCTAACCCCTTGGCTCTGGCTAGATGAATATGTCACACTTAAATGAACAACTAAGGTGATTAATCTTCAGGGAGAAAAGCAAACTTCATACCTTTCAAGAGGAAAAGCCTTCACAAAACCAATATTTAAAAACCAAAGCTCTTATTCTTGTTGCCAATGATATGCAAAATGACACCAGACTTTCATACCATTTCTCTCTCTGAACACACGATTTGCCACGTTTACTTTTCTCAGTTTGTTTAGCTAGGATGCTGGCTATTGACATGGGCAGCTTCACTTTACATTTGCATCATTTTCATTTGCTGTTTCTCACCTATTGGCACATTTTGAATCAATAATCATCAAAAAGGAGTATTCAAATCAAAATCAGTGAATTAAAAATTGTACCATGCTTGTGAACAGCCCAGCATGGTGCTTGATCAATGACCTGGCTTGGTACTGTCACAGTAACAGCAAAGAACAGTTTACAATAAGATAAACAACTGTAAACCGCTCTTCTCTTGTACTTAAAGCATACTACTGACAGCTTGTTTGGCAAAATACAAACTACAGAATAAATCATGGCATTGTAAAACCCACCAGATGTAACATGTTTGATATTTTGTGGTATTTTCCAGTGTGAATTTCACATAACTTGTTACCAGCTTGCAGTGAGAAGTTTGCATTTTCCTGTCCTTTTGAAGAACTATGCTCAGTCAGGCAGATCAAGACCCTTGGATGTGCCCAAGTTATCCTGAAGCTGCTGTAACTCCCCCAAGACACAGCGAGGAGCAAGCTGGTGAGAGCTTCCCAAGCACTTGCTTCGCAGAGGCCAAGTCTTGCTAGCAGCAGGGGCAGCATCTTTGACCGTGAGCAGTTTGAAAACTCAGTTTAGAGAAGGAGGTACTCAGAGTGCAGGCTGAGCTGCCTTTACCACCGCATTGCCCTCCAGCCGTAGAGCAGACGAGCAGCATATGCATCTGTCTTGTTACTGGAACTAGTCCACACTGCTGCTTGACTACAGACTTGATACTATTTATAGCCATGAGCCCTTTCTTTCTCTGTCTCAGTCTGATTTTTGTTTATCCCTTGAAGTATATAATTTACAATAGTGCCAGTCAGGTATCTGATGAGGAATAAAGAGCTCTGTCGCTTCTGTTCCAGTTTGTAAGGTGCTTGCTTTCTTACCTTTGAAAACACAACTTGCTTTGAAAACAAGGAGCTAACAGAGTAACATTTTGTTTCCTGTTCAGTCGAGAGTAATGTATATTTTCTATGGCATCTAAATGGCTGCAGTTTTCAAAATCATAAACTCACTTGGCCGAAGGCAGTGTATGATGAGAGAGATGAAATTTATTGCAATATGTGACTCATGTATACTATTAAACTCTTAGCAGTCAAAGTGATGTTTGGAATTGCAGTGATGGCCATTACTAAGGCAATATATCTCAAAATTTCATTGTCTAGCTATCTGGGTGTGCCTACTGATGAGATAATCGGACATCTGTGTTTTATCATCTCTATCAGCTATTAATCGTGGGCCCATAGTTAAAAACTTTGAGTGTGGCTCAGGAGGTGCCTGTTGCCTGCAAGACGTTAGCCACAAAACCACACCCCTGCAGTCTTTCTATAAGTAAAACTCACCAACATTAATGGCTTGTGCGGGTAGTTGGAGCTTGTCTCATGGATGCTGGCAGATGGGTGGATTTGATTCTTTATTTCCTGCTTTTGGCATAGTCACTATACTACTGCAAAGTGAGAATTCTATCAGTATGATTTAATGTCATAGTGAGTTTAATTTCTATTGAAAAATTAAACCCAACGTCTAATTTAGGTAAATAATTCCAGTTAGCATGAATGTTAAGCTACAGCTTGTGATCTTGGTTTAACTAGAGTTAATTGATTGCCAAGTAATTCAAATTCAGTGTCATTATTGTAAATGCCACACCAGAAGCTCCACAAAATGCGTGTTTATTTCTGACATGTTCAGACTAGTATTTACAATTGTATTCATTAATTTGAGCTAATTGGCAATTAGTTATCAATCAAGTAGAAAAGCCAAGATCACTGGTTCTTGTCTAGACAAACTCAGTGTCCATTTCAGAACAAAAGTTTCATAAAATATATCTCTAATAAATAGTTATTTTTGTAATATATTCATCACAGAAGGCAGATGGGATCAATAAATGCTCTATTTACATATATGAATTTCCCTTCTGCCTATCTCCCCATCATACTTTTAACRAGGGACAAGTTGACATGGTTCTTGCTGCCAGAATCTGAAGCGCCTCCGGCTCCTAGGAGTTCAGCTGGTTAAGCGAGGRAGTTTAGCTGGCAGAGTCCAAGGCCAGCACCGTCACTACTAAGAGCTGTTGTGAAGAAAGYTAGAAGCAAGGGCCTGCCCCTCCTTTCCCTTGGAGCTGCTTTTCAGCTTCACCATTGGCCCCGTCCATCACAGCTGGTAGTAGTGACTGACCACAGTCTTGGACCTCCTTGACTCTGGCCCTGAGCTGGACCCACCAGTTTGGCTTCCCAGCTTGCCTTCATTGCTGTGGATGTGCTGGGTGATTGCCGGGTTGTGCCTGACCCTGATAACCATCTGYAGACCCCATCTGACCCCAACTTGTTGCTCCACATCCTCCCTCCTTGTTAGTGAGGCCCCTGGTCCTGTTGTCTGTATTATCATGGTTGGTTTTCAGCTGCCCGTCCCTTGCAGAGCAGCTGGCCCTTGCTGCACTCAGACACTTTGCCTTGACTTCCTTCCTAAGTCCTAATGGTAACACTCATGTATCAGCACAGGCTGGTTAAAATTTTCACTTAGTGGCTCACTAAGTCTGCAGCTGCAAACACAAAATACAGTAAGCTCTAAATCAGCGGTGGCTATTGATTCATATACAAACTGTGTTTCTCAGCAATAAATGAAACACGTTGGTGAATTAAAGAGGAACTAGATGTTTTGAATCAAGGACACAATTTGTCTAAAAGTTGGCCTATGAGGAAATATTTTCTAGTATAATCTATATAATTCCTGATTGGAAAGGAATTCATAGGAGCTCATAATTAGCCTCTGAAACCAGGGCAATTTACACCTGCTGATGTTTAGGCCAATGATCTGGAGTAGTAAGCAGAGGTGAGCCACAGAAAATATCCAAAGTGATGAACCTTTAATTCAAGGATGCTAACAGCTTGGATCATGCTGAAGTATTACACARACAAGCAAATATTTTAATATTTTACTCTATTCACTTTTAGTCTAAATTTCAGTCAGAGATCTGACTACTGCTTTCAGCATAAACACAATGTCTGTTAAGGCTTCTGCATCTTGTTTTGTGTAACAGCTTTCATAATGTAACAGGATTTATATTTAGGTAGACAGAGCAGCCATTGTCTGCTAAAAACAACACATTTACAGCCTTTGATATTGGAAAATTTTATTGCAATTGGCCCTGGTCCTCCTTTTGCTTCAGCCTGTTTAACCTGGATGTATGTTAGGAATTCTTCCTTCTCAGGCCATAAAAAGCTTATGGTGCTAAACTCAGCAAGCCCCAAAGTGCTTACATTAAATACTGTCTTAGACACAGTATTGTCTAAAAGTTAGGTGACTGGGCATAGCAGGGGAATTCCTTGGTTCCTGGACTTCCAACAGACTGAGAGGAGGATGACGAGCTCGATTTCCACCATCTGCCTCTTGACCTCTGTGACTCCTGCTACAATTACTGTTGTCTCCAGGCTCCTAAGTGTCCAGCGGGGCCTTAGTCTATTTTATGCAGTGAGGCAGGGGAATGACCTGTTAGCTGATTGTGCTTGAGTCTTGGATCTTGTCTACCGTGTTCCTACTGTGCTCACAAATCCTGATCTGCTCCATGGCCCTCAGATCAGTATCTTTCTTGGCCCTGTTTCTTGGATGGAAGCTCGATCCCTGACAGTTGTAGTTGTTTCCTATAGGTATTCACTCCAGATGGTTAATAAAGTTTCATTTTCATTGGAAAATAGAGTTAATCCTATGGCAATGTGTTGTTCCTACATCAGCTATAGTCTTTTGAGTTTCAGCCCTCTCTGCTTAAGACAGAGGTAGACTGAATTTCAAGCCCAGATCCCTGGTGTGTGTTCTACCTTGATTCCCAGCAGAATTTTGAAACTCTAAGTCTGCCCTGGCACCAAGAAAATTAGTTAGAAAAAACCAGGCTACTATGCTGGACTCTAATGTGCAGTGGGGACAGAACTGCAAGTCACTGCAGAAAGGTGGTTTGGGAGTTGCTATTAAATGTGCTTCAGCTCTGGCTGCCGCAGCCCAGACAAGACAGGGCCTGTCTAGAGAAATGCTCCTCTCTCCCACTCGCCGGAGGTGGGAAACACCTCTGACAGCAAGAAGGYGCTCCTGCCTCCCCACAATGGGCCAGTGCCGGCTGGGGGAGTGCGGCCTCTCCATTCACTTCCTATCACAGGTAAAATACCTGGCTTAAATCAGGAGAGCAGTGGAGCACCTTGGGATACAGGCAAAATCCAGTCTCTAATGGGAATTGATGGACACCCCTTGGAGGGTGATGCCTTTCTGCAGGAGTACTGCCTGGCCATGCCATCTCGCAGTCAGAGTGATGCTCAGGGCAACAGCAGTGAGTGGATCTGTCAAAGGGGCCAGAAGACACCGAAATGGGCTAAGCACATGGTGTAGCCAAAGCTGCAGTCAGAGAAAAAGTGTGCTGCTAAGTAGGGTCCAGTAACACGTTAAATTTGTTTGACTCTGATCATAACCCTTAACATTTCATGTTTACAGACACTTTGCATTTGCTGTGCTTTGAAGTCAGTCAGTACTTCTAAAGYGAAAGGTCAGGCAGCAAGAGTCAGAGCCTGATTTAGCAGAGCTGCCACAGCCATTCCTCTGCTGCTGGAAAAGTCATGCATGCAGCACGCCATGTCAGCCAGCCTCTCATGCTGCAAGAACGGACACTCTGCAGCCGTCACAGGAGACACTGTCTCAGCATGAACAAAGCACAGAATAAAATGGTCTCTTCTTAGCTCAGTTTTGTATATTATCACAGTTTTGTTTATCTTTTTTTTTTTTTTTTTTTAAAAAAAAGAGAAAGCTTCCCCTTCCTTCTCAAAAGAATTTCTTTATCCTTCCTTTCTTGCAGCTTGAACTTCTAGAGGGTTTACAAACTTGTCTATATTTAGTTCTTGCCTCCGCATGTATCCAGCAGAAAGACACATGGCACCTGCTCTGCAGCCAGAAGTTATTTTAAGCACTTCTAAACTGGGTAATGGTATTTAGCACTTTATGCTCAAAATTCACATACACACACACTCAAATTCTCTAAAACAAAGTGTTCCACAAAATTAGACCAGGCAGCATATGCTGATAAAACCTAAAGCATCACCTTGACATTACATCAGACCAAACTACAGCAAAACTTCAAAGAAGCAAATGTTAAATTCAGGAATGGCCTATGCTAGTGGAGCTCCAATTACGCTTCAGAAAAATGCATGTGCCCTGTTACAGCCTGGACAGTGTCCTATATATTACTTCAGAAAGCAGTGATAAAATCAGCTTTATTAATTACATGCCACAATTGAATAGCTTTAGAATTCATGCACAACTTTCTAGTACAAAAAAAGAACAAAGAAAGATTTGGAGGCTTCGTGGCACATTTTCTTACAGACATGGAACGAAACCAGATTCAGGGACTTTCTGGTTCCACTTGCCTCATGTCTTATGTGGCATCTGAGTCTCAACCATTTACTGCTGTGGAAAAACAGCCATGACCCCTATTCTCGCATAAAGGCAAGCTCTACCAAACCCAGCTTAAATGTTTTTAATCACTCTTTAGAGAAGCATTTCTCACTTTCACYAACGGCCTTAAATACTTGTCTGTTTTCTTTACACATGCCACAGGGTACTTAGGCTTTTAAGGCTATTCCTAGAAAACGTGGGCTGACAATCCCGAAGGGAAGCACTTAGATCAAAGCCATGTGCCATGCCAACAAGCAGTGACAGCAAGGAAGCTGTTCGTCAGACTTACCAGAGCAAGGAGAAGAGCTGAGTGGAGAAAAAAGTCAGGCAGGAAGCTCAGACAAGGGCACAACAGCAATAGGACACTTGTACTTTAATCCTGCTGCTGAGAGAAGAGGAACGGGAAGACCAAGTGAGGGGGGAAGGACAGAATGACACAGCAGGAGAAAAGCACTCCAGAGACTGAATGCAAGCTTTGCAGGAGACTGGCTCTGATAGGTGAGCAGAGAGGCTGCCTGCTAGTTGGCAGTGTGACCCAGCTATGTTGACTATTCCCTTCTCTGACAGAGATAGGATGAGCGATTAGAGATTCAGGTCCTTAGAAAAAAGAAAAAAAAAAGGAAGGATCCCTATGCAGCTGTTATCCTTGAAAGTTAAGTCTTAATCCTTCAAGGACTTCATGGACTGTGCTGTGTGAAATCTGTCTGTATGGAGTATGGACTGGTCAAACACTTAGTTCTTCTGTCTGCACCAAAAAAAAACCCTGAATGTCTTTCCAGGATGTGAGCACTCAGCTGTGCCTGCTCTTTGCAACCTGGATTTGGGCTGGATTTATTATGAACCGGATTGATCTGTGATCATAGACTCACAGGATGATTAGAGCTGGAAGGGTCCGCAGGAGGCTTTTAGTCCAGCCTCTTGCTCAAAGCAGGGTCAAGTATGAGCTCAGACTAGATTGCTAAGGGCTTGGCCTTTATAGTCTCGAAAATCTCCAAGGACAGAGACTGCACAACCTCTCTGGGCAACCTGTTTTCCCGCCTGACTGTTCTCAGTGGCCTTTTGTCCTCCCACCTCMCACCATTTTGGACTGCCTGGCTCTGTCTTCTTGATAAACTCCTCATATGTACTGAGGAGCAGTAGCTCCTGAAACCATTTCTTCTCCTAGCTGAACACTTTCCTCAGCCTGTCCTCATGGGGAAAGTGCCCCAACCTCTGGCCACCATGGTGCCCTTTGGTTGCTGCCGCTGAACAGCAGTGCTAAAGAGATGGCTGGCRTAATTGTCACTCTGAATCCAGTAGCCCTCAAATAAATGCTCTCATTGCTGCCAGAATAACCTCTCTGACCTACTTTCTGCATATTACTGTGCCAACTTACATTGTCCAGAAGTTGTCTATATAAGCAGCAGAGCACTCACCAGGTAGCTCAGTTGTATGCTGTTTCTCAGGGACCAGCATCTTCCTCTTGAGATATTAGATGGCCTAAAGACCCTCTGCTGTGCATTTCCTAGAGAGAAGGTACAGAAGAGTTTAATGTCAAATATGCAAATGATCGAGAAGCAATAGGCAGGCACTGGAAATGGTGGCCAGTGAAGAAATAGAACTTTAGCTGCCTGCCACACACACACACACACACCAAAAAAAAAAAAAAAAAAAAAAAAAAGGCACAGAACAGGAACAGGAAGAAAAGAAAGTGTGTACTATAATGACTTGAAGTACGCCCTCATGCTCACCAGTGTTACATGGCTCTAGAGGTTCCAGAAACACTTTGCAATTTATTTATGAAGGATATAAAAGAAAACAATACTGGATACCTCAGCATCAAGGAGTACTCTCTCAAAAAATACTCTATATATTACTAGCATCCCAGACTTTCCCTGGAGAGAACTAAAAGTCCTGCAATATTTGTGGAGATAGTGTATGAGTGGGGGAAAGAACACACACAGAAAGACTTTGGATGGTTTCTTACTAATAATTTGCGATTTCTAGTAATTTGTCTACTTGGAAAAGGCAGCTCATATTATCTGGGGATGCATGGGCATCCGGACTTAAGGAAAAATCATATCTTCATATCTTCGTATCTTTAGACACTCAGAGTGGCTTAGTAGTGCTCCTGAAGAAGTCACAGGTTTAAGAATAATGAAGGAGCTTACAAGGTTGGAAATCTCTGCTGAGAATCTTTTGGAAGGGGTTAGAAGCTTGCTGGACATGTTTTGAGAGGAGATAAAACTCTGAGGTTGTCTGTGATATGGCAGATTCAGTGAACAAAATACAATAGAAGRTAAGAGTATTTGTGCAGGCTCCTTGTGCTTCTACTGTTTTGACTGGAGAATTCTCCTGTTCTTGTTCCTTGTTGATTTTTCTTTCTAAATAAAATCAGCACCAGGGTTTGGGRGATCAAAACACACAACTGATCTACCAAGGAGCTAAGCAACAGCTGAGCTGTGGTAGATACCTGAAGGATATTCTCCCTCCTCAGCAAACACGAGGTAAGGCACATTCATCTTCACCTTCTTTCACTTTGGTTGAAACTTGTATGTGTTAGTTCCTCATTGCAACAAGCTAACAGCCTGCACACAGACTGTTAGCACAGCTCAGATGGCGTGCAATGATACACTGAGTGGTCACAAGTTTGGGACATCAGCAGGCACTGAAAACAGGAAAGTAGTTGGGGTCATCATTAGAAAAATTAGCCACAAGAAATCCAGAGCTACATGTTCTGAATAGTTCCTAAAAATGCAAGTAAAGAAAACAGTTTCTGATACAATAAGGAAAGGGGCAGATAAAATCAGCGTTCCTGATTATGTAGGTACTATATATGTGTAGCTACAGAAAATTAAGTGGAATCTGCTTCATTTTGGCCAAGAGAAGCTCGTGAATTGAAACAATCATCTAAAGAATGGGATAGGAAATGGAAACTGAGAAATTTAGAGTATGTGTTGAAACTGTCGTACGGTCAATTCATATACTGAAAACACTGGATATTCTGAATCTGCCTGCTGGGATGGTTACACCTGATGAGCTAAACCAGAGGAATGAGCTTACTGAAAATGCTGACTGTGAAATCTGCATTGCTGTTGAGGTTTCTGGTTTTGGAATGCTTTGGGCATTTTATGTGCCTGTTTAGAGGAAGAGAAAGAAAATCTTTCTCTAATCCTCAGGAAAAAGAAGAAATGTAACTTCCCCAGATTAAAGTTAGACCTACTATTTTAGAGTTTCCTGCTAGAAGGTGGAATTTCTTTTCCAGCTGGATTCTATGAGCTGGATTACAGATCCATAACCATATAAGTGTCTTTGTGCAGTCAGTTGGAACGTTGCATTGGAATTGCTTGTCTTCTAACCTGTTTCTGGATTACACATGGATAAAAGCAACCTAAACCTACTGAAGAAACAGGTTTCCTGAGGGAAAAAAATAATTTAACCTGTAATTTTCTACCTATATTTATCATTTGCTCTATATGATATTCAATGCATTCAGCCTTACCGTGTGGAAGGACAAGGTCCTTATTAAGTCATCACTATTCCAGCTTTTGTTTTTTTTGTCTTTTTTTTTTTTTTTTGATGTATCTTTTCCTTTCTTCCCCCAGGCCATCCCTCAACTGCAACACTCAGCTCCCACCTACTGATGCCTCCCCACACCCACCCCATTGCTAATGTCATTGGCACTGAAACTATTTGTGGGATTTTTTTTTTGTGTATGTGTGTGTGTGTGTCATGGGAAGGTTTAAGTGAAAGACCTACAAGTTCAAGTTTACCATCTCCCTCTAAGACTATCAAGGGCTTACAAAAATGCAAATTCTGTCTGCAGACAATACTGCTTTGGTTAAAGTCCATTAAAAAGCTTTTGACCTTTTTTTTTTTTTTTTTTTTTTTTTTTTCACCATTAATTTTTTTTTTTTTTTTTTTTTTTTTTTTTTTTTGATGTATCTTTTCCTTTCTTCCCCCAGGCCATCCCTCAACTGCAACACTCAGCTCCCACCTACTGAGCAGTTACAAGTCTTCATTTCTTTTTTTCTCCTAAATGAAGGCTTAATTTCTGCAGAAACCTAATATCTCTTGGAAGCCACACAGACAACTTTGGCCTGTTTCCACTCTCTTTACAGGAGGTGAAGAATCTATGGAGGGTCTCCTGCCTTGTGCATTTGTCCAGAAGAGCAGTCTGCACCCTTCTGAAGACAACGATAGATGCTCTACTCCAGGAGGCCTGAAGAACAAGAAAATCTGGAAGTAACCATTCCTAATCACATCATACACCTGAATATTGACTGCAGTGGACTGCCATGGCTTGGCATTTCAGTGCCAAATTTGCACCAATGAGTAATTTTTGGATTCTAGCAAGGAAACCCCTTTAAGAATCTGGAGGAGTTCATCATGGTTTTGCTACTGAACAGTTTTTGATTTATTTTTGTAAAGATATAAATCTTTCAAATTRTACTGTAGCTAGGCAGAATCAATTCCTGTAATATTTCTACTTCCATTAATTGTATTGCAAATAAAATTSGTCCATTCTGTTTAAACACACACCATTAAAATATAGTTATACCATAATACACTTCTATAATATACCACACTAACTTATACCATGATAAACTTGTGTGTATTAGATATATAATGAAAGTATAACATATCTGAATATTTTTTTCCAGAAATAGCCTTCATAAAGGTCTTAAGATGCAAGAGCACAGTGGTGTGTAAGCAGCGGTCTAGAAGTCCGAAGCTTGCTGAGTCTGGTGGTGTTTGCCTGCTGTGTGCAGCTATACCTGAACAAGTGTTGGGAGAGCCTGCAAGGTCCCGTGGCTAAGCTTGTCAAGACTGATCTCCACTGGGTTTAATTTACTTCTATAGAAATACTGTAAGCATCTGGACCAATCAGACATTTTGCATGGTGAGCTACTCAGGAATCATTTCTCTCTTGCTTAGTCCYGTGTCAAAAAAGAAAGTGAAAAATAACATATTTGCATTTATTTGCATACATAAACAAGGTGTTACAGACTGCATCAAATTTCTACAGATTTCCTAGTTCTAAATCAGTCTCAACAGTGTAGGGAGGTTATGATTTGCCTTCTAATAAGACCTCAAGGGTTTTTTATGACCTCAGGGGTTTCTCATATACGTAAGGTTTGCCAGGTTTTCTCTTCTACAATTCATAGATCCTGGCTACAAATGGCAGTTAACAGCACAGTCAGATTACCTGACATAGAAAATCCCAATAGATAATAGACTTAACTATTTTAAGCAAATAATTTAATTGTAAATCTACATCAGTAAGAATATAATTTCTGAATCTTAGCAAGGAAACCACTCTAAGAATCTGGTGGAATTCCCCATGGTTTGCTGCTGAACAGTTTTTGATTTATTCTTGGAAAGATTCAAGTCTTTTGATACCTTAAGAGCAAGCAAAATCAATTATCAGGGTTTCAATTTTCTACAGGCAATTTCCACCAGTTCAGCTTGCCCAGGAGAAAAACTCTCTATAAATACTTTATGCTATATGCTATTTGAAGAATTTGGCAAAYTGGTGAATAGCTTCATTTGAAAAATCACACATAAGGTAAAGGAATCCCCCAGGGTGAGGCATGCAGTCACACCTAAATGCATCTCTGCAGCCTGGAAACAGTCCTTCTCTGATGCAGATAGGTAATTTATTGGGAAGAAAAAGAGCAGTATTACCTGTTTTCAGTTAACCTGGTGCTTCAGTGACATTACTGCTGATTTACACCCTTATGAGCTAATGTAAAATCCAGTATGAAAATTCAAAAAGCTGCTGAATCCCAGGATAATTTCTCTTTTAGTCCAATTTTATTTAAAAGTGATGGCCCTCCAGCTAAGAACAACTTTCTATCAATAGACTATGTGAAGAGAGTTGGGCCAAGTCAAGCCTGGATGTTTTGTGTTCCTGCCAGGGGAAATCTCTGGGCCCAGTTCAGATGTAATCATGCTGTAAATTACATATCAAATGTAATTTGGAAGTAATTTAAATGCCAAGGGTACACTGATCAAGSGGGAGTTGTAGAGAAAAAAAATAGCTATTCCAGTAGGATAATGTATACTGACTTGCTTATATAAAGCTATTTTTTCTTTCTCTCACCCTTTTCTAGCCCCTTCCATTTACTAATGATATTCACTTGCATCGACTTCATTATCAGCATGCAACATTTTTTAGATTGTTGCTAGAACCAGCTTGTAAAAATTAGAAATGGAAAAGACCTATTAAAAGCTCAGTCATGCAGCTGCTCCATATGTGGAACTCCCACTGATTGCACAAGCAACACCTGCGAGTGGGCAGAATAGAGAATAAAGCAAATTAGGAATAGAAAGCCACCTCTCTCGGCTGTATGGGCTGTACATGGGTCGTAAAGCACCTCATAACTGGAAACAAGCATTTTTCTCTAGAAACKACAAGGTCTAAATTCTGGTGACAATGATAAGTAAGCTGGGGGTGGAGGGTGCTGAGCAACACCAACATTATGACTAACCTATCTAAGGCTATAGGAGAGAAGAACAGAGACTGATATAATGGGAATGACATACATTGAGATAATATTTGAACAGAGTGTGTAAATGATAGGGACATTTGTACTGGAAGACAAAGATATGTAGAAAGAAAGGGAAAATAATAGACACAATGACGGTGAATTAAGTTATAATGAAAACCTTTTTTTACASGGCAGGATGGCTGATGAAATGTTAGTTCCGGAAGAACTAACAATGAATTGAGACCCAGCCAGTACAACTGTGTAATGTCTAAACTTGCTGATGGTGTAAACACCAATGACCTTTTAAAGATATGGATGGAAAGAGAATCACTGCATGAAGAATGTGAAAGGATGCAAAAAGTATATTGGCATTAACAGACTAACAGATCAAAACTGTGAAACAGCTTTAAGTGTACATGTAGTTAAGGGTTTTCTAGCTGTCTAGGCAGAATCACCTTCTCAAATATGCCACATTTGGGGAGCGAAATGAGTAAAGACAGAGGAAGAAAATAAAACCCAAAATGTGAAGGGATGAATAAAGAAAAGAAAATCAGACTGACTGACTTACTTTATTGAATTGAAAGACAAATATTATAAAGGTGACACCAATGTCAGTACTTTCCTTAGAATATAATAAATATTCATTTTTGTTATATAAAAGCTTATGCAAGTCATATTTATTATGAGAATTTAGATCATTGACTTCAATGGGAGTTTAYAGATGTATATGTAAGATGTAGTCTTGGATGTCTTCAGATGCGCCTCCAAAACTCTACAGCTATGAATTTAAAAAGTTCCCCTCTAAATGCAGCACTCTAAAAGAGACTATGCTTTAGATTGCAGACTTTCTCAATAAACTTGCAACAGTTATGTAGACTGAACATTCCCAAACCAGTTGAGTAGGGGAAATTGTTGCAGCAGGGAGAAATCAAGTATTTAGCATCCCTCTTGGAATCAGTGAGAACRATTCTGTTTCACCCTGGTACTCTGAAACCATCAGCAACCATCTGTAATATTGTTTGTATTCCTATAATATTGGAAGACACATTACTAATTACTGTTTCCCTTATTATTTCCCCTTTTTCTTTGATGGTTAGTTACACTTTATAAGCCAAAAATGTATTTTACTACAAATCATGGTTTACTGATTAAAATATTTCATCAAACTTTTAGAATTAAAAATGTAGCAAAAACGTTTATAACAGCAATTTCCAGTTGTGTAGTAGCTTGCATGCAAGGATCCAACCTTATCTATTAAGCAAGTTCAACATCAGGCAGCAACAAGCTAGAAAGCACACCATATTCATTATTTGAAAGGGTAAACTGAGGCAGTGCTCAGTGTAATGCAGATGGGAACAAGACTTGTTCAGATTATTTTCTACTTTTAACTGTGACATGCTTGCTTTAGACCCAAGGACTGGAAATAGAAACATACTTAGAGAGAAGGGGAGTTCTATCTCACAGAATTGTTGGGGAAAGCCTTTATTGCAAAGGGCTGTGAATTTCTGAGGATTCAGCTAGTCAGTTTGCATGAAAATACTCTAAAAACTGCATTGTTTTGCACAGAGTAGGAGGGCTAAGTTAGGTAAATGATAGGACTAAGGGCTTAAGTGTTAGCCAGTATAACATACTCTTCCCTGTTCAAAAGAACTGTCCACAGAACATGACCATGGAAAACCAAACTTGGAAATTTATAGGAAATCTATGGGACCTAGAGCCATTTGAGGGGTTGTAATTATGACAGCTCATACAGGACCATGAAAAGAAAAACCTGTGGCTGTCATGTTGTCATTTCAGTAATTAATACATTATTACTCAGTGTGTTTTCTTTTCTTTTTTTCTTATCATTTGGCCTCCTRCCTTCCTTCCCTTATAACATAGTAAGTGTGTAAGTTTTCCAGGGCCAGGGCCACCTCTCTGTTGCAGGCTTTTGCTGTACACTTCTGTTCTCTGGTTGGGCCACCCTGTGTTACAACAACACAAAATAACCAGCCACTCACCCTCTTTAATATTATTAGCCTCTGTTTTTCAGTGAAGAGACTCTCTTAAAATTCTTAAACCATAAAGCTAGGCAAATTTTGAAAAAAAAAGGGGTGGTGGTGGTTAATAAATGGGGTTAATAAATGCATTTAGCTTTCTGCTCATTCTAGCAACACCTCTTCTTCAAGTCTCAGTCATTTCAGAGCACTGAGAAAGACAAAATTGGCTGTAGTGCATGAGAGAGTGAATCTTTAGCTCAGTAAATTTCTTACTAACCTGCCAGTCACCCTTAGCACTACACTGAAGAATATCCTTAGGGTAAGAAAGACATTTACCCAGAGCTATTTTTTTTACAGTTTTTCTGTTGGAAAGAGACTACAGCAGAGTATCCCTCTACTCTGGTAAGCTTCACACCAACCTTAGGACCTCTTTTATGCAATATAAGCAGCCTGCCAGTGACTAGCAGAAATAASTGAAGGATTTCCCTTGTATTGGAGAATGAATTGTGGAACTTGAAAGTTCTCTCTCTGCCTACACAGGCTGTACAGAGTAGAGGAAAAAGTGCTTGTTKTGAGCTTTAGTCACTGGGAGATCATCTGGTAGAGTAGGCAGGATAGTCAGTGTAAGGTTGTAGGCTGTTTTACCAACCAGAGCCACCATGGAAAAAGAAAAAGATCCTTAGTCTTATCCTTCTTCCTCACCTATTTGCCAAACAAAAATAAAAAGGAAAAAGTCATTGGAGGGCATACGGAGCAATGAGTCCCCCAGAAACTTCCTGTGTGTCAACCAACAGCAAACAAAGAGAACATACAATTCCTTTAAATCTGGCCTGTGCTCTCTTTCCTTTTATGTCATCAGCTAATGTTTGACTAGCTGGGTCCTTCTAATGCTTTATCAATGTCAAAAGTCCTATTCTGCCGTTCTGTTCTTTCTTACAGACCTACAGGTCATTAGGTTTTTTGTGGATCTTGAACCTTGAACAAAAARTAGAAGAAGAGAGAAATGCAACGTTTTGGCATGATAATCCATCTYAGGTAACAAATGCTGAGGAATCATGAATCCAGTAACTGCCTTTATGTAAGCTGGCAACTTGCATTTCTAAAGGAAAGTATGAAACCTGCCCCGCTAATAGTGGATGCTTTACTGGCAGTCTGAATTGGTTGGAAGATGAAATATAATATACTACTATTTCTTCATTATTTAAGTAGAATAAACACAAAAAGGAAAATACCCATGTCCCTAAGATGTAACATGCATGAGTGAAGAGAACTCAGCCTGCATATACTTAAGTTTCCTTARAAAGTAACATGCAATCTTCTCACAATGAAAGAGGCTTGCATAAGCCACTGACCAAAAGCAGTTTGGAGTTTTCAGGCTCTTCATTTTTGGGAATAAACATTTTAGGAAAATCAAATCTAGCAGAAAATATCTAACTGCTTTCCAGCTACATTCCTTTCCTCTTCAGTAATTACAGGTCACTTTCTACCATAGTGATGCAAAAAAAGAAAGCCAGGAAAGAAGATACTTTCAGGGTATTTTAGCTGATGCTGAGGGAAGAGGTCATCATAAAGTCCCACTAAAGCATTATTAGAATTATTATGACAATAATAAATGACAATATGCTAATGACTGAGGAAAACTTGGACTGGAAACATTGCAATCCATTCCTGATRCAACTACCATATTAAGAATATACTCAAATACATGTTATTATCTGTGAGTGAAGTTACCAAGGATCTTGAATTGGCACCTGGTCATCATAGTGACTGTGAATCCTGACCCATCTTAAATTATCATCATAACCCCAAGTGTTGGGAGTTACAGAGGATGGTTGTTATCTGCACCTGTAGTGCTATGCTCATACGATATTTTAACTTTTTCAGTTAGGGACTTTCCAAATTCTCAGGAAGAATTTACAAGATCTGTGTATGCTAGCTAAGCAATGAACAGTCCTGTTAAAATGGATAATACGTTATTAGGCGCTTTGACACTACTGGGGTGGCTTGAGGGAACWTTGCAATAACTGGGTTAGACCTAGAATATGCAATGCTGTTTCAGCACTGAGCACTGCTTGCATTTCAAGGGGATCTCCAAGGGTACAGCAATCTGTGTAATTTMTCAGTCAAGCCTTGATTTTTTTGCCTTAGACACCACTAGCCAAGCAGTTGTCTGGGTCAAAACTTCACCTGCAGCATCATCAATCTAGATTTTGGTGATGAAGGTTATCTGGGCAAATCACAGCAGACAAAATAATCTTAATTTCTATTAATATTCWTAATTCATAAATCAAGATCAGTGCCTTTTGAAAGCTAACCAAAAAAGAAACCAAAAAATCTGAGAATGCATTTCCTGGATGTGCCTTACACACATTTTTTTTTTTTTTTTTGACATCCCTTATCTTCAGCAAGAGATGAGGACAGCATTTAYGGCAAAGCTGTTACATATAGCAGGAACTACAGAGACCTAAAAGAGAAACAAAGAGGCAAAATATTCTCCTTTACTTCCTCAGTCTGAAATAATAATGGAGAGTTCAGCTCTGGAATTCAGAAGTGCTTCATTTGATGGGTTTCTGTAGAGCCAGTTTCCTCTTTTAAATAGACCCCCTGGCAATACTGCTGGGGTTAGGGGGAGGCAAAATAAAACAAAACAGAAAAAAGAAACCCAAGACAGTCCCTCAAATCTTGTAATAACTTTCTATGGGGAGGACTTCATTGCTTGTGGTATTTACAAGTAAACTAAMCCAAGTCAAGAAGAATCCTTGGCTAGAGGTTGGGAAACTGTGTAAAGAGTCCCTCTGTGCACATTAATCTAATTTTTGTGATGGTATTGTGGAATGCTTGAAACACAAAAAATTAGGAAAAGGCTTCAGTCCATAAACATTCTGACTACCTTTCATTTGGTTAAAATGTATATTATAAATCAATTTTAAAGGCTGCTCTTTTAAAGATTTTTCTCAAATCGATAAGAAATGCAGAGTTTCAGCTACACCTAGTGGACAAACTCGAAGTAGTACAGCTTTTCTGTAGCCGTATGTATGTGTTTTTGTCTGTCATGTTAAATTACTCCAGCTCTGTTTCAATATATAAATTGAATTGCAACACCTTCAAGTAAGTTTCACAATTCAAAGAGCTCTTTAACAGAATCCACGTAGCTGTCTGTGCATTACTGTCTTTAATGTAAAATGTTGGATTAAAAGGTCTGGACAGAGGATCTCTTCTCAAAAGGCAAAAGTGTAAGAAAAAGAGGAAGAAGGCATGTGATGTGCTCTGCTGGCTTGCAGCACAGCGCGCCAGGTTCTTCTGCAGCGGGTGCGTATAAGCGGACGAGGAGACGGGGCGAGGTGCCCGTCAGAGGTTGCTCTTGTCCTTATAGGGCAAAGTCACACACAAGGTGCCTTGTGATAGATCAGCTGTTGCCCTCCCCTACAATGCTAGGGCATGTCTGCAATCCACCACCGCGCAGACTGAGTGTACATCCCAAAGGCAAACACACTACTGTCTCAAAACACTTGAAACAGCTTATTTTCATCCTGATTAAACTCAAGTGAGGACAAGAGAAAACACAAGGTCTCTGAGGCTTCTTGGCTACTGAAAAAGAACTTTGCCAGATGAGACAGAAATAGTGGATTAAAGGGGATTTAAGAGAGAGAAGGTGGTTTTTATAAGGAGGACTGAGTAAAGACTTCAAGTCCATGTTTTGGCTAAACCAGCTTTTAGTATGGTGACTAGAATGGGAACATTCCCTAGTTGGCTTGTGGCAGCAAGGACCTGGATCCCCCTCCATTCATCCTCCAGAGCAGAGCCGATGGGATACCTGATTGCAGGCTTGGTCTGCTCCATTCAGCGGCAGTTTTGCCACTGACTTCAGCCAGAGAAAATGTAGCTCTATGTTGTAAATAATAGTCTGTGAAGAAGGTTAACATGTCATATTTTCTTGATTTCTGCATTTCTCTGGCCTACAATGTTATGTCTGTTCAGAAATGCAAAATCAAAAGGTAGTCCTCATCATTCCACAAGTGGCCACTTGCTTATATTTTGTGCATTAGGTCTATTTTTCACACCTATCCCCTAAAACTCTCCCTAAAATTCTCCCTGTGATGATTGCAAATATTTTTTCCTGCAAATCTGCCTACCACTTAGAAATGCTTCATATCCATCTCCATACCTGTGTCYGTACCTTGCTTTTCATCTCATCAGATCACATGCTAGCCTTAATGCAGCCTGCTGATAAGCAACCCAACATACTACCTATAAGAAGTAATACAAAATATAACTATTTAACTTCTCTATCATAGCAACTGTGTTCAGAGGCTTGGTTTAATTTTCCGTCTTCAGAAAATTCCAGGAATCCATTCCTGCCTTCAAGTATATATATTAAACTTTGTACAGAGTTGATGGACGACATATAACTGTACAAGCTTTGTAGACAGAGATAACATCAGTTATTAGACCAGCTAATGAAGTTGGAAAAAAAACAGAGAAGATTTTGAGCAACAAACCCTTAAACACATATCTGGACAAGCTGCAGTTCTCTGTGTTACCTTCTTTTGCATAGCAGCAGATAAGACTTTTTATAGACATCCATAAACTTCACACTCTCCTGTGCAATGCTAATATTAGCTAAGCAGACTGCAATATAAATTTCATTGTGGAATTTTGGGGCTCTTTGTCAAAACTGCACATAAATAGGTGCACCTTCAGAATCTTATAGTGACAAGTATTTGTTAAATATTTAGATTCCGTTTTGAAAAAATGCTGTGTACTCAGACTCCTAACTTAAGCCACAGTTTTATGATCTTAACAGTTCTGAAAGTTACTTTAATTTTAATTTATTAATGATAAAATAGGGACTATATTGCCRAAAGAATGCTCAAAGAGACAAAGTTAACAAAACATCCTGGTAAAAGGAAAAGACGAGAAAAGTGATTAGCATTTTAGAAAGTCTAATTATCTGGAAATCCTTTTGCTTATTTTTAATATGGTAAATATCTGTCTTCTTAAATCTCTTTCAGGCTTGTGATCAAATTGTCCATCTTTAATTTTTTAAGGGGGGAAAGACATAGCAGATGGACTGGGACTGAAATATCTGATCCATCTCTATTAAAAGCCTGGTGCTGCAAATGTCTTCCTAAAATGAAGCAAAGAGAATAGCAGAGACCATACAGTGTCTCGTCTGTTCAGTCATTTGATGTATTTTGCTATTGTTACAGCTACTGAGACTCAGCTTTATCTCGTGCGTGAGCACAGTAATGGCACCATATTGAAATGTGCAAATACATTTTCAGGAACTATGTAAAACACCTCCTCTGTACTGACAAAATGATGCACTCGGAATACATGAACACTGGAGAAAATGCTGCTGCCTTAGCTTCCAAATTCCTTTGATTCCTAATCTAAGTTTTATTGCACAGGGAGTCTTATCTGACAAATATATCTACCTGAATATCTAAATAAATACTTTGTCTTGTCATTTAAATGACCCTTGTCAATGTTACTTAGTCCTTGCTCACATGCCTATCCCTATGAGTGATGATACAGAAATAGATCAGGTTAAGGTTGGTGTGTGTTAGCCTAGATCCGTAACACAGACATTTCTTACTCCTGCCTGTGGTGGTCCCTCAGTGAATATATTGGAGGAAATGAAGGCTTCAGAAAAGACAGTGTAAGGTCATGGATAAGAACTAATTTTTTAACATCATTTTCCTCCCCTCCATACCTCAGATATGCAGAGGTTTCTAATGCAAAGGGGGTATCGGTCCTTTTGGTACCAGCTTACCCATTAATTCCCACTGAGCAGCACAGCCAGGAGAGAGTGGCGGCTGGAGACCAGCAGGGACAGGATGGCTCCTGCAGCAAGATGTTGCCAGAGAAGCTAACCATGCCCTGAAGACTTATTATGTATCATGACGTGAATCCACTGACATATGTCATACATCGCCCTCGGCCAACCACCGATGATCCACAGGGCTTCAGCATCCAGATTCCCTTACAGATCTGCCTTGTGGAAAACATCTCCCGGGAAAAAAAAGGAACAAAAAAGAAACAAACAAAAAAAGGGAACTCTTGCAAATCCAGATGTTGGAATTTTCCARTCCCTCTAGCAAAACAAGATAAGCAGGGGATAATCCCAGTTTATATAACATTTTTTTAAATAAAACCGGAGACCAGCAGAAGTGTTCTCGCGAGGTCCGCTCCCCCAAACCCTCACGAGACCCTTGGGCAGGCGCGGCGGGCCCG
>NW_028185583.1:1882048-1940376 GCF_003343005.1 Rhea americana | reverse complement strand
CCGCGGTGCAGGCCCGCGCAGGGGGAAGGGTGCGGGGCCGCCGCCCCTCTCCCCCGTGGGATGTTCCCACCCGTGGGTTGTCCCCCCCCACGGAGCCGCCGGGCGAGTGTCCCGGGCAGCACCTATCTCCCTGCGTGCGTGTTTTGCGCGGCGGCTTAGCGCTGATCTGCCTGCCAAATAAAGCTGCGCGGCTATTTATGGACGTGGCTTAAAGAAGAGCAGACCTCATGGTCCGCGTTAGAAGTTTTTTTGAAAAACRGCCAAAGTACAGAGGTCAAGTTTCCTGTACTAAGAGCAACTTAATAGGACACAAGACTGCAATGTAGTTTGTGAGTATCTGGCAGTAGCCGGAAAAGTAGGTCATTCTGCGTTTTTCACTAATCACTCAGTTCAGATAGTAAATTACTTTAACATATTTATAAACAATACAGAGGCTAGATGGACTTGAAGGCCTATTACTGCTTCAGTTGAAGCAAGTGAGACTGTTGCCAGGGGGTTCACTTCAGGAAGATGAGGGTCAGGACCCCAATATTGCATGGTAGATGATATTATGAATAAGGAAATACGTAGTTGCGATATCCACCGGGATATGACTCTTCATTAGAAATTAAGTGACAATGTAGGCAATATGATTGTTTTGCAAATTTCCCTGGAGTATACTTTTAAGAAATCATAAAAATCCTTGACAATGCCCTGCTCAAAGCCAGTGCTTTCGGTAGCTGCTGTTGTTCAGAGGCAGTGGCTCTTAGGAGTCTTACAAGGAGTTGTACACAAATAGACTCTACCAGCATGCCCATGAAAACTGCCTATTCTTGGAAAAGCTTATATGCAAGGATTTAATGCTGACAGACTTAAGTAGTGGTGGCTCAACTGTGAAAAATCTGTTGTTTAACCAACTTTATGAAGCAAAAGTGCTTATCGTTAAAGGAAGAATATTCCCTTTTGTTTTAGGAGATGATGGAGGATTTAAACATCTATGCAATTTGGTACACGCAGAGTTTGATAGTCTGTTTTATAGGAAGTTGATTAAAATCAGCAAAATCACCCTCCCAAACTATAGCAGAAGAGGGCAATGCAACATGTGCTGATCAAACACCCTTAAAATGGGCAAAGGATTTACACAGTGGTGAGCTGGGCAATGGCTCTTAAAGCTGCAGCTGTATCCTAAACATTCTTTAAGTTATTAGCAAGTTGATAAATTATGTTTCACTGCCATTTGATGTTAAATTTACTGTTGTAAAACATAAGCAATCACTGGCTGAAACAAGACAGTTTAAATTCTTGGGTGTTGAAAATGTCCTAAGAAGGGGCTGTTACCAACCGCAGAGATCATTTTATCATCAGGTATCCCCAGAAGTGTATACACTTCCTTATTTCTAGTTTTGTTAATATTTCAATACATGTGTTATTTTTTACATTCATAAGACAAATTGACTACTTTATGTCTGTGTAAGGAAAAGAAGGCAAAGTACCACTTTTATCATCATCTGGGACAATTTTAGCAATAGTAATCAGTTTAATTTCCCAGCTTAATTCAAAACACTGCTATTTACACTCCCATTGTGTGGCGATATCCTCCCCTGTTTACATGCCCAGGTTTAAAATTTAACTACATCCACCATGCTGTTTTTCTTCCTAATAAATGCGGAACAGAAAGCTGAAAAAGGTAAGCAAAAAGAAAGCACAGTACTGTCAGTCCTGTGTTAAACTTCGGAAGCGTGGCTAAGTGGGATTACATGTATTATTAGGGTCCTGATCCTGCAGTCCTTACTGAAGTAATAACTTAAATGGGAGCTTTGCCAAAGGCTGAGAGGAGAGAGAAGATTGCAACAGTTGGCACTGAATGAACAAGGTATCAATTGCCTTATAGTAATGCAATTTTTTCTCTCAAATATTTAGGGAGTATCTGTATGGATTTGTGTCAGTGGCTTTAGTTGGCGGTAATATCTGCAAGAAGGAGGTTAGAGATATCTGACAGTRAAATATTTTAGGGATATGTGTTAGTTATTGACTTCTTCTAARTCACTGGAAATGAAGTGTGGTTGATTTTGATGTGATGCAGATCTGGACGGATGCAGCAATCTCCTGGGTAAACCATGAGAAGGAAGAGATACAAGACAAAACCCACCACCCTCCTTCCCCAAGTTACAAATACTTATTTCTTCAACAGCTGGTCTTTTACATAGCTCTTCCAGGTGAGATAATAAACATACAAAAGAACAAAGTCTACTATATAAGTGAAAGAGGATTTATAAAATTACAAGTTTAATAGATAAATATAATAAATACTTTATGCATCATAACTCTGGACAACTACATTTAAAGCAAGTATGTTGGCAAGTCACAAAAAGTTGCATCTTGGCAACTTTATTTTTCATAAAACCACACTGACAGGCATATTACAATGTTACGTATGAGGCTTTATGCTGCAAGTATGTTTAAATCCTGCTCATCTACTGAGTTCACCATGACATATATATGGGTGCAGTGTACTTTCTATTTTGGAATGTCTTTTTGAACACCGACACAGTTGTACACATAGATGTTCTACTTACCAGGGACAGTGGGGAGAGTTTTGAAGAAAAATACTGGTAAATGACTTCTAGAAAAACTAAAGCATTTCTTAACTTTTTATTGACATTGGCAAATTAAAATAGAATAAATTAACAATATTTTCTCAAAAAAATGTTTTGTACAAAAATACTGTCAAAATTTCCTGAAAAGCTTTCAACACAGTAGTATCTTTTCATGTACTGAATAAACTATATTAGCACAGTGTCAAAATGCTGAAGACAGAAACAAAATAATAATTAAAAAAAAATCTGTGAAATGTTTGCCACTAGTCAACATTCCATCCACACCATATTATTGTCTGTACATATGGGGGAGGGGGAATGGGTAGCAGACTTTAAGTAACAGTATTACTTTTCCTGATCCGGAAAGGTTTGGCCCACATCTGTTAAGCTTCCAGTTTAGCATATTCAAAAAGGTAGAGTTAGCTAGAAATTATTTCTACGGGAGGGGAGGTGAATGTCAAAGCTACAAAAAAAAAAAAAAAAGAAAAGAAAAGTGGCAGCANAAAAAAAAAAAAATTAGTCTGCACTGCAATGCATAGTTAAAAATTAAGCAAGATGGCAGCATTTGTGCAGTAGTATCTGCCCTTCAAAGTTCATGCAACCAACTAATGCAATTTTTTCCCTGTTCACTCAGAATTTGAATGCAGTTCAAGTCATTGGAAATCATCGTTTACAAAATCCACAAGATCAAGCAATTTGCCAAGATTAATATCTAACAGTTCAGCACTGTGGAAATTATGGGCATGTTACTGTGAGGAAATTAAGAGAGAGGAGGGGGGGACAACATAAAAAGGTAGAGTTAGCTAGAAATTATTTCTACGGGAGGGGAGGTGAATGTCAAAGCTACAAAAAAAAAAAAAAAAGAAAAGAAAAGTGGCAGCAATTAAAAAAGAATTTATACAAGCGCATAGTTTACTCTGCTTTCCAGATTCTCACCTTTTCAAGCACTGAAAAGTGAGACACTGTGTCTAAGGGAATGTTTTCATTCACACCGATAGAAAGTCCTTTGTTTGTTTTCAGTGAATCAGCAGCTCACCCTGCTGGGCTGCTGTTTGCAAACGAAGTCTGTCATGAAGTCAAACTCGTTCTGTCCCAACCACAGCTCGGGCAGCTCCTTGATGCGATCCAGGCCCATTTCGATGACTAAGGACATGAGGACCTCCTCGTCGATGAAGTCAGTGTCTATGACATTGGGGGGCAGCATTGCCGCGGGGCCGTGGGGGCCGGCGGGCGGCCCGCCGCCGCCGCCGTGCTTGGGGTCTCTGCAGTCCCTGAAATGCTGCCCGCTGCCCGTCAGCTGGTGGCTCGCCGGGTGCAAGTCCGGCATGTAGTGGCTGTGAGGGTAGGGGTGGTGGCTGAAATACTGGTTGTTCAGCTTCTGGAGCTGCATGCTGGCGGTGAGCTGCCCCCCTTGGCTGGCCACGGGGGGGGCCATGAACTGGGAGCCGCTAAATCGTGCAGCGGGGGGCATGGTGCTTGGAGGGTGCCCTCCGTTCACGCTCCCGGGCCCCATGGCGTGTCTGATCCCGCTATTTGCGTTCATATTTCCAGCTCCGTAATGTATATGGTCGCCCATCAAGGCGTTGAAGGCGTGCTGCTGCTGCTGCTGGTGGTGGTGATGGGGGGTAGGAAAGGGACCCATTCCCATCCGATGGGCAGGGTGGTGGTGAAGCCCGCTGGATCCGTCAGGGAATCGCCCGTGGTTCATGGCCATCATGTGGTCTGCCATTTCCCACCTAGAAAGTTAGCAGGGGAATATATTAAAAAGAAACAAAAAACAACACCCTCAGACATCAGATCTCCCTCTTCGGAACTCGCTGCATGTATCTGTCCCTGAGAGAAATGACTTCGCTGGTCCCGCCGTCCTCTCTTTCAAAGGCAAGGAAAAAAAAAAAATCTCCTACCACGACTCTACCGTAGAGTACAAAGGGAAAAATAAAAGACAAGTCTGCAGTACAAAAATCTCAGTCCCCTCTGCAAATCCAACGAGCAACACGCCTTCCCACTTCAACTTCTGCATACCTATCAGCGGAAAGCGTTGCATACAGCAACAACCACCTCCTCCCCAACACATTCAAAAGGCTCCCAAGCCCCCTGGATTTGCCAGGAGAGGGAACATTTTTAAAAGACACTCTTCATAACTTGCAGAGAACAAGCAAAGAATCAAATACATCCCACCTAGCCCTTGTCAGCAACTTTTGGAATTAAGTTCGAAGATTTTTTTTTAATATAGTAACTGCACAGATAAGGAGATTAAGTCACAGAGCTGAAGACTACCTTTTTGCATTTATTTAAGCAGTCACATTTTTCCTGTTGCACACAAAAGGGACACAACATCAGCCACAGAACCTCCACACTCACCTCCCTGCTTTTCTTCTTTCGCTTCAAAGGTGTCGGTGAGATCAGTCAGTAAAGACACCCAGCATAGAGAGGGCTTCCCTGGCTCTCTCCTCTGTGCTTACGTGATGGTGATATTATATTATTGCTATTGCTGCCGCAGACCCAAAGCTGTTTTTCACTCCTCCGCGAGGCTCATCGGCACTTGCCAACAATGAGCTGTGTTTCTTACCCAGCTTTGGCCACAGCTAATATAGGATTTCAGAAGGGAGGAGCAAAACCCTTACAGGCAACCAGAAGTAAAACCTGGAGCAAGCGAGGGAAGAGAAAAAAAAAAAAAAAAAAAGGCAAAAAAAAAGCCCAACAGTGCGCGCGCGCACACACACACACACGCACACACACACGCACACACACACGCAGGGACACGCAGAAAGAGCCAGGCGGATCTGGAAGGCATCCAAGGAATCCTGTTTCTTCTGGCCGAGCCACACGTGTGTTCGCTGATCACTTGTGCCCGTGCCCGGAGCAGCCCGCACCGCCCACCCGCGGCAGCGCTGCGCGCCGTGGGCTCCGCGCCGGGGCGCGCGGGCAGCGCAGCTCCCGCACTCGCGGGCTGTGCCGCCGCCGCCCGGGCTGCTCACGGCTGAGCGCTCCCCTGCACCCCGCAGCCCAAAACTGCCGGCTCCGCTCTCGCTCGTCGACCGGCTCCGATCATTCCCCCCAGCTACCTCGCCGGGGGCGCTGCGCCGCTGCAAGACGCGGCGCGGAGCCGCCCGCCGCGGACGCGCGTGGGGCTCGGCGCTCCGGCAGCGCTGTCCCCGGCACGGCGAGGCACGTCCTCCCGCGCCCGTCTGGCGGCGCCACGGCTGCAGGTGCCCGACCCTGCCGGCGTGGGCTCCCCCCTGGACCCGCGTGGGCTTCTCCGGGGCCAGCCCCTCTCCCGGTGGCGGCATCCGAGATCCACCTTTTCCCATAGACGCGGGCGCCGCCGCCGGTGCCCCGCATGCGGGAGGTGGAGGAGAAGGGGGCGCCGGCACACTTTCCCCTCACCCCGGGTTTGTCCCACGATTTACAGGCGGTCCCTCGTGGGAAGGCGAGTGTTGAGCTTTAGTCGTTTTGGTGGGTTTTGTTCGTATTATTATTACTCTTTTTTTTTTTTTGAAAGGGCAAAGAAAAAAAAATGCAGAGCATGGGTACGTGCTTTGTAAGCGCACTGCTCCCAGCTGGGCACGTCCCCTATCACCTATTTGCTACAGGCAATTCCCCGCCTCGCAGTACGGCGGCGATGACTTGCCTTGCACTGCCCCAGCAGGGACAAGGGCGCACCAAATCCCCCGAGATCAGCACTCCCGTGCTTGCAAAATGCACTTCTTACTTCAAATCCAGCAGCTCCTCTCTGAAGGGCGGCTGTGCAGAAGCAGCACACGAATGCCGAGAGGGAAGCAGGGGGAAGCCAGCTGCAGGGAAGAGCTGGATGGTGTCCTATTTTTTGTGGTGTCTTCACCTGGCTTGCCCCCTCTCTGCATCCAAGATGGGGCATAGGACCACTGCCCCCTTGAGTGTGGAGGGGGTGGCTCTAAGCAAGCTGTCCCCCAGGRGCCAAAGAACTTTGGGCGCCTCTTCTGAGGTCAAAGCAGCTGCCCTGCGAGCTGAGCTGGAGCTGCTGCTTCTCCATGAACTGTCCAAGGGCACAAAGTGCACCAGGTTTCTGGGCAGAGGCATGGGCAAGAGCAAACAGGCCTCAGAAGCAGGGCTGTCCATCCTCTTACCCTCTCTAGGGATGGGCCAGGCCCTTATGTGGCCGCAGAGAATTGCAAAGGTGAAATCAAAAGGAGGGTTAACTCCAGCTGGAAGGAGAGTTGATGCAGGCTGAGCTGGGTTGCCAGGTGCAGCAAGGTGTGGCAGAGGGTAATTCCCTATGTGGCTGGTGCAATCCTAGCACAGCCTTGCGGGCAGGCAACAGAGGGTGGGGACATACAAGGCACTAGAAAAATGCACTGCGGAAAGCCCAGCTGTAAAGGGCAGTGAGGATGGAACTGGGGTGTTGGGAGATCGGGAAGTCTCACGAGTGTTAGCATTACCTTGAAGAAGTGACCTTATCTTGCAGCTGGATTTCTTGCAGGGATTAGGTAGGGTGCCTACCATGATGTCATATTTTGGTCTTCTAACGTGTGTGAGTAAGTGCACTTCTGGGAGGTGCTGTTGAAGCAAGGCCTCTTRTCTGTCCAGGGATGGTCATAAAAGCAAGACTTTCCTGGAGATTTTTTCATAGGGCAAAACAGTGAATAATAAGAGGGTCCTGTTCCATGTGGCAATCACTCAGCTGCGTATCATGACAAGTCATTTGTTTAATGTCACGTACCCATGGTGAGACTAGTGTGCCTTTTTGCTCTTCATTGCCTTAAGTTTGAGGTCCTTTTTTAAAGCCAAGCATACATCATATCACAGTGCTGCAAATGCCCATTCCTATTTTTGATTTTCAGGTGCTGGAGGCTCGTACCACCTCCTAAACTAAGATACAGAGAACTGACATTAGACTGGCAGAAGAAATAGTAGGTGTGCTGCAGCCTCCATGACAGACGCATACAAAATACTTCAGGTATTTATAGCCCAAATGCAAAGAATTAAGCAGGATGCACCTTTCTTCATCAGGGGTTGCAGTGTGATCCAGATAAAGTTCAATGGAGTGGTGCAAGATGAGCCAGGCTTTTCATTGTTAGATGGTTTATGGCCACAGCATTCTACAGCAAAATGAGAATACAATCAATTGGTTGCTCTCCAGGAAACGGCTTGAAGACTGGTGACAAGCAACAAAGGGAATACAGGACAAAGCACGAATCCAGCACTGTAGAGCTACTAGGAAACTAAGAATCTCATCTGTTTGCTATTCCTAATCTGAGCCACGATAATTTAAAGCAATCTTTTCATTGGTATTCTTCAAAGTCTTCTGTAAACCTGAATTCATTCTTCAGTCAAATAGTAAGAAAGTGGGGCACTGCATATCAGGAGAACACAGGAGATGGCCAGGGACGGAGATGAAAGTGGAGGCATTCAYCGAGTCACTCCGCAGTGAAGAATCTGACTATCATTGAAAGCAGAATGTGACTGCTGTGCCCRTCTAGGAAGAATCACTGAGAAATATCAAACAAAACAATGGAAAGGAAAGTAAAAGATGGATCCTCAGTTGGGTGCTAACATTTTCAGTGTCATATAGGAATTAAGTTTGTAGGCTACTCTGCTCATCCTTCCTGACTGGAACATCTGCAGAATGTGGCAGAAGAGAAAGGAAAATCAATAAGGAGAATCCAAGATAGTGTTTTTCCAGGTATTTGCTGGAAATGTTAAAGTCAGTTGAATGGCTGCAGTTCTAGAGATACATCACAGGAATTAGATATATAGGGCAATGAATTTCAGGAAGACTTGGATCTCTGAGTCCTTTGTGGCAACTCTGAAAATATAATCTGTAACTCTCTGTGACTTGTTTCTCCCATATCACCCTGGAGGCAAGTTCCTATGTGTTCCCTTCCACTCTGACACAAAGTAGTCAGGAAAACTCAGTTCAGGACATCTGCTAGGGTTATCTGATGAGAAAATTTATATTAGAATGATATCCTGGAAGAAATGCCCCTTCTATAAAAGTGATTAAACTTGAAAAGCTGATTAGAAGGCAAGCCATGATGTTCTGGCTATGCTTGCTTTTGACTTGCTCACAGCCTCTTTCAATCCAACCCCTCCCAGGGACACCTGGCACTTGGGAGAGAAGAGAGAACTGGGGAGCAGGAGGCCCCTCACTTTTTGCTTTACCAGCAGTAAGGCTGGATGTCTGCTGCTGGTTTCATCTGCTGCCTCTAGGAAAAACAATGAACTTGACAAGTAAGTTCCAGATGGGCATCTAAGAAGCATAGAAATCTATTAATGCCCTAATTCCAGGGCATTTTTTTATGCCCTTGGTATTCTCTTTTTTGAGAGGAACATTTTTTTTGGCCTGTAAGATGAAATCATATATATATATATATATATATATATATATATATTTTTTTTTTTTTTGACTAGGAGAGTGTTCAATTTTTTGGCATGCTTTCCTGAGAGACCTATTATTCTTACATGCTTTGGTGAAGGCAAGTGTACAGTGCGCACAAGGTTAGAGATGGGCCTGGCCATGTGATCCTCAGAGTATCCAAGTATCTAAGAATGACCTTGCTTGTTTTTCAGTTTGAATAGCATCAAAATCAAGATTATAGAACTAGAAGAGAGAGGTTCACTTCAAGTTGGTTCAATTAGTTCAGCACCAGGCACAAGCCTGCTAAAATTGTCACAGCTCCCCTCTGCTGGTTCCAGACACCAGCCAGGTGTTTCCCAAGGCTTACAACATGTCCTCCTATTTCAATGATCTTCTCTACATGGGAAAGCTACTGTTCAGTGAGAGAGAGTAGCCTGACATATAACTAGGCAGCCCAGGTGTGAAAGAGATGACCTAACAGGGATTTTTTCAGTGGTGGCATATGTTAGAGGAATTAACGGATTGATGTCCAAGCAAAAGAAAGTCTGTACTGTGTTTCTTACAGTTGGTCAGTGTGGGAGGGTAGGTGGAAATTTAGAGACAGATAGGTCATGTGCTATCTCCACTAGTCAGCCTAGGACTCATTTTTTCTTTGCTGCGTTTCACAAGGTAATTGATCTCTTTGCTGATTAGAAGTGGTTACTCTGCTGAGAACAGTGGTTACCAGTGTATTTGTTAGCAACAAATCTTTATAAAGAGCAGAGCGYTACTGAAAGCAATGAACTTCCTGATCACTTGGGGATAAGTTACAGGGTTTTCATGAACTTACATCCCTTGTTTGTGTGCCAGGAGCCAAAGATGTACACATCAAAGGGGTTTTCTAAATTAAGGAACATGGGCTATGCAAATTGTGCTAGTCTCTCTCCACCCACCTTTTCCTGCTTGTTTAGATGGCTCAAGATAGAATGTATTTATATTGGTAATAATGAATGTGCCTTTGCACTTTTTGTCTGTATTRTCTTCTTCCTGTGAGAAAGTCTTGGGAAGGGTGGCAAGCTACATCTTTTTACTTTTATGCCCTGTCAGTGCAGTGCTTCAAGCCTGTATAATCACAACTGACAGATACTTCCGTAAGTGCAATTTCATTGCAATGTATTTTCTTTGAAAAAAATAGTTCTGTAAAAATGGAAATACTTATTAAGAGCATTATTTCTTGAGTTTCAAGAGGATTTAATTATAATAAAGTAAACACATAAGTAAATCACTACTCAAGTAACTCTCTATTTGTATTCTGTCATACAGAATGCCAACATGGACCTTTTTGCTGCTCTGCATTTTTGGGTATTAGTGGGAACTGGAAATAACAAAAGGAAAAGCTCATGGGCCTTTAGAAAAGCAGTAGTAGTTTTTGTAGTAAATCAAGTAACACCAGGTTCAAATTCTGTACAGAGATGAAAAGTTGTCAGTAGCTAAACTGTATGAATAATTTTGTTCACTTTGGTGACCAAGCCAAGTAATAGTAATACTGTTTGGGGTTAAAAAAGACTTTTTTTTTTTATTTCAGATAGAATGAAATGTTTTATTTAATTAAAAATTTTTAGAAAGTAGACTACGTACTTCTAAGTATGTATTAGACCTGGATGATTACCCCCAAAGTGTTCACTGCATACATTCTTTAATTAATTGAGCTGGTAGTTGACAAGTAATTTATTTGAAGTCCACCAAATAATTGAAGCTTATTATTAGAATGAATTAGAATGCTCCAAAAAAGAAAAAAAAAAGATTTATGATTACCCTGGATTGGGGCCTAAATTTATAAACTTATGCATTTGATTAAACAGTCATACTTTTTAGGCTGATCATTTCACACAGTCCCCATTCTCTTGTATCTGCACATGAATAGTCTAATTCAAATCAGTGAGGCTATGCAGGAAATGAGATACTTCTTAGTATGAATAGGGATGACAAATTTTTCGTACTACAAATTGACCAAATTGGCACAACTTAAACCCATCAATGCTCTGTATTTGGGACGAGATTTCCAGGTGGTTGCATCTTTAAGGCATGATAGTCCATGTGTGACGATGATCTGTGTCCACTGAGTGTCTGGCCTGGATTTTTTTTTAATATCCAATCTAAAAGGTAATTATATTATTTTGTTGGTTAAGTCAGCATTTTCCCTTTGCAATTCCAATATTTCTGAGAGGAAAAAATATCAGTAAAATTAACAATTTAATATTAATTATATTAAGTTTCTGTTATTTAACTGAGCTTCTGTTTAGATTTGGGTAAGCATATACTTTGAACATGCTTATTGGACCTAATGACATTGTATGCAGCATTCTTCTTCTAAATCACGTTCAAAATATTGACTTCCATGGGAATTTACATGGATGCAGTGTACAGCAAACAAATATGTGCAATATCAGTAAAGTACATAAAAAAGAAGTCCTTTAATATAATCRTGGTGGTCATTAATGCTTCTTCAGCTTCCCTGACAGTTTGAATTTTATTTAAATAGATAGTAGTTTAATTCTCTCCATGATGATAAAGGGTTGCAAGCAGCTGTGCTGTTGGTCATGTGTCACACATTGTCAGCAGACAGTTGCAGTTTTAGTTACATTTTCTCCTTTAATGTGATTATCTTATTCTCCTAAATTAAATAATTATAATGTGTGTACTATGTGGTACTGGCAGCAGCATTCATTACAGGCCTATAAGCTCATGCTGTGGTTCAGGAGAATTTATAAGCAATAAACCCTCTCATCTTGTTTGACCTTTTAGGCAACTTCTTCCACACACACACCTTCTCCAGTCTGGTTTCCTTTTGCAAGTAAGCAGGATCTAGGAATCACTCCAGTATGACCCATCTTTTYAGTAGATTTTCACTGTATTTCTTTAGTTGAGCACCTGTAGCCCTTTTTATTGCAAAYCTCTGTTTTGAGGTTTTATATTTCAGGTTGGGTCTCACCTCAGTCCACTACTCCGCATCATCTTTCTCTGGGACGTTGATATATTATCTTTGTCCTCTGTGGCAAGGGTTAATCTCGTGCAGACAGGCCATTCTCAGTGTAGGAGATCCCTATCTATGCTTCTCCCTTCCTGAATGCTTGCTGCGCACCAGGCTGGCTGCTGTTCCTCTCAAGATTAGCTAGCTATACACTTTCTGTGTAGAATTACTACTTGTTTTCCCTCATCCTTTCATTCTGGTTGGCACCAGCAAGTGTTGTTTCCACTTGCGTAAGTGGCTCTTCCGTGTGCCATAGGATTCAGAAGCACCAGATTCGATTTCAGTATGTTTTAATTTTTGTTTTGAAATGTGTACAGTAAGTCATATGGGCTCCCGGAAAATAATGAAATACAAACAAACAAATAGTTCCAAATAGTTTGTATTTCCTAAAATTAGTTAAAACTCAAGTTTTTGGAGCTCATTATTTGGAAACATAAACCTTGTCTTCTTATCAGACATGTCTTAGTGGATTCTGCAAAATTATCGTTTTTCTTTTTCAATTATTAACTTAATTTAAAATTATTTTTAGGAAGGCAGAGCAGATTGTACGTGATTTTTTACACTTTGTTTTTCTTGTGCATCAACCTGATGATACCATACTTGAGCACTAATATTAATACTACTTACCATTTACATAAATTAGCACTTTACAGCTTCACAGCACAATACCAACATTACCTAATTACTCTAGAACTGAGCATGCACTCTTTTCTTTTTAAAGGAGAAGCTGATGGATTTAAATGGTGATATGTAATCAGAAAGAAAACATGTCCTTTAACAGCCTAGTAGCTGTTCCGTCCTTCAACAGGCCAGAAGCCAGGATGTTTATTCTCCTCCCCTACTTTTTTCCCTGCTCTCCCCATTGTACCGTTGAAATGAAAGTGGGACTTGGGCACCCAAATTCCTTTCTCCTTCTGAAAGTCTCATCTATAGTTTCAGACAGACCTCAGTTTCTCTAAAATGGAATAACTGATACTCTCCTCCTAGAAAATGCCCAGGAGAAAGCTTTCTGGGTGACTGCGTGACATCTGAATATCATTACTGTGACTACAGATATTTGACGTGAAACAAATTTTAAAACTATAGCAGTTTTTTGCTTTTATTTCAGATCATGAGGGGGAACCTGGCCACCTCAATGTCAGTAGAAAGTGACAAGTGGCAAGGTCTGCCATGGCACACTGCATCTCACACAAAAAGTCTTTCTCAGTAACCTCTTGGCAATGGTTCCTTACAGCACTCACTTCCACCCAAGCAATAGGACAAAATGCTTCCCTCTCTGCTTTCTGTATGTCCTAAATACTGCATTCCCAGTGTCTCTTACTAATTASACCTTCAATGAGTTTTTGGAGGCTCTTGCTTCCTTTCTGCCCCAGGATGAATTATTTCTGTAAACTCTCAATCCTCACAGCTCTTGCCCAATAAGATGACTGCAATTTTCCTTCTGAATAGCCCATTTCCTACAGCCACATACCRCTTCCCCTCTTCCTCCACCAAGAAATAAAACTTCTTATCCAGCAAACAGTAGTAGTCCAACAACATATTACCCATCACAGCAAGTTATGTTCTTCAGTAGCAACTTCCCTGCATAACCYGATCCATACTCTTGCTTTTCTCCAGCCTCTCTCTGACACCTCAATAACAAACATCCATTTATGCAGCAAATGTTAAATCCAACAACTTCTCTCACTATACACTTATGCATAAAAGAATAAATAATCTATATCTTGTTCTGGTATGCAGTGATAGCAAGAACGTGTATTAATGATCTTGCCTCTATCTGAAGTTGTCTTCAAGAACTTTAGTGAAATACTTCCTCAAAGTGTGAGGCTGGCCTACCCCTCTTCCTCCTGAGATTGCCTTCTCTTCCCCCCTCCCCACAACCCCATGCCAGGGCAGAAGGAGGGTTATTACTACTAATCAACATTTACATATAGCTTTTAATCCTCTAAGAGTTTGAAAAATACCCACTACTCAATATTTTCATTTACAGATATTCTAGTAGTCTTCATACTTGAGAATAATACTCCATTCAGTTTATAATGTTTTAATAACATTTTATTCATTATATTAAGTGTATAAATTCTAAAAGCTAGTTGATTCCTCAAGAATATTTATGTTGCTTGTGGAATAAAACAAACAGCTCTGTGACTGCTGTTGGCTTAAATTCAGTGTATAGCTCTGATTAATGCTGTTTTTAACCACAATATTWGGTTCATTACTGCTCATTTATTATGGCTAGCTATCCCTGGTTCAATTTTTGTTAGCACAGCACAAGGGAACTTTATTTCAGGAAGAACAAATAGCTAACAGGACATCTGAAATTCAGTCACACATATTTTGCCTGAAGATAGGTATTCATAGCACAGAGAAAGCTGCTGGTACAGTAAGTTCAGTATCTGCCTACCAGCACTGCCAACACTGACGTCTTCTAAAGAACTCGTAATGCATCAGACGTTGAACAATCCTATGCTTTGGGAAGGGTTTCCTTGTGGCCATACATGTGAGAAGACAAACCTCTAATACAAAGCAACTAGCCAGTTACATTGTCACTGATGGAGACATAAGTTTGCAGGATTTCTGTCTTAACCTTGCTGAGCCTTGAACATTGGAAGGTGAAGGCTCTTGTCATTTTTATCTTTTGTACAATAACAGATGAAATGATACCTCCCTGGCTTGTATAATCAGTTATACTGATTACAGCAGTTAATGGACTGACTCAATTTACATCAGCTGAAAGATTGGATTTCCTGCTTTGTTTTTACATATGTCCAATTCTCCCTSCATTTTGGTGGTAAACTAAGCTATCTGCCTTAATAACAGCTTCTACAAATTTGTTATACATTGCAGAGATAAACTGTCCTTTTGACATATTTTCCTGTACCTCTTCCCTTGCTATTAAAAAACAAGTAAGAGTGTCATATGGCCTTCTCTGTGCTATCCTTCGTTGTATAAACTTTCTCGTAGTCTTTCTTTGAAAATGATGGTTCTGCTCCTTTAAGGTGCTGGGAGCCAAAGATGCCGTGTGGTTGGTAACAGGGGAGATCACTCAGCACTTTGCAGGATTGAGCTCTGCAAGGTCGTTCAGTTTATTCCCTAAGCAGGTTTTTCTTCCGCATCCCTTTTAAGGTTGGTTAACTGAAACTTTCTACTGGTGCATTGCATAATCATATTACAGCATTCTCTGCCTTCCATTTTTTATTATCACAGCTTTATTTTATGGTTTTGACCACTGCAGCGGACACTTTCGTTAAGCTGTCCACATTGATGCTTCTATCTTTTTGCTGAAGGGTTCCAATTACTTCGAGCCCATCTGTGTACACAAGTARCTTAAATCATGCCTCCCGAGGTGCATTGCTCTGCACTTACCTGCGCTGCACTCCGTCTGCCACTGCATTACTCAATTACTTAGTTTTGTCAAGACTGAGGTGCCTCACAGTCCACCAGTCTTGCCTTGCCTGCCACWCTTATGTAGCCAGGAAACATCACTGCCTCATTAGCCAACCTTTCTAGTAGGTCCTCTGCAAGTACACTAAACATTGCTGRCATTTGTATTGATCCATGAGGCACCCCACTATTTTAATTTTGTGAAGGGAACTGAGCAATTATTTCTACTCTGTTTCTACCTACTATCTCTTGACTGGATTTTAATCTACAACTGATAGGATGTTACCTCTTCTCCTGCTGGTAACCAGCTTTCCTTAGCAGCCCTTTGTGACAGATCCTTATCCAAAGCCTTTTGACTTGAATTCAAGTTCCAGTGGTTCCCCATTATCCTGCRTTTTGCTGTTACCTCACACTTTTGCTTAAATTGCAGAGATCTAACACCAAAACCTTTGGTTCTTTTTTCCAAACTTGTTTGTTGACCCAGAAGCTTTCGTTGCTGAGAATGTTGTTATTTCAGTGTCCCATAAAGGCAGATGAACTTCAGGCCCCTTTTACAGCAGCTCTGCTGCAGAGGCAAGCTACTTTATAAACTAAATACATCCAAAAAGCTATCACTTCTGTGTGAGTAGCAATCTCAGCCACTTGAAAGCGTTAAAAAAAAAATTGATAAATTATGCTTTCTCAGCAAGCACATGCCCAAGTACCCGCACCCCAATTTGGGACTGACTGAGGGTTCACTTTTAGCCTTTTGGTCTGGGATTATAGGGTTGATTTTGATACACGTCTGTCAGCAGCTATGACTTTCTCCCTAGTGGAGTAGAGCTGTTTTTGCCTTGTGCCCAGGAGAGGCTCCCCGCAGACTGAGCCTTCCGGGCCAAACACGCGGTCCACACCAGTCAGTTTTCTCCTTTTGCTTTCAAAAGTCAGAACTACTAAACTGTTTGGCTTGGCTAAGGCAAATGGTGAGATTTATACAGGTATTTTAGGATCCTTGCTCTTTGCTGGTGTTTTTTCCTGGGTGCCTGTGGATCACATTTTTCAAATTCTTCTCTGTAGGTATAAGGAATAAAAAAAAATACCTTAGAAAAAGAAGATGGAAGTCCAATGATCATCTGATATCAAAAATAATGGCAGAAAATATTACAGACTTGTGAGTATGAGTTGGAAGTAGCACAGCAACTGGAGAGGAAGGCTGCTCCAAAATTAGGGCCTTTTACTCTAGCAGTCAAACTTTTTTCTCTAAGGGGATTTTGAGGTTTTGAGGCTTTTTTTTTTCCTCCGTGCTTTTAAGCACTGGTAGGGAGTGGGGGCTCAGCTCATGTTAGAAACTTTGAGAGTACTAATGGAGATAAAACAGTCTGTAGCAAATTTAGCACTGCAGTGTCAAGCTATGAAGTCTCAATGGCAGTGTTTAAAATACGCGCAGCCAGAGAGCTTCATCTAAAGCTGTACTTTAAGCATTGCTGATATTGATGGGGTTAGACTGGCCTTGTCAGTCCTGGGAGACTTCAGAAAAAGCACTTTTCCAGGCAAGGCCATTGTGCCCCAAACGGCAGACATTGCAGTTTTTGAAGGCTATTTTGTTTACTGCTTATTGGCTTCTGCTAGCAGAAAATATCAGGTTTAAATATCCAAGACCAGCTGCGATTCTGGTCAAGACACGACCATTCTGCCTGCACAGGGCAGGAGGCAGAGCTTGCAGCTGGTGGCTGGGGAGGGGAAGGTTGCACCACCTATTTTGCTGGTTTAAACACTGTGGAGCAACTGCACGGCAGAGCTGCAGGTCCCTTCAAGTAATGCACATCCTGATTCCTTTTTCATTAGGTAGCACAAGGAGGAGAAGCAGCAACTCCTATGCTGATTCTCTTTCCTCAATAGCATATGCCTTGGGGCATTATGCATATTCTGTGRCTGGTACTGTTGATATCACCTTGGTTTCCCAAAGCTTTCAGTTCATGGATTTCCAATTTGGCAAATAAAAAGCTTTAACAATTTTTACATTCACTTTCACATTAACCTTAGACTAGACCTGCCAAATCTGACTTACTGAGAATAAGTGATACTCATTTTGGATTAATTTTAAGGCACTCTTAAAAAGCATTATCCCCTCCCCCTGTGATAAAAAAATTTTCCTGTTGGTTTCAATGATCCATTTAAAATCTCACTCTGCTTTTGAGRTTCTTTTTGTAATCTAATTTAAATTTCTACTGCTTGGAAGGCCTGCTAAGAATTCTTAATTGGTATATGGAACAGTAAATATAAAAACGAATAGCAAAGAATGATGGAACAGAACAAAACATTTTAAATATAATAGAAACAAGAAGTGACTTTGTTGCCACTCTTCCAGCAGTGCAAACCTTTTTCTTCAACAGAATGCTGTACYGCAGGTCTCTTCTATAACCTCTTATCCTCTTCTTACACATATAGGATTTTTCTTTTCTGAATTATTTTTGGAGTCATAGTTCTACACAATTTGATTTCTCCTTTTCACCCCTTTATTCCTCCCTTAGCTTCCTTGTAACCAAGAAAATAATTTCTTTCTCTAATAATTGCTGTGTGGAACGGAGATTATATCATAGGAATTAGAGATGAAAATGGCAAGTTAGGTCATTTAGTAGTGCATTTCCACTGCCTATGCCTGATGATTCCCCACACTGTAACATGTCCTCTAGTGTTTTTTCCAATCCAATTTTTTAAATTGGGTTGACTTCTATTTAAAATGGGAGGCTGTTCCATAATACAGGAGAGGTTACCAAGAGGAATGTCCTACATATTGAACAGTTGATAGATTAAAAAAAAAATCAAGCTTTTGTCATATATATATATATATGTATATATACACACATACACACATATATACATACATATATATATGTATGTACATATATATGTTGTCATACGTATATGTGTGTATATATATATGCAGTGTATATATATAGTTTTAATTCTTGCTAACACCATATTGGGAAGTGTATAGAAACCGTTTAAGAACACTGGAACTCTGATGCAGTTTGTAATGACTTTGAAGGACCACTGAGGATTAATCATGTCCGTAAGTGCAACATAGGGACTGCTTCTACAGCAGTTCTTCCCATCCAAGGGCCCATTGCCCCAAATAGGAACTGCACAAGTGAAATAGCAGCAGAATCTATCCCAGTGTATGTAATCCCATTGGGGAAAAAAAAAACTCAAAATGCAGTGTATTAATTTATCTACAGTGTGACTTCTGGCTCAGTTGTTTATGGATTTGAATTGATGAAGTACAAAATTACTGTATAACCGGCTAAGCAAAGACTCATTAATCTAGCCCCAGAAATTTTTAAGTGATTATCCCTAGTTTATGGTGGAGAAAGGGAAAAGGAGGCACAAAGTAACTGAGGCACCTAATTTGAATTGAGTGATTTCAGTGAGAGCTGGCCGTCTACATAGCTGCTGAGTGCCTTATACCTTTGTGGCTTTTGGCTTGTATAGTTCGCTTCCAGTCCCCTCCTCTAAACACTGCTTAGAACTTCTAATTCAGTAATTTGTCATATGAGGCATTAGAATGGATGAAGCGCCAGTATTTCTTATGGGTTGTTTTTTAATTAATTGGCCATTGTTCTATAGCTTAATGTTATGTTTTGTTTCTAAAGATAAACAGTCAATGGGTACTGTTGGTACTTGGCTGCTCTGAAAATTAAGTTTCTTCTTTTATGTGCCTGAGGCTGTGTGTAGTGTTCCAGGTTGGAGCAGTAATGCAGTTTTGAAGTTAATTCCCCAATTGTCTCCACTTCTCCACGCTCTGGTTTAGTTTGTGGAGCGGTTTCGGTATGTGCTAACTAAATTTTGTTTCCTTTCAGAGAAACTAAACCAGAAGCTTTGCTCCATTTGCACAGCAAAAGCACTTCAACACCCAGTGGTGGTCCAGGCCTAAAACTAGTCCTTTGAATGACTTTGAATCATGCAAGGGAGAGCACACTCAGTTCAGGGCATCAGACTACCCTTGATCTCTAAATTCCCCAGGCTGCCTGGATTGCAGATATAGAGGTCTCAGTACCAACAGCTTCTATCAACTGATCCGCTCCTATTGTGTCAAATTATTAGCTAATGACAACTTCAGCCTGAGATTTTAAGAATATAGTTTTTGGCACCTCCATCTGGCAGTTTGGCCCCTTGTGTGCATTAGGGACTCACTACATGCCTCTTCCAATTCCACTGGAAGAATAAGTCATATTTCTCTCTGGCTTAATCACTTGGAAACTACATCACCTCAAATTAAAACTGCTTTTTCCTATTTACAAAACCAGGAATCGTTTCTAAGAGCTCTACTCCTCCCACATCTCTTTCTTTGCTTCTTTTCCAGCTGGGTCCAGCCTGATTCCAGCGCTCAGATAACAAAGCACCATCCACAGAGGGAGGCGGGTGGAGGCACATCGAGAGGGTGTAACTGCCCACTGCACATTTAGATCGCTTTTCACTGAATCAGGTGAAAAAGATAGTACTTAATGCCTTTAAGAAAGGGCTGCCTGCGTGACAAGTACAAATTATACTTCATGTTCCTGTAATTTGACCGGTCAACACCTGGTCTAAAACAAGTGATATACTGTTAAAAGAGAATTCCAAAGCCACATCTAACACACAGACGTATCATTTTCCATATGAAATAAACAAGCAGTTAAACCTCTTTTGCCCCCCAAACCCTCTCCAGAAACCAGAAAACCTAAACCTACACAACT
Organism: Rhea americana; assembly: GCF_003343005.1. Lineage (NCBI taxonomy): Eukaryota > Metazoa > Chordata > Aves > Rheiformes > Rheidae > Rhea > Rhea americana. The sequence continues at coordinate 1,920,354 of NW_028185583.1, read as the reverse complement.
CTGCAAACGAGGTTTTAAAAGATGGAGAAAATGTAGATAACATAGCACACCAGTTTATATTTACAGCAGTACTCTTTCTTTTTTTATTAATGCCTAAATAAATCAATTTTTGGTTTTTGATTCATCATAAAACTAGAAACATTTTAAGATAAAACTTGCAAAATAAACATTCAGCAGATAGAGTCTCCATCAAAATAAGCATATTTTATCTCGGCTTGTAAATTTAAGCACTACTTTAGTTTTGTGTATATAAATAAGAAAACTGGAGTGCTCAGATGACATTAGTTTAATAACATCTGCTGAGAATTATTCTTTAAATTCTATTCACTGCCAGAACTGACTGTAGGTGCCCAACAGACCAAACAAAGACAAAAACAAAACAGTAAATAATTGTTCAAGAAACCACTTTTGAATTGTGGCACTTGAAGTAATAACAGTTTGGCTCCCCATAATACAATATATAATTGAACCAGGTTAAAAAAGAAAGAAAGAAAGAAAGAAAGAAAGAAAGAAAGCTGTCTGAGAGGGACCTCTCCATGCATCAGAAATATGTAGATAGAAAGAACTCAAGAAAGAGTGAGTGCTTAAGACTAGTGCAGAGAAGGAAGGAGTCTGCAAGATTCAGTGACTACCAAAGAGGAAATGAGTTTGTAGTCTGACAGCRAGGAACGTGCTGCTTCAGGCGGTCAGCTGGGTGAACTCAAACCCCTGTTCTTGGCTGTCAGAGAAAAACCAGTAAAGTTTGTCTGAACTAGCTTGGAACTGGCATGTATAAACCCTCYAGTTCCGTGAGGCATTTATATCAGAAAAGAGAGGAATCTATAGAGTGTCATTTCTTAAACCATCACAGTTTCCTGCAAATTGACTGTCTGTCCACAGTCCATGTTAAAGGCGAGAACCATTGGCTTTGAAGTGCTTGGAACTCTGTTTGAAGTGGGGTTAGAGGTACTCTCTGAGGGTGGCTTGTGGCTTGAGCCATAGACTGAGGAACGTGTTATGCTGTGTTACGTGAGAAGAATCTGGCCCCAAGAGGTGCTGGGCATGGGCCATTCCCACCGATCTCATTAAGGTTACTAGTGTGAATAAGTGCTTGTCTACACATAAAGCTATTTCTGATTAATGCCACATGTGGACGCTCTGGCCACACATGACATTAATCAAGAACAATTAATCCGGAACAACTTCATGTGTAGACAAGTCCAAATTTAATGTGAGGGTGGTCACAGAACGGTGCTCTACACAAGAGAGACCTCAAAGCAGATGAGTAATTGCCCGTCATTTCCTTGTGGATAATAATACACTTTTGGCAGGGAATGAACAGACATTGGAGAATGACTTCATTTTTCATTGCCAGGTACACACACACACCATTATCTACAATATCCAGTCCCATGAACATTGGAGGGTGAATCACTAAAATGGGCATCTCTTGGCTGTTGCTGTCTAGAATGCATTGCTATGCATTCCTGCAGACATAGCTGTGTTGACTAGAGGTGTGAAGAAATGTGCTTCTTTCTCTGTCTCAGGAAAGGACAAGCACACACTATAGCTTGTTTGCTCAGGACAAGCTTGAGTTAAGTTCTCCTGGTTAAAATCAAAGTGTTGTTAGGCTAAGGCTGCTTAGAAATGCTTCTTCTGTGGGCAGCTTTTAAAAGTTCAGTGTATCACACCTCTTCCTGCTGCCATCATGGGCATCGCGTGAGTGGGGAGAAGCAAATTATGAGGCAAGATTATTGTGGAGATGGTTTGGTGTGTTCAAGGGATACTTATCAATATCTGAGCTGGCTCCCAGACTGGCTGTTATTAAATTGTTTTTATGAAAGCTTTTCTCTGTACCATTTTCTGAGGAGCTCACTGTCCACGTTTAGCTCACTCAGGATGTTGCCCATACATCCCCTCCCCCCCTTCTCTTCTGTCTGACTTTTGGGGCTTGAACCAAGAAGTTCCAGCCCTGGCTGTGTACCTGGTCAGGTTGATAGGACTCCAATGGCACCCCTCAGCAATGATCTGTTTTTTCTACTCAGAATTTTTAGTTGAGTTTACTCTGGCATATCCTTTCTCATTAAGCAATATGACATTGCATGAAAGTCAGTGTGTATCATAGCTGAGGACAGAGGATTTTTTTCCTCCACATTCACCAAGGGGGGATGTGGAATAGCAGGCCAGTATTCAGATTCTTATATGGTCTGATCTGGAGCAGCATATGAGCTACAGGTTTGCAATATCTAAGGCTATAGTGTATTTCACAGCAAGTATCTCCTATTGAAGCTGTTCCACTTCACTGGTGCCTGTGAGACACCAACCAGCTAGTTAAGGTGGGCCAAGGTTCAACTATGTTCCAATAAATGTATAAAAAGTTTATACAAAGTGGAGAAGCTACAGTAGGACAAATTGAGACAGATTTTTTTCAAAACACCCAGTGACTTTGACTGTGACCGCTTCCCAGGGAAACAGGAGAATGAATTCAAGTTCATGTAATGAATGTGGCAAGGAAGCTTCAGAATCCATTTTCCAACACACATGCGTGTGCCCTAATCCCGGCAGATGTGTGCCCTGACTCCGCTGCTCCCTCTTACCTCCCTGAAATGCTGACTGCGAGAAAGCCAGCAGCACTTAGGCATGAGGTAGGACTCTGGCCCATGCCTACCTGTAGATCTCCTGCTCTGCCCTCAAGTTTAAGCAGCAATTGAAAGGGATTTGTGGATTGTGGCAATGCTGAAATGTTAACCTGAGATACCTAACGGTGGAGTTAGGCACCCAAGTCATTTGTGGCTTTAGTTCATAAAATCTGAAGTGTGGTGTAGCTTAACAATTGGTTTCTATAATAAGTGCTTCATTTTAGCAATAAAAATGTGTTTCATGTATGTCTAAATTGGCATTTTTAATTACCCATTTTTCTAATACCCTTGTGAGGATATAATTTATACTGTAATGTCATGGCACTCAAATGTAACTCAAGGAATAGCATTTTTGGTATGAACAGGTTTTTTCTTGTTACATTTTATTGAGCCTTTTAAAATTACAGTCAGCTGAGAGAGTACGCACAGCTTTTATTATAGATCCTTTCTTAAACTGATTCTAGATGTCCAAAAAACTAAAAAATAGTGACTTGGCATTTGTAACCTCTCCTTTCAGTAGATTTATGCTTTTAAAACTTCATCATTAGCTCATGGCAAAATGTTCTTCATGGTGCCACACCTCAGAGACAGACTAAAACTCCCACTGGAACAGAATGTGCATGTGCTCTTGTTTCGTATATGTAACAGTTTTATGCTTTTATTCTGTAAACTGTGATGGTTTTTGATATGTTTAGGGTTGCAAGATAAAGAATTAGCTTTAAAATCTCAGAACCATAACTATGTTTTGTCCTGGTTAACTCAAAGACCCTCTCCCTTTCATCTATGATAATATGGAATTGGAGATATCTGAGAAACTTGAGCTAGCAGTCAGATGAGGGGCTGGACGCAGGGCACATCCAAGTCAGAAATCTATTACTATGAAATTTGCTTTCTCCATTTGTTTCTGGAGCATGAAATCTGTTGACTTTTAAGTCATACTGTTTCTTCTTCTACATCTTCTCTGGGGAAGAAAGGAGTATTTCTTGTTTTTTTCTTTTTTTTAATTTTTGAGAGGGGCAAGTAAGAAGGTCTTAAGTTTTTGAACATGAGTGCTCTTCATGAGTACTTAGTCTTAAGTGGATGGAATATGGACATTTTAACAATGCTTAAATAAATAAACAGTGTCATAATGTGACATAGCCTTTAAAAATATTAGCTGTCTATAGTACTGCAATTTTGGTCACTTTCACTCATAGAACTGGCACTCAGATGACAGATACCCAAGGTGTTTCTGACCTTGGGAACATTACTGAATAATTAGTCATTAAGTAAGCATGAAGTGTTGAACAATTTAGTCAATGTCTTTGGCACTTAACATACTTTCCCTTGAAAGCAAGCATCTTCTTGTTCCACCTTCTAYTCCAGGACACAAATTTGTTCTAATTTAAAGGGAATACCATTCGATATTTTCCTTGTTTGCTTTTTCCCATCATGCATCTACTTAATGGGAGTAACAGCCTTCTGTTCAGCTTTTGCTTTTTGCATGTGTTTCTTATTAAAAGTATAATAAAGCTTGAATTGCACATCTTCGGAGAGCATAATAATCTTCAATGTATATGGGCTGAGTTTGACATTAAGATGGATATGCATAATGCCCATTGAAATAAATGGGTGAGCATGTTTATATTTGAGAATAAAATTTGGTTGTCTGAATGTTTCTTATAGAATCCTGTGAGGAAGGCAAGCAAAGCTTTATCGTACCAATCTTTACAGACAGAGACAAAGAGGATTAATGAATTGTCTGGATACATTGAGAGAATCATTAGTTAAAGCCATTACTGGCACTGGGTTTGCAGTCGTATGCACAATCCACTTGGTCGTATTGCCTCAACTGAGGCACCCTCAGGTGGTGGGTAACYCACTGTACCAGCAGGTTCTGTGGAAGGTTGGTTGTGTTCTTCAGCTTAGCATACAAACAACCACATCGCTACTTATTCCTCCACACTTCTTGGCAGTGCATGAAAGCAAATGAGCAGGGAATAAAAGGCTCTGAAGATCAGGGGGTTCTCTGAAGGTCATGGCTGAAGGGTCGGCTGTACCGTTTGGTGTGCCTTTGTGGCACAATTTGTGGGACTATGTATGCTCATCACACACCAGTCAGATCAGGGCGAGTGGAGGGGAGGGAACGTCCTGAACAGGGTAGGATGGGATGGGAGGAAGAGGAAGAGGAAATGGGAGGAGTGTGAGAGAAAAAGCAGAATGTGATGGAAAGAGATCATGGAGCTAAATTAAACAAAATGTATTCTGACTTATGTCATGTCTCGTAGGTTTTAAACGAGGGTCTATTATATATACTCATCTTCTTATTCTGTGTGCTTTATGACCATGCCGCTATTAAATACATATTCCAGGAATTATTTATTTCTTATGCAACACGAACACTAATATGTGTTCTAACTATTGTTGATTTGCTCTTCTGTTTTTTTCATTTCAGAGTTGGTGTTAAAGTTTGTGATAGATTGTAACTGCCTTATGGCAGGCTTTTTTTTTGGTCTATACTTATTAATGGACATCTTTGACATTCTTACCTGCTGTATCTACTTTTAGTTTAGGCGAGTCACGCCACAGTTAACAATGTGTGCTAGATACAATGATATGACTTCTGCAAAAATGCAGTAGTGATAAATTGAGGAAAGAAATCAAGCAAAACCGTAGGGGCCTCCCATTTTCTTCAGGTATATAAATATTTATAGCAGGGAATTACCTCCCAGACCTTTGATAAGCAGTATAGATGTCAGAATTGCTAGCTGAAGTATACTGAATTAAATCAACTCCTGAAAAATATAAAGGTTTGCACTTATTCCCACTGATTTTAATGTCAGATTTCAAATTGACTTTAATTAAAGCAGGATTGTACCCTTACATGAAGCCGTGTATTTCCTGAGCTTTACTTCTTCTATTAAAGGCCATGGATATCCCTTTCACAGCTGGGAATGGAATATGTATGCCCACATTTTAACACTAATGCTCCAGTGTAAAATATGCCTATGACCACATGACTGAATGCTTTTTTATTCTGAATTACTTAAAGGGACATTTCTGGAATTTTAAACTTCCTGACTAGAAATATGTACTTTCTGGTGGGATGCATTTAAGTAATATACTTTGAATTATTTAAAAAAAATCATAGAGGTTTTTTATTCCCTGATGAAATCTATGAGATTGTTGAGTTAGGGAGAAACGAGAGTTTGAATATGCAAAACATGTATATAGCAGCTTATATTTAGTATGGGCACATAATCAACYGTCAAAAATTCAGATATGTATTTCTATATTGTTTTTTTTTTCAGTTAGCCTTAAGTGTTTTTTCACTATTGTAGATACCAAATTTGGTAAGCATAGCAAAAATTTGGTTTGCAAGCTGACCCTTTTAAGGCAGAATAGCCTGAAGGAAAAGCACCCATTCTGCTTCAAAGAAGATCTGTCAGTAGGAAGGAGGAATAATATGCATGCATAAGTAATTAATAATGATCCGAAGCTTTGATATTTTGTAAGGCCCAGAAAATTACATTTCTACAGGATGTAATATATTGTTGGGTTGAAACAAAGGGTTTAATTCTGGATCCCTTAACAACATTTCTGTTGAGATAAATAGGAACTGAGCTTAAGCAGGGACAGAAGTATCAGACGCACTGGTTTTAGTGGTATGTATGTCCTTTTACAGTGAATACAGTTTTGGATATCACTGCAGTCCTTAATGGGATAATATGGATGAGGAAGATCTTCAATATGGAGTATAATGAGGTGCTCAAATAGCCAGACTTCTCCCTTAATTTGAAGAATTCATTCCCCCGAAAAGCTCCATTTTTACATACCTAATAGTGCAACATGAAATTCAGAGCCCAAATCTCATTGACTAGATTTTGTTTGAATATGTTTTAAAACAGCTGCTTTGACTTCATTAGATGCCTTTAATGTAGCCATTTGTAAAGTCCTTTTCTTGTATAATAGATTAACTTGCAGAGAGAAACTGCCTGATACAGCCTTTTGACAGTCCTATTTTTAGAATGAGAAAGAGGTATAGTCAAATAAACCGTGCTACGGTTAATAAGCTAGATCTCAAGCATGGATTATTATGGGGAGACTCCCTTTGGATTTTAACAGCTCTGGGAGGCTTCCTGCCCCACACATAACCACAGAGAATCCTATGGGCAATTTTTACAAGATGCAAAAGCGTCTGTGCATTTATCCATTGCTCTCTGTAATAGCTATATGTGTGTATTTTTTCAGGGGCAAAAAAAGTGAACCTGACTATCAACTTTTGCTACTCATTTATCTCTCCTCTTGTCTGTTGTTTCAGCTGTGCATAAGGATATTGGAGTAACAGGTAAACACCCTGTTATCTGCCCTGTCTCCAGCACCACCACCTCTGGTATATTACACAACAGAAGCAGACCACGGTGAGACAACCTGGGGAATATATTCTTATGGTATGCTTGGAACAGTTAAACTAYTCAGGACTCAAATGCTCAATTATACAGAAATGTGGAAAAAAAACCCAGGAAAGTTAATACTAAACCCCCATGGTTTTAGTAAAAGAAAAATTGCAATTCTGGAGTCAAAGGAAATGGACTATGAACAGGTAAGCTTTTGCTACACTATTGGCACAGGAGCTTTGTGTGGGAAAAATACATCTTCCCAATGACAGACTTGCTGATTAGTTTAATCTTGTGCCTGAGACATGACTTATTTGTAACATTGTGCATTTTTTTTAAGTGTAAGTAACTGATGGAGTTCACTATAGAAGACATCTGTGTATTTTTGTGTGGATAAACTGTGTTTTATATGCAGTCAGGCCCTGGTTGATGTGATTATTGTCAGATCATGGTTATTGCCATAGGATCACTTGAAGTGTCTGCCCACTGAAGTGTGTCAGGAAAGAAGAGAGGATTAGATCCAAGGTTTCCTTCACTGGAAGCTTGGATTAGCCAACTGAGGTTAGTTAACCTAAGTTAGGAGTACATCTTCTTCTGCACATTGATATATGTCTGGTGAGAAAGGCTGAAGATCAAATCTACAAATGCRACTTCCCTGCCTGCTAGCTACATTCAAGTGCCTCTAGTCTTCTGCCGTCCTGTACATTCCCCCTACCTTTTCTCATGGATGCTTAGATAAATTGGCTGTGCTCTCTCATTGAGCACTGGAGAAGAATTTGTGGAGCAGTTCAGCTTAATACAAACCAGTGGTGCTGGGGTTGTGCTCCCAGAAGTCCTTCTATGTATTGCATGACTAGATTACCACTGTGAATGCAGCCACTTGAACACTATTTTGTAGTACCGCTCCTCTAACTTAAATGTGGATATCTAAAGCATTCTCTAAGTATATGAGGCATTCATGATACTTCCAGTTATCAGATATTTTTGGCCACATTCAGACAGTCCTGTTCAAGGTCACTAGTAAGCAACAGAGAGCTAGACACACATCCCTGAGGAACTCATCTTATTACTTCTGTCTTCTGCAATTCATTGTCATCACATTGACTTTTTGTTTATGCCTGTTGGAACAGTTTATTATCTAATTCTGTATATTTACATCCTACAAACAAGTTATCTATTCTAATGCCTTGTCTAGACAAAGACTTAAAGGTGTGATGTTAGCACATGCAACTAACTTTAACCCATGCAAACCTGGCAGAGCCCAGGCTTTCTGAGGGGCTGCAACACAGTGTAGTAAATGTTGAAGATAATGTGTCTTGTCTAAAGCTTAAGAAAGAGATTCTTTGACAAAAGCTTTAGGAAGACAGCAGTGTATATCACTAGTTTCTTTGAGTTGTAGTTTGATTCCATCCCCCCCTTAAAGTTGGCATTTTGTATTTTTGTAAAATAATATGTCTTTGTTTTATTTATAAACCTGTCTATCATTTCTGCTTTTGTAGAAGCCTTCACAGTTTTATCTAGGACTACCTGAGGCTCTGTTTGCACTCAGTTTTCAGCAGATGTATTTGCAGTTGTGTTTAATCTGTAGTACGGACTTCTAGGTCTACACTGAGCTAGTCAGATAACTTTCAGAGTAAAGTGTAGTCATACGACTTACTTTTTCATCAAGGTAGTATGTCTACATTAAATAGTGTTGCCAGGGTTGTCCTATATAATATAGAATGTCTTGAATTATGTGGTCATAGTCAGATATTCTATTTAATACACATTGAACTCAACTTTTCAAAGAGAAACTGTCACAAAAAGTATCCAAAAAAACAGGTTTTATGAATATAAAAATTACATATATATAGTTTGTCTGATTCTTCATTCATTAGAACAGTTGATTGCTGTCCTGAGCAACTTCTTTCTGTATACAATGAATCAAATAAAGCATATGCGCAACTTTTCTATCTAGGATGGTCTTGGATTTCAGCATTTAAATCCTGACAGCTGTAACACTTGGTATTTTATCAGTGTACAACCTCTGTACAACTATAGTAATTTCCCGCCCCCCTCTCCCAAAAAAAAGACTTCATTGTCTGTTGACATTAGCGAAAGATTTATCTTCCCTGTGTAGCCTTGGTGTTTCACATTTTCACAGTTTCACTGTTTTTTTTTTTTTATAGGCCATTCTATGTCTTGGGTACATGCCTTAGGATAGCATGCATATCTTATTTGTACTGATTGATTTTCATGATCATTGAATAATCTCAGGTGTCAGCCATTTAGGACCAACAATATTCCAGCCTCTTATCCATATAGGTTCATCTTTATCATCTAAGCCTGATGGTGGCAGATACTATACCACTGTATTCATCTCTTATCCCTTGATATACTTAAAGCATATTTAAAGAACATATTTGTCAGCTATTTTTTTTAATGACTGCCTTTTAATGGCTGCTGAATGAGGTAGAAACCTCATTCAGATCCTCAGATATTCTCATGTCCTCTGTCAAGGTCTCCGCTAGTTCAGTTTTTAGTAGTCCGATATCATAGTATTTTGCACTGCCATGCCCTTTACGCATTTTTATCTCAGTGATTCTCCTCATACATGTCCTACACAACTCATAGAAAACAGTCTCCATTTCATCTTTTCACCTCTCACTCACTACCCTTCCACTTTTTATAGAGAATTTTTCTTTTTTGAGAACATAATTTTCATCTCTCTGGTAAGTCAAGATAACTGTTTTGTGCTCCTTCTCGTGTTCTTGAAAACCAGGATAAATCTCCTCTGAATGATAAGTAGAACCAAATTAAATATGCCCCCTCATATCTTTATTCTCTTGCCATTAAAATACTGCATGTAGTTCCAGCTAAGCATTTTGAATGCCTTCAGAAAAATCTTTGCTGTTCTTCACACTTTAAGAGTTCTGTCTGGCCTGTCCAGCAGTCAGAGGATCACATCATCATGAACTGCTCATGTTGCCAGCAGGTCCTCAAAATTCAGTACCAAAGCAGCTCTGTGGGATCAGTTGTAAGCAGTCCCATAACACCTTCAAATCTGCAAAAGAAATTTCTTTTCTCATGACTCAGTGAAATGGAAGCACTGTCTTTTAATAACCCATACTCTGATAAATAGTAATCTTCATTAGCATTGGATTTATTCATGTATTTGATTTCATTAGGCAGCTGGATGATGAACACTCATTCTGCCTCATAAATGTAACTTGCACTAGCCTAGTGTTATAATCTGGTGTGAGTTACATGATCATTGTTCACAAATACATTCTTGGGGGGAGGAGGTTGCGTTTCAAATACAGGCACAAGAAATTTGACACCATTTTGACTTGATGAGAGAAGTATGCAAGTGTCCTATCATGGACTGCATGCTGTACCTTGTTCATTAGCAAAGAGATAGCATTTCATCCATAATGCACACAAGCTGTTTAGAGTGATAAGGCAGAACGAGAGACTTGCTAAAGGATGGTCTGCTTTTGCTGAGGCAAGCATGGGACTCCTGCCTTGGTTTTGTTTGTCATTCCCCCTCCTGCGTGACAGCRGTGAGGTCAGGAACACATTCCAGATTTTCATGTTATAAGTTGGAGAAGGTCGAGCGTAATCGCTTAAACATTCAAGAGCTGGAATTCCTCTGTGGAATATCTTTTCCATTGGTGAGTGTGAGCACAAGCACCAATTCTGTATGTCTCATGCCTTGCCCAGTAGGCCCCGATACTCTCATGGAACAGTGGGAATACAGAATAATCTATGGACGAGGACTCTATTTTTACTGATGTTGCTCCCATGAACAATATAACAGCAAGGAATCATTTTCTTTTAGAAAGAAGAGATCTGTATACAAACTAGTTTTCTCTCACTGCACAAAATGTGGTGGTGTGATCAGCCCAAGGTCATAGGTGCTGATAGTGTCTAATTACTTGTGCTTTTTGTAAAGTTCTAAGAACAATTTAAAATTCTTTCATTATCTTGAGACAGGTGGAAGCCCTGTTCATTAAAAATTTAGCACTCTTTTCATTTATTCAGAATAGATTAATACAGTGGTGCACTCTGAGAGGTGGTTGCATGTGAAACCAGGGATGCTATTACCCTTGAGCTAGATATGTGTCTCTTTCTTAAAAGGATGCTGTAAATGCACATGATTCTCTATCAATCATGATAAAGGCACAGGATTTTTCAGAAGTGTCTATTAGTTTCAGGTGCGTCACTTCTATGGTGCTTATCTTTGTACAACTTAAGAGGAGCCTGATTTTCAAAGAGCAGGTGTCCATCATTTTGTAAAAATTCAGCTATATTAAATTGTCACTCAAAAGTTGAGATATCCAGATGTACTAAGCCATTTTTTGAAGTCTTGTTCAAACCAGTGTCTTCTGCAAGACTTTGTAGTCTAATTTAGCCAAATACAATGTATAGAATAAAAACAAGATGAGGCTTGAGAAGAGAGAGAGACATCAAAGGGAACAGATTGAAAACACAGAATTTGTCGTATCAGAGCAGACCATTGATCCAAAGAGGACTGTGTTCTGCTTCCAGCTGTGGCCAGCTCCCTGTGATGTAAAAGAGGGGCCCAAAAATGTGATTCATAGTGTGCCATACAAAAATCCTTGTAAAGGTTCTTCCTTGTGTTGTTCAATGTAAATAGATAGGTTAAGTAAGAATAAGGTGGAATAAGAAGCTGTGCATTCAAGTTGATAGCTGATGAAGTAAGCGTATCTGTGTCTAATACACAGGCAAAATACTACAAGAATAGTTCACCCTTAGGAAAATATTACCCCTGTAATGCTGTCAGGTTCAGTGGCTACACTGGTTATGTCTACTTTGAACAGAAACTGTGAAATTTGCAAGATAAAATTTTTTTTCAGAATGGTTTAACTTTTTTTCTTCTGATTGCTCAGGAAACTTTTATGTTCTTTCATTCATGTCTGTGGTTCATTTCTCCTTTGTGCAGGAACTATTGCTTAACTTTGCTTAACTCAGAAAACACAGTTCATCAGTTGAGACATTACTTCCTCAAAATGTGGAGGTCGAGTTGAACACTCCAGGTCAACCTATGTGTCATATCTTTCTCTCTCTTGCAGCAGTTCAAACTTGCCCTTTCCTAATTATCAGACTATAAGAAGATCTGAGTAGAATTGTAGAATGGACTAGGCTGGAGAGGATCTTTTGGAGGTCAGCTGGTTGAACTCCCCTGCTCAAAGAAAGACAGACAAATGTTAGGTCAAATTGCTCAGGGGCTCATCCAAGCAAATTTGGAATATTTGCAAGGACGGAGGTTGCATGACCTATCTGTGCCCTTGTTCTACTGTTGGACCACCATGTTCTTGTGAACATCTTTTTTCACTTGTATCTAACCGGAATCCTCCTAGCTGCAGCTTTTGAGCATTGCCTCTTGTCCTTCTGCTGTGCACTACTGAGAAGAGTCTGTTCTTTCCTGCTCTACACCCTCCTCTTAGGAAGCTTAAGATAGAAATTAGATTCTTCTTTTAGTCTTTTCTTTGGGTTGAACAAATCCATTTTTCTCAACTTCTTGCCATGTCATGTGCTGCACCAAATTTATGGATGGCTCTCTGCTGGACTTTCCAGTTTGTAAATGTCTATCTTGTACTGGGGAGCCATAGACCAGATATAATGCTTCAGATGGGATCTCACAAATGCTGAATTGACTGGAATAGTCATTTATTTATAAAATGGTTCATGATGGGGTCCCTCCTCTCTCTTCTGCCTTAGTACAAAATAAAAACAAAGTAGGAAAACAAGATTCCTGGGCTACAAGAAAGAGGAACAAAGCCACTGTGATTCTATGCTTATTTTTTTCTTCTGGTTCTTTCAATTTTGTTTTTGTTTCTGCACAATGACACAACTTCAAAGAAGGGGCAGATGGTGTTGCTACTGATCCCAGCTATCAAAGAAATGCCCTTGGATGGAAGTGGGATAGGGATTTTAGCTGCTTTCAGCTTAGCCCTGTCAGCTTTTTTTGGGGGGATGCATCCATTCAGGGAGGATTGAATATAAAGTTAAATAGTCCCATAGATGGGACTAACTAAACTAACTAAAGTTAAAGACATCCCATAGATGTCTCTTTTTTGCATCCAAAAATGTTATTGTTTTGAGGATTTTCTATATTTGCCTGTATTGCAAGCACTCTGCAGCCCCTATTGCAAGTAGAGTATGCGTGCAATAGCTTAGACTGGGCTGTTGCATCTTTGGAAATGTTGCATATGGTAATTTGTTTGGAAAATTCAAAGCTTGGCTGATTTAAACATAGGAATTGCCCCTTCTAGTTTCTGGGTTTTATTGCAGCTTAGAGTGGGGCAAAGTTCTGTGCCTGAGAAGCGGGGCACTTTCATGACAAAATGCCAGCTGAGTCTGGCAGCTCTCAGGTAGGTTATTTTGTGTCTGGGCACTTAATGTTGTCCTAAGTCCTATTTTAATCATCAGAGTCCTCTTGTCATGGAGTCTAATTCTCAAGACTCAAGTCTTAGAAATATTGAGGCAACTAAGTGAGCAGATAGGAACATAACAGATTTTAAGGAATTTTCAGTGCTGCGGTGCTTCAGTTTCTTGCTGGTAACATGGGCGTAATACTATGTTCTATTCTTGCAAGGATGTTTTGAAGATGAAATTACATCATCAGTTACATATGCAAGTTCTCAGACACTGTGTTGTATGTGGGCCATAAAGTTACTTCATCAGGTTTTATGATACAAAGTTTAATGCTCCTCCTGTCTCAATCCAGTCAATCCTCTGCTTTCCTTCTGCTTGCATGCCTTTTCCTTCCTGTTTTATTGTGATATAGTTCTGTTATTAGAGAATCACACACTGATGAATACTGATGGCTGACTGAGGGTTGTGGAGGAGGGCAAGGGCAATTTTTTTTTCCCTTCTTCTTTTTTGCATGACACTTGCACAAAAAAAATAATTGTAAAGTCATCATGAATAAAACCCAGGCTCTCTGTATCACTGTACAGAGTATAAATCAATGAAGAAGCAGCCTCGTGTTTGACTTTAGAATATGGAGCAGAACTGCCTTCACATAGTCAGATGTTGATGCTACGGCTGCCACTCCTAAGCCTCTCCCCCTCTTCTCCCCCCCCCCACCAAAAGCTGCTGCTAATAAATTACAAACACATTTGCTCTCATTAATCATTCTTTGAAATGGCAGAATAGTCTTTGCTGATTGAAAATAATTATTAGCTTCTCAAAAGGATTAAACAGCCTGTTTAGATTTTCATTTATATCACCATTTTGATGGAGTGATGTGGGGGTATGTACACAGCCTTTGTCTTAAGAGTAATAATAATAATTAATGCTGTGTAACAAAGAGTTTCAGAAGGACTTCAGACAAAGAGGGAAAGAAAAGGCAGGCAAGGTGAGCAGTGGAATAAATGTAGGACACAGAATTGAACATAAGCTTGTGTTGGGCAGGAAGCCTCCTACTGTAGCAGAGCAGTGATAAACACAAAGGAAAATACAACATTCTCAACATAGCAGTGCAGAGACTTGAAATTTCTGGCTAACGTCACAATCTGAGCAGTGTAATTAATCTAGAATTGAAAGAATACCACAGATGTTTAAAATTATTTTTTTCTACTGACTCAGTATCCAGCACATTTACAAATTGTAGGTTGTAGATTAATAGCCCCCGAGGTTCATTACCCGATGGGCCTTGCTCCAAGCTTTGAATTTGCACTCAGCAAAGTGTATTTGAATTGAGATAATTTCCTAAAATCAGGCCCCAAGTTTTTAAAATAAAATGTGTCTGCTCTTGAAGTGTTCTGGGGACACTGGGATGGGAGTGCTTGTGAAAGGTATTAAAAAATAAAAGAAAATGCTGGATAACTGTTAGCACATCTGTACTTCATGATGCAATGCCAAGGTGCCCAAATAGCATAATTCTGTTAATGTCTTATACCTTAAACAGTGGAACACTGCTAATATGATATTATATCCAAGCTTATATTTACCCCAAAGGGGAAGGACTTTCTAACTAGAGCCACCTTTATACTAATTTGATCGCACTGTGCTGGGGACCTGAGCTGATACCTCCACGTATCGCAGTCCAGCTCTCTGTGGATGTACCAGCTGGGAGGTACCAACTAGTTCAGCTTCATTACATGAGGCAGGCATGCCTTATACGAAGATAGCAGCTCTGATGTAGATAGTCTTTGGGGAATTAGGACTGTGGAATGTAGGGGCAGCAGCAGAGCGAGGGTGGTTAGTGATACAGTTTAGCCTGTTTCTTCAGAATCAGGACAGTGTTTGTGCCAGAGAACACAGCAGTTAAAATAGTTCCTAAAAATGAGGATGTATTCAAATCTTAGCACTTGTAATTGCATCTGTCATTGGCTTTGTAAAGCCTCACAGCACTGATTTGTAGGTTTTAGTTCTACTGCTTTATAGGCCAAGAACTCAAGTGCAGAAGGACTGTGGGTCACATACAGATAGTGTGAATTCCACTGAAGTCCCCATGCTTGATATTTCCTATTGGCTGTCCCTAGGCAACTCTGCCTTGTGCCTCATTTAGGTCCTTTAAATCATTCCTGAGAGTCTGTCAGAGTGCCTGGTTCTCTAGACACAGGATTTAAATGTAAATCGAGTACAACCATCTGTGATCAATCCCACTTCATTTAGCATCAGTGGTATGCTTGAAGCGAGAACCCAAACACTACATTCATAAATGGAGGCCCAAGAATGGATTGCCTGGAAGGAGGGAATGTGGCATTCCAATTTCTGCTCAAAGAAATATTTACATATTGTTCCAGTTACAGGGATGGAGGTGTGATCTCGTTGATTTGGAAGTTGTGACAGATATTTAAGGGTTGAATTTAAATCTCCGAAGTGGAGTTAGGACTTCCATAGCTGTTAAGTAGAAGAGTGACCAGGAACATCCTTGTTAAAATCTTGTATTTACTAATTTGATGATTTGATGAGTGCATCCTCAGCAAGTTTGCTGATGATACCAAGTTGGGAGGAGTGGCTGACACACCTGAGGGCTGTGCTGCCATTCAGAGAGACCTGGACAGGCTGGAGAGCTGGGCGGAGAGGAACCTCATGAGGTTCAACAAGGGCAAGTGCAGGGTCCTGCACCTAGGRAGDAATAACCCTAGGCTCCAGTACAAGCTGGGGGMTGACCTTCTGGAGAGCAGCTCTGCAGAGAAGAACCTAGGAGTGCTGGTGGATGACAGGTTGACCATGAGCCAGCGATGTGCCCTTGTGGCCAGGAAGGCCAATGGTCTCCTGGGGTGCATTGGGAAGAGTGTTGCCAGCAGGTTGAGGGAGGTGATCCTGCCCCTCTGCTCAGCCCTGAGGAGRCCTCACCTCGAGTCCTGTGTCCAGTTCTGGGCTCCCCAGGACAAGAGAGACATGGAGCTACTGGAGAGAGTCCAGCGTAGGGCTACAAAGATGATCCGAGGGCTGGAGCATCTGCCCTATGAGGAACATCTGCRGGAACTGGGCCTCTTCAGCCTGGGGAAGAGAAGACTGAGGGAGGATCTTCTCAACATGTATAAGTACCTGAAGGGAGGGTGTCCGGGGAYGGGGACAAACTCTTTTCAGTTGTTCTGAGTGATAAGACAAGAGGCAATGGGCAGAAATTGAAGCACAGGAAGTTCCGCCTGACCGTGAGGGGGAATTTCTTCCCTGTGAGAGTGACAGAGCCCTGGCACAGGTTGCCCAGAGAGGTTGTGGAGTCTCCTTCTCTGGAGATCTTCAAGGCTTGCCTGGATGCAACCCCGTCTAACATGCTCTAGGTGACCCTGCTGAGCAGGGAGGTTGGGCTAGATGATCTCCAGAGGTCCCTTCCAACCTCACTGATTCTGTGATTCTGTGATTCTATGAATTTGGGCTCTTGAGAGGGAGACTTGGATGTATACCTCCTCTGTGAATTTTTTTGAGACCCAGTCACAGATTGTCAGGACTTGGGTTGTTGTGTGCATAGCTACTAAACATATTGTTGACTTTACCAGTGGAATTTAAACCTGCAAGGGAATGTCTTAAGTAGTGAATGTTCAAGTAGTGCCTAAGTGTTGGACTCAGAAATCTAAAGGCACATGTAGGGATGTTGTAAACCTAACTGGTCAGCCCCAGCATAATTTCCCGGTGCTAATTTTTGACTATTGCTTCTTGTCAATGAAAATAAAAATCTAACACAGATCTAATACATATTTTGTTTCTCATCGCAAATTGTACTGAGAATCACAATGCAAAACCTTATATAGATTTTTTTTTTGAGTAATGGGTTTGTGGCAAGGGTCAAGGAACCCTTGACTTAATTGTTTGACTACTCTCTGGAGCATTAGTTCTCCAACTGTACAATGGGACTCTTAATTTCTCTTACACTTTGTTTTGCTTAGTTAGAGTGCAAGGTCTTTTGACGGGTCTAATTTCTTAAAATATGCATAAATACTTTAAGGGCCTGTGCACTGGGTCACCATTTCTGCTGAGTGCTGTGGTGATACAGACAACAAGACGGTGCATGGCACAGGGTGCTGTAGAAGCATGAAGTTAAAGACAATATCTGCTCCAGAGAGCTTGCAATATAAATATCAATGATTTATTTTAGCAGCTGTTTACATAATTCTTATATCAGTGTGAAAATTATCTATGAAAATATTTGTAAGTAAATGTAATTTATTCTTCCAAAGTTCAGTATGTGGTTCCTAAACATGGAGGTCCAGATGGAGGTTTATTTACTAGAAATGTGTATCTTCCTGTACGTGTGGTAGTATATGCTCTTCTTTCCCTCTTTACAGTGTGTTCATATTCCTACATGCAGGCTCCATTCTGAAAATACTCAGCACCAAACATTTTATTTTTCAGTGACTTTGGAAGACATTTCTGAGAACTGTATATGCTGAAAAARGGTCATGACTTCCTCATTTTTCTCACAGACCTCCTTAATAAGAATTGCATCAATTCTTTATTATATTAGTTGCTACTATATGTCCTACTCTTATTATGATAAATCTGAAAATTTTCAATGCAGAAATGTGAACAGGATAGAGTAAGTCAGACCCACAGGCACAGATTCATTGATTTTACCAGGAGAAGGAATTGGTCTAACAGGTAGTTATGAGTTGATTTCCGTAAAGAGCTGATGTCACAGCTTTCCTTGTCAACAATAAAAATAAGAATAGGTTCAAATTATCAAAGTTGTAGAGAATGATATATCAAAATACACCAGTCTTCCAAATAAAACAACAAAGTATGTCTGCCTTCTGGATATTAGTCTAATTCCTGCTTTCTCTGGATTCAGGTCTACTTTGGGAGTCACTTTGTACAGCCAGATAGGGAAACATTTTCCTCATATCCCAGCCTATGTGCAGGGAAGACCCTAACTGCAGTGAAAACTGCAATCTCTTTGTGGCACAAGCATCTGATGTGTGGGTGGACAGAAAGGGAGGACCCTTGACTGAGTCTCTTCCAGCACCATCAGCATCATATGGAATGGGAAGGAAGGTGTAGGAGGTAGAGAGCTGCTGCTGTGTACTTCTGCGGTGGGTCAAGAACTTTCTGAGCTTTATGAGAAAAGATGGAGCATTTCTTTCATAAACAGGATTTGTTTGCATGTTAGCTCCCAGTTCTGTATTCATACACACAGGTCTTAAAATTAGATAGTGCCTGGTAAATAATTTTAACTGCTGGGCTTTTGGATTATGAACAATTCTACAATTACAAAGCAGAAACACAAAAGATGAAGAAAATAAGTGAATTAAAAGCAGTAACTCAGAAAGATAATATTTTTGTGTAAACCTGAGCAGGATTTATTAATTACAGGATTTTATAAAGCAAACTACATTGACAACTACTAAAGGCACTGAGAAAGTGGGCAGAGACAGGGTAGCAATGAATATTCTCTTTTTATGCAGTTCTGCTTTATTAACTTGTGTTATTGCATCTGTTTTATTATCACTTCTGTTTTTATTTTTATACTGTTTGGGCCTGATCTGTTATTTTCTCACCAGGAAAGGATATTCTTTGAATAAGACAAATAGGATTTTGTCCTCTTGTTTGTTGGTTTTGTCTGCTCATTAGAGTTCACTTTTGTCTGAGCTGTTAAGTCTGTCAGTGTACCTTAAAGAGTCTCTCTGGATCATTCCTTGATAATTAGGAAATTATATAATATAGCAAATAAAACAAAATAAAATAAAGTATAATAGATGATTGCTCTATAATTTATTGTAATTGTTACTTTGATTGATTTGCCTATTCTAAATAAATTTTACTGTGCTATTGCAATTATTTTACATTGGGAAACAGTAAAAGAAATAAAGGAAGAAATCATATAAACTTGTACTTCTAGGGAGAGAGTAACAGGAGAAAATACCTGTAATATTAATAAACAATATTTGGTTCTGTCTTTTTAAATCCAACAAAAATACATTTTGTGCATGAAACTGAAGTGTATTTAGATTGTTTTATTTTGCTTGGTGCTAGGATAGACTGTGAAACTAAATATGTTCATCCACAGATAACTTAAGTTCCTGCTCCTGTTTAGATTTCATCATCTGTTAGAAATCTCCTAGGTGATTAAACTAATGCACTGTAAAAGAATGAATCAGTCCTTCAGAGCGCTCTCTGTACAGAGAATAACTTGCTCAGTTAACTACTACTGGGGTTTTACTAAATTAAAATCGTAGGACTTTTTTGTACATAACATATTTTATCTACAGAAACTGAACAAAATTTTCTATGTGACTCTCAAACTAAATTCCTATGGTAATTAATAAAGAAGATTTGAATACATTTCTGGTAGAGTCATCCTCAACCAATTTAATAACTTGATTTTCTTAACAGAGAAAAACTCTTATCTCTCAAGACTGTGGTAATATTGGGACACACCATGAAATTGTTAAGAGAATCAGAGGGTCTGTTCTTTGTTGGGAGAAGATGAATTCAGACTGGAAACTTATCTTTTACTGATTCAGGTGCAACACATTATTAGTAATTATTTAATATTTATATTTCAGTTCCTGTATGTATTACAATAGATCCCTGAGACTCTTATCAGAATGATCAGATCTCCCTTGGGTACCTATACATGAAAATGTGACCCCTTCCCTCAAAAGCTTACGTTGTTGGGCCCTGATAAGGCTGCTTACACACGCAAAGTTGGCTCATTGTAACTATTCACATGTTTACAGATAAGCATGAATATTGCCTTTTTCAGGACTGGCAAAGATAGGCAAAAAATAGAGTCAGATATATACTCTTGTAACATACATACACACACTTGGTCTTTTATTACTAGATTTATTAAATGCTATTTATCACCCCCCCTCTTGGCCTGTTTTTTATGACTGGAACAACAAAGGGGAATTTGAAAGGGGGGCTAAAAAGAGATGCAGCAATGATCTTATCTGTCCGCTCAGAGATGGCATTTCATGAGTGGCATTTTGTGATTGTAGCATGGAATAAAAGTGAAGATATGTACTAAATTTATTTTATTTTATTTTATTTTATTTTATTAGGGGGTAACACTTGGTCTCCAACTGCAACTTACTCTTGTCCACTTCACTCAGTGTAGTTGTAGATAAAAACTGTATGGAATTCATAGTAAGTCAATAAAGCTTCCTCTTATTGTATAACTTAGCATTTATGTGTGCATTCATTGTCTAATTCTAATATAGTCTTTGATTTGTGATTATAGTGACCAGAAATAATTAGCTCAGCTTTTTCATATGATAATTGCTTTTTCATTTGGTAAAGTTTTCTTTTAAAATTCCACATAAACATCTAACTGTGCTGTACCCAGTAAGTGCCTGTACAATATACACACTTCTGTAGATTGCTATATCAATGTTAAATCTGACTAGAGTTGACTGAATAGTGGAAAAAATTGTATGCAATCACTCATTCGAATTCAAAAGCAAATTTTAATTTGATCATGTCTGCTATCTTTTCATATTGCTGTTTCTGAAYACTCAAGCACTTGATTCTTACTGCTGAGACTATCCCTGGAATATTTAAGACTAAATATTTGATGAGAACAAATGTTGGTATAGTTCTAACAGGGACAGATTTCTTTGCTGTTTTTTGTAATAAAGCTTGTGATGGTATTAGGAAACAATACTTGTCTTTATAAAGAGTTGGTTGATGTGGAACTTGATTTGGAAGAGAGACTCTCTTGATTAAATTCAATAGGCTTATGCCAGTTGGGGAAGACTCCTGTATTACTTAGTAAATTAGCCTGATGGTTTTCCATCGGAAAGTTACAAAGTGACATAGTGTTCTATGCGAAACGACCAATATTTTCAGGACACTGTTTCTTATGCAACAGCACTTGGCAGATGATTGGAAAGGAGGATTGCATAGTATGGAAGAGTATGGATAGCAGCTCAGCAGACAATGCTTTTCTTAGTTGCTTTGGAGCAGTATGAATAGCTGGCTCTTGCTCTGATGTCCTCCTAAATCAACACTAAAGGTTGGGCAGCTAAGTATGAGAAATCTGATGCACTGTTAATTAAGAAGCTACCCTGATTCAGAGCATTGGGGAGATGAAGAATGCAGACAGACAGATGCAAATAGAAGGAGGAGCCTTTGCTAGGATACTCCAATAACTTCTGAGCTCTACTTCTCTAGATTACAGTCCTTTCTCCACCGGGGAGGAAAGGCTGATTTAGTTCTTTGTTTTCCCTTGTTTTCGGAGTAGAGTCACTGCAATGATGCCTGTTCAAATAAAATATTATGGACATAGCAGAATATACTGGAAGTCAAAAGGATTACTCACATGATGTTGATTTATAGCTTCTATTTCCATGACAAACATTGTCCCAAACAAGAGAATAGTAGTCGCTGACAGATGAAGTCAAGACAGATCCTTCAGGAAGGTCTTTCAGGAGATGGCATTTTGACAACTGGTAGGTCAAGGAATTTCAACTTTACTGCAATGGAGATTTGGAAGTTTTTTCTCCTTAGCAGAGAATGCGACAGTCCAAATTTTTGAAGAATCCAAAGATAGCAAAGGGATGAGTAAAAAACAACAACAAGCTGGAGGGAGCACAGACAGACATTTGAATGAACTTACTTAAGAGTAAAATGGCTGCTATTAAAGAAGTATGCATTGTCTTATTAAAGTCAGCAATTATACTGGAAGATTGGAAGATAGCAAATATTGTAGCTACATTTATGAAAATCCACAGCAATAACATGGAGAATTACAGACCAGTAAAGCTTACTTCAGCTCTTGGCAACTTAACCAATATGGTAATTAAAAATGCAGTTATAAAAAAACCTCAGAAGCACAGAATTTGATGATATATATAGTAGGTGAAAAATTCAGCATAAATTTGGTAAAAGAATATTGCATCTCACAAATTCTTTAAATGTGTAATGAATTAGTAGATAAATTAAAAAAATTGATGAAGCATGTTTGTATATATAATCTCTGATTTTTTTAAAGTGACAGCTAATGAAACTAAAGCACATAGATTTCCATAAAACTAGCTAGGGGAGCTAAAAGTCTAAGACCTAGGTGTTCCCTCTGAATCAATGTAGAAGAATTGATCTTATATTCTCTGGATTCAAAGTGACTGTTCAAAACAGTCAAATCTACAGAGATTTCCAGGATTTCAAGGAATGAACTTTTCTGTCTCTTTGTTCTGMTAGGATTTGCAGCTCCTGCCAGAATGCCTGTCTGTGCTGAACTGATGCCTACACCCCTCCCATATTATCTATCTCACTGCTGTCAGCCAGCCTCAGGAATCTCTTTGGCAGGTAAGCGTGCCCTTAGACATCGGGGCATGCCTGTGTTGTAGTAGCACTTCAGTATCTTTGATGTTTTGAGTAAAGTAATACTATGGCAGTATTACCTTTGGAGTATCTCAATATTCCACACAGGGACTGAAGTTGGCCTGCTTACTAATAATTTGGAAAATGGAAGATTGAGATATTAAATTATACATATGCTCCAAAATCATGTAATCAAAATTGCAGAAATGATACAAACTTCCRCAGGACCTAACAAAACTGGCAGCAAAGTTGACACAATAGCAGACTGAAATAGATGTTGTCTAAAGTTGTGGTCCTTAAATCTTTTTATGCCAAAGGTACTGTCAAACATTCAGTTTCATTATGGATGTCTTTTAAAAGTGTAAGTGCAATGATGTGATCATCTAATCTAAAATGAGTAACAAGCTACAGATTCAAAATAAATTTAAGAAGAAAATGCATTTTCTTCTTGTCAGACAATGAATTAGAGAATTTGCTATGCTCCTGAGGACTGTACAAAATTTACTTGTCACAGCTTAGCAGAACTCCATAGAAACCACAAGAATTTGGTTCAGGATCTCTTGGCCTAAGAAGAGCACTACACATTGAAAGATACAGAAGATGATACAGCTTTAACTATTTTTATATCTTCATGGTTTTAAAAACCTGAATACCACTGTTTGTAGTTCAGCAAAGTCACCCATTGGTTCAGGCAGTTTTCCGTACCAAAGGCATACCTAATGTTTTTCAACTTTTTTTTTTTTTTTTTTTTTTTTTTTTTTTTTCATTTATAGATCCTTTAAAATTTTCTATTAGAGGTGCAGGTTCTCGTGTAATAGATGCAAGCTTTCTAATACTAGGATTGCTTTTTAAAAAATACCATTTGTAAATCCCTTAGTAGTCCACAGAGACCCAAGTGTCCACAGATCATAGGTTGAAAAATACTCCTTTAGCTCAATAGACATTTTGTTTCACTCATGAAAACTCTGGTGATTAGGATTAGAACAACTGTGCCTAAGCAAATTATGGAGTGTATTTTACATTTCGTGCCATAACTATTTTTAGCATCCCTACTTTATGTTTTTCTATTTTAATTCAGGTCCTTTGTTTCCATTATGACTGAAAAGGAAGGCATTTTGGAATAATTAGAACATCACTGCTCTCTCCATTCTATCTTAATGCTCCCTTTTTTCTTAGATTTTTTAAAAAATTAAACATTTGCGCTTCTGAGACTTTCTGAGTGCATGGGCTTGGGGAAGCAGCAGGAAAGCAATATACTTAACGTGGTGAAAGGTGAGATAGCAAACTTTTATGTACCCTGGGTACCAGGTATTAATCTCTTGGTAACTGTGTTCACATTTGAACTTTCCATCTCTTTTGTGAGATCCAGTAATCTTTGCTTTTTTTCTGTTCTAAGAGCAATTTTCCGAATCATTAATTTTCAGTGGCCAGGCTTCAATTAGCTTAATCAGGCATTGATTAGATTTCTCAAGTCCCTGGCATTTATTTTCCACCTTGCCTATATGGTTCCTTGACTCCATTACCTGATTGTTCACTTATTGCGTATAAGGTTGATTCCTCTCCATTAACATTCCCTGATGAGGCGTCTCGTTAGCCATCCAGCTAGCCACTTTCATTAGGGACGGTGGCGGTTCATGGCGAAGGCCAGCTCCTACTGCCCTTGCAAGGGAAGATACTTTCTTCTGAGCAGTGTCACTGAATCAGCAATCTACTCGTAGACTAAAGTACTGAATATGAATATGAATGTATTATGAATAGTTCTGATCCAAAGGAAAAACGCTTTACTTGGAATATGTTTAATAGTTGGTTTAAAAACTTGTGAGATTGTACAAAATGAATGAAGTAAACCATTCTTATTTTTTCAAAGCATACATTGTAAAAGTTTTGGGTTTTTTTCTACCACTTTTGTTACTGTTACACATTAAAACGCATTTWCCTAGCCAACACTCAATTTCTGCAAGAATTTGATGTAGTTTCATTATCAAAGATGGTGTAACTCATATGCAGACTCAATGTCCCCAGAGACTCCCRGCCCCATAGACCCTTTCCCTGTTCCTAGATATCACTCGATCAGCAGTGACAGCTCACTTTCAGACACCATCCTCAAGGCACATGATTTGAGGCGATGACGGCAGGTAGCAAGACAAGTGACGCTTGAGGCTGGAAGAGAGAGGTTTAGATCCCAAAAAATTAGACTTTGGGTTCAGGTGATTTTTTCTGGATTATAGAGCATTTTGGAGATCTGAGTCTCTAAATCCTGCTCAGAGACTCACATTGTCTATGGTCAGATCTGTTCATTATGCTTTGTTTTTACAAACATGTCTTCTGGAGGCATGGATGTCTCTGAAAATGTTCTCTTTTTTATGTCATAGACCTGCACTGTTGCTTGGACTAGAGTGCCCTGAGTTTCAGTGAGCTAGTGCCAAAATTGATAGCAGTGAAGTTTGGACAGCATTGAGTTTTGATTTTAAAATATTTTAGTAATAAATGTTAAGTACAATTTCTAATAAAAAGTTATTTTGAATGATAAATACAATTTACAATTACAAATATGGATTCAAATGTTTAAGCAATTTTGCTATAACTTTTTTTTTGAGTTGGGAGAGTTGCCAGCATTCCCCTTTCTTTGTAATCAAATCAAATTTGTTTAACTTTGTTTTTGATGATTCAACATTTTTGAAAAAATAACATTTTGCCAGGAAGCTCCTGCCCTGCTGTAATTATCACACACTTATATAATTAAATACATCATTTGTTATATAATATTGGCTCCTCTTCCAGTCCTGGACGTACGCATGCCTTCTAATTTAAATGATAAAAGATGATCCTTCTCAAAATTCAACATATTCCCCTCTTTCTTTCAGATTGTTCTCAGAAATATTTTGAGTGTTATTTTCAGCGTTTTACTCAAACATGATATCAGAAAAAAATATTTTGTAAAAACCACTTTTCATGATCCCTTTCTTCATAACAGCTAAGTGAAACAGTGATTACATTCAGCTCAAGACTGTTCTGATGTTCATTTCCTCTTTCTATATCCTTCGTTTTTAAAGATTCATTGTGACTTGCTGGATATTTAGATAGAAATGGAGAAGATCTCTTCATTTTCCCATTCAGTTCTTTGACTGTCTTTCATGACATTATTATACCCCCCAAAACTGTAGCCACCCATGTGAGAAATATAATTTTTTTAAAAATAGGATTTCTCTCTTGAAATTCTTCTAAAATGGTTTTTAAGGGGATTGCAATAGTTCTATGCACGTATATGAGAATCATTCTTTCTTTTTCTTAACCCTCTCCACCCTGTTTTGAAATAAAACAGCTCCATGAAACAGTCTCATCTTCCCCTCCCTTTTGAATCAGAGGTCCCCTTCAGCAAAGAAATTTTCATGTGTCTAAAGCTACCTTTCTGTAGAGACCATGGTCTCCTGTGATGAAAAAGCCCTTTGAAAATATCTGACATTTCATCTTTGCAATTAGTAATTTTCAGTTACTGCATTCAAAATGGCATGGAGCATTAACATATCAATATCTCCGAAGTTACATCCAGTGTCATCACTCCTTCAGTTTTGATCATAATCGATCAGTGAAGTTCTGGGCTTACTGGGGCCATTCTGGACCTCTGTCTTTTCTGATTAGTGAAAACCACTGTGGATTTACTGCGATACTTAGGCAATTATTAAGTCTGTATGAGTAACTGCTAGGAAAAGGTATTTAGTTAACTGTAAGGGTAATGTTGGGGGCACATGTTGCTCCAGAATCAACAGCATAATTCTACTAATCTCACCAGTTGTCTAACCATGTCTTACCTCCAGTTTTGCAGCTTAAGCTCACTGATAGAATATGGGTAAACGGCACTGTTCAACAGTGAATCTTTTAGATACGAGTTTATCTGGTTCACCCAGCTAAACCACCCTAGCACATAGCAGATGTGAAAATGGTTGCCCTGAAGTTCTTCTCCCACCCTCTCAGGCAGTCCCAAAGGGCACTGTTGGGAATTACACTTCCAGTACTTTCTTCATGGGGGTATTTTAAGATTTGTTTAAAAATCCCTCAAATTCAACATATACATAAAATAAGTTGTTAGGTCTAGGAAGAAAGCATAATCTTCTGCAGAGTGTGCTTTTTAAACCTTACCTAGTTTTGGCTACTCAGAAAATTGCTGTAGTACATGTCATTTCATTTGTGTTTTTCCTGTTGATAAAACAAATATACCTATTTATTTCAGATCCCCAGCTTACAGCACTTACCAACATCCTTTTCACCTCCTGACTGGTCCATGGCAATATGCCTCCATAAGGCAGCATCTTGAGATCTTGAGATTGAAGCTAGTAAAACTACTTGAGTTACTGAACTGCATTCCTTAGAAAAGTCCTGTAACATCCTGTTGCTGATAGCTCAAAACTTTTGAGCAAAGGTGAAGTTACTGGTTTTACTTAGAGCCAATCTGAGTAAAAGGAACAGGAG
Source organism: Rhea americana (assembly GCF_003343005.1). Taxonomy (NCBI): domain Eukaryota; kingdom Metazoa; phylum Chordata; class Aves; order Rheiformes; family Rheidae; genus Rhea; species Rhea americana. The sequence continues at coordinate 1,893,167 of NW_028185583.1, read as the reverse complement.
CCCAAGAAAATCCTCATCAATGTTTGTTTCCATTTTTCATCGAAGCATTCTTTCTACTGAAATTTTCAGAAATGCAGAGATTACCTACTTAAATTTAGGTGCAAAAGCTGTCAAAGATCAGTGTTTAGTTCTAGATTCTGCAGTCAAGGGAGAGAGACGGGCAAATCTCAGGTTTACATGAGCCTAATTGCATACYGATACGATTTATCTTTCCTTCTCCATTGGCTATAGATGACACACACAACAGCCAGCTAATTGAAGAGCTCATGAAAATAAGCTTAGATAAAGTGCAGAAATGTAGAGGGAAGAATCTAGACCTGAGGATCTTCACTGCAATGGCAATGGGTAGATGGGGTGGATAAACTATGGCTGTGTTACCTTAGGATAGGGAGGTGGCTTAGGAGGATGGTGACGGGAAGGGCAAAGCGAGCCATACTCTCCCCAAAGCTGAATGTTGAATAAATGACCCAGGAAACATTTAGGACTATTAAGCAAAACTCCTTCTGCCGGAGAGGCTTAGTTGCAGGCTGAAAGGCTCCATCTAATTCCAAAGGGTTGAAACAGACAGGTYTGAGTGCAGAATTTTATTCTTTAATATATTTTTCTTTCAAAAGACATCAAGTAAGAACAAAAGATAAGACCTGGTCATAGTCTACCACTTTTTTATCCCTAAACATTTTGAAGTAGCTTGAAAACAAAATTTATGGCTGAAATTCAGCTCCGTATAAAATAAGAGCTTAAAACATACCAGTGCTTGCTCTTCATATATAGTGGTTCACATTTTGTCTTTTTGAAAAATAATAAATTTCAGTGTAACTACAAGCTTAAAGTTGTATATCAGGAATTRTTGCATACTTTATTAACTGCTTCAAGGTATGTGATAATTAGAAATAAGATGTATTTTCTTACTAAAAGTGAAAATAGATTTGGTACATTTTGTGCTGKACCTAAATGGAAAGAATAATTCATTGGCTTTTGGTGAGGTACAGTAGAGTTGTATATTTATTACAGCAAAAATACATTATGTCATGGCAGAATGTTTTTTCAGTGTGATTTTGAGACAACAATGTTACTAATGATTAAAGTAGAGTAGATCATCTCATGCTGGTATCAATAATACCATTATATCATAGTACTTTATGCATTAAATGTGATACATATATTGTGCCAACAGAAAAAATATTTTCAAGGCAGTTAGTTTAACAACTGTATTGGAAAAAAAATCTTACTTCTTCCTCCTTGTAAACTCTGTAGTAGTTTCCACCTGTACATCTACCCAGAGCCTCAGAGGGACCATAAAAAGATCCCTGAAAATAACTTTAAAATATTGAGAGTTTGAAATTTGATATTTCAAGGAGTTTTAAGAGCTAGATGGAAGCACAAGGACCTATTGGGAAACCTGTGGTTTCTCCTTTCAATTACCATTTCTAGTTTACAAGACTGGAAAATTTCAAGTTTTAAGATATAATTTTTATTAATACAAAATCTCTCTGGGATAGAGTTTGTCCATCTTGGTCCTTAGGAGTAATTTGTGAGGAAGAAAAATAAAGATTTCAGGAACTTCTTASGGTCCTGAAATGTTAGACTAAGTCCCAGACAGCTGGATTAATGTGCAGGGATGAACAATGCTTGATAAAGTTATTTTTTATATACTTAATTTCGCACATGATTCTTAGTGAATGTGTGATTTTGCCATATCACTCCACAATGACAGGTAAATWTATTGGATGGTGAGCATAGGAATTTCTGCAGATGGAGGAAACATTTTTCCTGGCAGATTGATTTGAAAAGAAAATAGTTTGTCTCTGCAAATGCATCCAGAAGAAAAAGGGTAAAGGAATGAATTAAAGGTCAGTAAATATAATAGGTGAATCATATAAATGTGTATGTGTACTCAGACGGTGCAGATCTGACTGAGTATTCCTTGTTCTCGTGAACGTTAACCTGGCCTGGGGTTTTTTGTTTTGAACATGTTGATTTAGGGAAACTAAACCTCTTTATAGACGCACACTTAGTTTTACCTATATTTTTGTGTTCTTCAGGCGTTAGGAGAGAATCTGAGTGGCGGAAGAACAGCCACCTTTTCCCYGGAATAACTCACTGAGTACGTGGACATGAGCGAGCAGGCAGGGTCAGGGGCCCGTGCGCTCGGACTCGATGCGGGATGCGAACCTGTCTTCCATGCCTGGGGTAATGCCTTTCCCCTGGCTGCCCTCGCTGCAGAGGGAGGAAGTGCTCACTATGAGTTGTATAAAACAGGCCATTCTTAACAGTCAGACTTGTGTGGTGTGTGTGTTGGGGGGGTTGTGGTGTAAAGAGAAATTCTCAGACTCTGAAATTTCAGACATAAAATTTAGATTTTCTGCAAGTTTTCTTTTAATTTCCGTATTTGCTTTTGGTTTTATTGTGTAATATTTAAGTTCCTTCACTTAAAAGTGTCCTGTTTAATAAAATTCCACCTAAGTTCTTTTCAGTATACTTCTTSTTCCTTGTGATCTCTCCTTTGTTTTCTTCTCTTACTTCTGGCTTCGGCCATAGAGCACCTAGACCTGAGATGGCCTCCCGTTCTAATATTCCAATTTTTCCTACAATTCCTGATTCAAACCACTACTTACACAGTCTCTACTTCTTTTCTCATTGCTTGTAATAATCCTTTCACATTGATCTCTGTTATACAGATGAGACTGAGTTTTGTAGCTGGGTCTTACCACTTTCATTATTCTTTCAGAGGTGTTCTTTTAAGAAATCCATAAGGTTTTAGAGGTTTATAAGTCAAAGTTGAGAGGAAGATCTGGTAAGGGTGCAAGGGACTTTGCTATTCTTTGCTCCTTTACCCTGTTTTTTTCTTCTTACAATATTTTTCCATATGCAGCTTTGCTCCATTAATAGCAGTTAGAACCCCTGGGACCTGTTATCCAGTCACCCCTATTCCTAAACATTTAGGGTAAAATATAATGGAATCCAGCCTACGTAACCTCCTGCTGTTGGGYAAAAGTCCGACTAATGCTATTTTGATAAAACACCAAAAAGCCACCTCCACCCCTACCCCCAAGCAATTTGGGATTTATTTTATACTTTTGAATTTTACAGAAAGAAGCTGGCGTTTCATTTAGCACCTCCTGCCTCTGGGCGCTCTTTGGCAGGCTGYGAAAGGCGGGGTGCACCGGGGCGAGCACCCTTTTGCGTTTTGCATTACCAGTTCCCGGAGCCTCTCCTCCTCCCCAAGCTCGTGCGTGCACGCACACAAACAACGGCCTATCTGCAACCCTGTTAAACACTGCTAGGAACTACAGCTTTTTGTTTAACTGTATAATTGCTCTCTGGGTGGGTTTTTTTTTTTCCTGTCTCAATTTGTTTTCTTAATAACTAAGAACAGTACATTTATATGGTCCTTTTCTTTTTCTTTTTCTAACAAGCATATGAGATGTAATGAGATATGCGGCTAAAAACATTAATCATATTAAAACTAATTAAAAACTGAAAAGTTTCTATGCATTCCAAACACCGGGGGTGGAAGGGGGTGGGGAGGTCTTTGGTCTGAGCATTCTTGTTTCCTGAGTGCAAGCAAATGCCTGACACATGGACTTAGCCGAATTCCAAAATGTAGCAAAACAGTGCCTGCATATTTGGCAGGAATTACAACCAGTTCAGGTCAGTGTCTGCTTCTGCAAAAGATGAAGCCCTGCACGGAACAGAGGGCTAGGAAAATAATTCAGAGGAAAACGGGAGGAACAACATGTGACATTTTGTAATTGCGGCACTTCGGTTACCCAAGGAGCACCACTCTGCAGCCTCTCTGTAAACACTTCCTCCTATGCAACTGGGCTTGAACAAATTTTGTTTCATGGGGGGAGGCAGAGGGAGGGGTGAGTAGGAGGTCAGGGCTTTCAAGCTGTTAGGATGTGAATGAGCGAGGCTTCTTTTTTAAAACTTCTTCTTTTTAAATGGTGAGTGCAACTGTGTAATAAATGTTTTAAAGAGACACCAGTGAATCCGTGGCCTGAGGTGGATCCACGGTACAAGGGCTGCTACGAGAGACTGCAGCCCCGGGTGCCTGCTGGCGCGGAGCCTGCAAGCGGAGGGGGACGGGGGGCAAGGCCAGGGGACGGGTATGCGTGCCTGAGCTCTGCAGCGCGATCCTGGGGCGCCCAGCGCGTGGCAGGACCGCTGGGACCCCTGCGCCCCGCGTCCCCCCTCCTGCTTCCCCCGTGATGCTCGCCGGTCCCCAGGGCYGGCTTCTCCACCACCGTCCTCCCTGCGGGGCAGCCTCGCTGGCCCCAGGGCACAGCCTGACCCCCTAATGCATTTAGGAGCAAAGGAGCCTTTTGAGCCTCTCCTAGGAAAAGCAGGAGCAGGTCATGGCGATTTTAAATAGCGTTTTGGCCATTGTCTTTTCGCTGCTTTCTTGATGCTCAGCCTGCTCAGCTGCCTTTGTTGTGGAAGAACTTGATATTTCTTCAGAGATAGGGCTGTATCACTTGTTATTGTAACACTTATTGGTGATAAAGTTCAGACTAAAAATTAAGCAGCTGCAATGTTGCAGCACAAATTAGTTTAATGTAAGCAGTCAGGAGCAGCTGTTTGGCTCGGGACTCCAGTTCAGCAGTGGGGGAAGGGCCCTGTGATGCTGACAGTGTTTTTTTCTCTACATAAACATTTTCGGCTGTTGCAGCTTTTGTGCCGATCATGTGACAGTGTCCCTAGGCAGATAATTTATTTCTGTAGCTTTCATGAGCAATCATTAACCTTCAGACACTGAGCTTGCTTTCTGCTTTGTGGCATTTGTTATTTTTTTGGTATCCTAACTAGTTTAATTCACAGAGTGTCAGGAGAAAATTACAACCAATTTATAATAGACTGTAATGCATAATACTTATGTTTCTATTAAAACAGACCTTGCTTACAAGACCGTTCTTACGGCTTAGCTTGTGTTCATGGATCAGAATAATTATTTTCAGTGATGTAAGTGCAGCTGTCATCATGATACTCCCATAGTGTCTTATTCTGAATGCAAAGCCCTTCAGAGTCTTGGTTTGGGACCACCCTTTTGATTTCTCCCTTTGCCAGAGACACTGCAGAGTTTATTGAGATGCAACAGGCTTGGGAGAAAGGGCAGAGCATTTATGCTGGCGATTGCTATTCTCCCGCCCCGGTGACCGCTGAACAGGTATTGACTGCTCCGAAAGCGGGTCTGGAAGAGAGGCGAGGCGTTACTAGTAACAGCTAGAGCTTGCACATGTGCTGACTTGGTCGAGGGTTTCCAAGTAGACTGACCAGCCAGGGCTGAATCACAAAACAATTGTGGTTAGGAAAAGGCTTAATTTTTATTCCCATTCATTTTCTTACAGCAAGGGAAACAATAAATTAAGTGACTTTGTCAAGGTCACTGAAGAAATAAATGTCAGGATAGGAATTTCCCCTTCCACGATCCTTTTCCCCAGGTCCTGTGGTTTTGCCTAGAGAAGATGACAAAAGGGTAAAAAATACACAGTCTCAGGCAAAAGGACTGAAAAGTAAGCAATACAAAGGAAAAAGATATATAAAAAGAGCTCCAAATCAGGATGAGTGCTGACTKGCTGTGAATATCATTTTCCTTCAGATCTGAACGTGATTTTTGCTTTTGTTCACTGTCTCTTTGCACTGTCTTAATTTCTTTTTCTAACTGGTCATTCACTAGCACCAGCAAGCTCATCTTTTTTATCAAAGAGTAAGATAGTACTTTTGTATGCACTTGTGCATAGGTGTACTCTAGCCATCTGTATTCCTTTGTATGTTTTTTAAAGCTTTRTATAACTTATCTCACAGTAGAAGGAGACATTTTTGATAGAAGCTAGAGTTAATATAGAGTTAAAAATCTTTAAATGGACAATCCAGACAAAGGGTGGAGGGGAACCAACATGGAGAAGTAAAAGATGAAGATGATGAAGAGAATTTTCCAGTGCTCGAAGGACRAAAGGGGACAGTATCATAACCTGGTCAGTAGAAGAGCAGTATCCTGGTAACTGAACTATTGGCCTGTCCACTTGGGACTCAGAGGATACTTTGACTATCTTTGGATTACTCATTAATTTATGAAAAAGGCATGTAACCAGACTAACTGTAGCAAGCCACCAAAACATATACCTAGTATGAGATGTGACAGTGGTAGATGCTATGTAAAAATGGGTGGACAGATTTTGCTCTCAATGTCAGRAAAAATATTTCCTTTCTCATTAGTTAAAAATAATAGTCTGAAAGGAGTGTTTTAGTGATGCTGGCTTTCTGTGTGGAAAGATGAATGAATGAGTGGCTCACTGTTTGAAACCTCCATCTTTTAAACTGCTTAATGAAAATGAAAGTGGAACATATGGTAAATGTGGACTGGAATCAGGGATAAAAAAAGTAGAAAAAGCCTCTGAAGGGCCACCGAAGGGCAAATGATACTAAGGAGTGGCTTGGTGTTGCATTGCATATAGAAGTGTAACATTTTTGGATGCATCAAAATGATTTAGGAGCTATCATCCCATTGACTTTTGGCTAGAGTTAGGATTTAACTGCCTAAATCAATTGTGAAAATGGGAATTAGATTTCTAAGTCACTTTAAGGTGCTTTTGAAATTTTTACCCCTAATCCCAGGGAGATTAATTTGTAACAAGGTGATTCATTTATATCTTTCTTGTCTTTAGTAGACTGAGTSACACTTTGCAATGCACTCTAAAAGCACAGGTAATAGTCAGACTGCTACCTCAGCTACTCTAAAAGACAATTGATTAATTTGAAGGGTTTAAAGGGTTCTGAAAGCAGGAATGATGCTTTGGAGCTGCTTGGGTTGAACGTCACTTCTGTGCCCTTGTCTTCATTACTATTGTTTTCTGAAAACAACCCCTATCTTCCCCCACTGCTGCTAACAGCAATGCAGACCCTCTGGTGACAGAAAAAAAATAGGAATTCCAATGTAGATGCTTTGTTCTACCAAATGGCTGAGTAACTTTAGACAAAACGGTGTCCAGGAAGCTGCTGTGAACTTGTCTCTGCTAGTTTGCCCTGAGAACTCCAGGTACTTTTGCTGGAGCTGCCCCACTGATAGCAATGCTAGGAGAAAGGATTGTACAGATGCAGTTAGGGCGGCAGTGCATAATAACAGTAAATGCAAGCCTGCTAACCTGCTAATTCATCAGAAGATAAAATAAGACCGATTACTTTGGTATTTCACCAGATTTTGTTAGATTCTTGGTAAAAACATACTGTAGTGTTTTATAAACTTTTTTTTTTATTATTATTACCACCTTAAAATTAATCTACTGTTGCAAAGCCAGGACTGTAGTGGTACCTGTTTAGATGTGGTCAATCTATTACATAAATGTCTGTCTACTGCTGTGTTAGGTCAGGAACTTTGTTGGGAAGGTTAGTTTCCATGACTCCCATGAACCGCTAGGTTTTAGGGTGTAACTCACAACTTTTCTGGAGTAAAAGGAAGACTGCCAAGCTTGTCTTTGTGTCTTTTCAAAAACATCAGTGCTTAACAAAAACAGCAGACATTAGAAACCCAGCTGAATATTCAGGCTGGTTGTACTTTCAGAATCGAAGAATCCACTTGATGATCACAAAAATTCTACTTCTGTCCTGATAGAGCTGTGACCAAATCAGATTCTCTGCTTAATTTGGAAGCTGATGTCTGGTATTAGTTTTACTGTTTGGATTAAGGAAGTCTGGGTTTGCTTGAATGCGTTTAAGAAAAGGAGTACAGAGACTGAATGCAATGCAGGTTTGATTTATGGACTAATATCTCCAACTTTTGACTGTGGAAATTATTTTGCAGAATGATTTGTTTCATGCAGTTTCAAAATAGTATCACTGAGAGCTACAAAGTTACCTAATTTTTCTGTGCTGCAGGCTGGAGAGACTCATGGTCCCAGTGAGCCCTAATGAACCTCTCCGTGCTTCAGCAGTCTCCATAACTTTACATCTTTGGATGGAAGGGTTCCCAAAAGTACCTAAGGAAGACTGGACACTGGAGAGTAAAAAGGGGAAACATCCCTCTAAGAACATCCTTTAAAGCTCCCTACTGTCATTCACAAAAGCGTAAGAAAAGAGAGAAGGTGCATCTCAGTCTGGGCTGTAGCATCTGGGCTTTTATTTCCTGGGTTCATTGCCTGAGAAAAAAAAAAAAAAAAAAAAAAAAAAGTGTTGCAAATCATCACTCCTTGAGGAATGAAGTGCCTTGTATTGATAGCCACCCCTCCAGGCATTTCTGGCTCACATAGTTGTTTAGGACATTCAGTCCTAAGTTAATGAGTAACAGAGCTTTCCTGCTTGGTAGCCCCAAACTGTAGAAAGTATTCCCAGAAGACCTAAGGCTACCGTAAATTTTGCCACCATCAGTTCTTTGAACTTGCTCCTTTTTAATATGAACTGATACAACCTGAGCGTGTAATATTTAGAAATATTCTAAGACAGATTACAGGCTGTTTGCGTGGCTCTCAGGAGAGAATGATGAAACAGATTGCTTCATGCACTAAATGGACAGGGCTCAGAAATGGTGATGAACACAAATAAGAATGTGTATAGAGCACAGTAAACCTGGGCTTTGAGGGACTTGAACTGGTGAATTTCTTTCCCTTGTATTTTTAACTGCTTCAAGGAAAAAAACAACAACCAACACCCCCAAAAGGCAAACAAAACAAAACCCTAACCAAAACCCTGCACAGGAAATGAAACCACAAGAACATTTTTCATGCTAGCTAATTTCAGGGCTTCAGCATAAGCACAAGAAGTCTAGGAAGTTCACAGGTGGAGTGTCCATTCTTTAGAGTGCAGATATGTTGGGCTTTCTTGCTCAATGCACTACACGTACGCAATGCTCTAATGTAGTTTTAAGCCTTTATTTTAACGGTTTGATTTTTTACCACACCTAATCCACTCATTCTTTTCACTGCTTTGCAGCCAACTAGATCCAGAGGCTTCACATTGGAATAGTCTCTCATTCCAGAATRTGTATGACATATAAAGAAATTTGAGCATATGGAATTTATTTTCAGAAGAGAAAGAGACACTTTGAAGGAAGAAGTTTGTAGTTTGCAAATCAGAAAGTATTTTACTTAACTGCAAAACACAAAAGAAGGGAGGAGCTGGCCAGAAACAGGAAGCAATTCTCTGTATTTTTGATGCAATTTTTCCTCCAGAAAATTAACAACAAAGAAAAACCAATGTCCTAGTAATCAGAAACACTAGATATTTTATGTAAATTTTAGTTTCTTTCTAGGGTACCTGGCTAGAGGTTCAGGAGTCTGGCTATAGATGTGAACATTTTGGCCAACTGTTTTTTTCTCCTCTTGGAGGAAAATGTATAATATTAACACAAGGTTAATATTAAGCTTCTGAAATATTTTTGTTCATTTGTATCTGGTTTGGTTTCACTTTCTCCCAGTTTAATACTAGGTGGAAGACTTATATTTTTCTTCGTGGTTTTCCCTCCATTTTCTAGACAAAAAAAAAGGATTTTTCAACAAAGTTTCACTTTTTTTTTAATGGGTCTTGAACATTTAAGTTATTAGAATCCTGAGAATGTGTGAAAGGAAAGATGAGCAATACACATAATAATAGCAGTATTACATAAGTGCCTTTCACTGTTATCTCTTACTATACACTAGGAAGTCTATCTCACATTATCTATAATACTTAATTGACTCTTTGTACAACTAACTTCTCCAAGAGATGGTGAAATATTCCAAATATGGAGAGAAAGTCCCAGAATCTCCCAATCAGAGAAAATTTCACAAGGAGGTATAAATAGAGCATAATTGAGACTTAAATGGTACATATCCTGTTGTGACCTCTGCACAGAGGATATTTTCACCCTTAGCTAACCATTTGAGCAAAGATATGTATGGTATTGGTCCTGTAGCAAGTAAAAGACATTCCTTCCCTTTAAATGTGAATTACTGTGTGATCTGCAGCTCCCAAATGTCAGATGAGTTTTCTTGGAGGGGAAAAATCTGGTGCCTGCATGTTGCTCTCTAAGTGCCTAAGTGGATTTGAGATGCAGGTAGCCATATACTTCCTGGAAAAAACTAGTGCTTGAAGCAAAAAATGATTCTCAGATTTCCTAATCAGAATTTAAATAGCAATTCTCTCTCTTTTGTGTGCTCAATATGTAGCAAAGATAGGACTTATTACAGCTAATTGCTACTCTGAGCTTACATCCAGTTTCTCCACTGAAGCCCAGATTTGGCCCACTATCTGCCCTGGGAAAGAAATGCTTACCAGCTTATGAGATAAAATGACAGAATTTGGTGTAATATAGGAACTATAGGAAATATGAAATGGTCCAACCAGATATAACTAGAAGTAATGAGATGAAACTGAACAAAGAAAAATCTGTGCTGGCCATGAGGAAAAATTTCCTAGCAGTGAGGTCTGTTAGTCTGCAGAACAGTCTCCCAAGGGAGCCAGTGGAACCCTTGTTGCTTCAGTTATTTAAAAATGAACAAAACAGTCGTATCATTGTAGGGAGAAAGGCTTAATTAACAAGAAGACAGAAAAAATGACCTAATAGTTTTTTTTCCACCTCTAATATTCATGACTGTATTATTTTAAGGCAAAACCAGGTTTGGCAATAAAATTGTGGATTTCCAATTTTCACAGCCATTTTGCAGCACTTTTATTCCATAAAATAATAGCAGTACTTTCCCACTCTTCATTTTCCCCTGTAAACTTTTGTGCCTTACTTTTCCTTCAGAGAGAGCTGTTTTGTAACCCTCTGACTAAGAAGAGCTGTCAGGTGGCATGATTTACTTCAAATAATAATACTTGTAACTATAAGATAAATATTTGGACCTTGTACCTCCTGATTTTCATCAAAAACTCTTCAATCAGACGTAAGGACCAGGGCAACAGTACTGGACAAAATATTATTGTCTATATCTGTGCTTACTGAGGGTCATCCTGTGAAATAAGGAGCTGTGATATACATACATATATATATATATATATATATATATGTATATGTATATGTATGTCTACACAGTGAAGTCTTGAGCTCCTGTTGACTTCCTCAAATATAACATGGAAAGATAGAATGAGATGTGACCCAATTTTGTTGCCAGTATTTAAGGCTTTTTACACACTTTCAACACCTCCT